>NC_079134.1:68798310-69129447 GCF_945859705.1 Episyrphus balteatus | reverse complement strand
CAGAAAATAAACTTCTTTATTGCTCCTCTAGTGATTTCATAAAAGAAATATAATTAAATCGTCATAAGAAAATTATTATGTAAATTTTTCTTCAAACAATGAAAAAAGGGACTTAGTCCACTTTCATAATCATGGGCACATATGTCCTCCTAGGTAAAATATTAAGTGGCCCAATATCTTGAAATGGGAGTTATATATTGGTATTAGTTTTATTCGATCGGGCGTTTAAAAATACCTCGAAATCATGTATCATATTAATAAAAATATTTTATTACTTATACAATGATATGCAACAAAGCGATTGCAACACAGAAAAACTCTTATATCTACCCTTCCGTAGGGAATATAAGGTGGCCCAATATCTCAAAAGTCAAAACAACTCTTATATTGAGTACTACCAACGATGTAAATTCCATGCTTTTATCACAAAGTGCACGTTTTTGTTGCTAAGCATTTTCGTTGTCGACTTTGGAGACTTGAAAAATTTTCGTTTCGCATCAGCAGCGTACTAGGCTTAAATAAAGCAAACTTTTTTTCAAATGCAAAATTGATGAGTTAAAAAAGAATGGTTTTGCACGAAGAAAAAATAAAGTGTTAACTGTGAGCCACCTTATTTCTGATATATTTAACTTTAATCTAAAGTTAAAGTAGGGATGACTACCCAATAAAATGAAATTTACCTTACTTTTCTAGTAATTTTATAGCTTGTGATTAACTTTAAAGTAAAGTCTTTTTTTGTATGAATTTCTAATACTAGATATTTACTAGAAGTTATGTACATATTTTACCTTAATATACGGCTGAAAATATTGATTTTTAAAGTAAATTGAACTTCTCTATGGAAGGCATATAATTTAGTTACAAATAAAGTCAATTTCATTTTTGATGACATTTTCCTAAATAAGCCCTGTTCCTTTGGGAGGTGGGAAAGTACTTCTAGTAGTTTACTAGCGATTTTCAATGGAACGCACTTTCAACGAATTCAATACAAATCGTATCTACTCGGGAAGAAGAGCATGAGAAGATGATAGTACTAGATTAATTAAAACATCTACTATTAGTAAACTACCAACTCCAATGGAACAGGGCTATAAAATTGTAGGTTTGCATTTATCTTACAAAAATTAAAATAGAAAAAGTAGATTTTTTTAGCTATTGAAAAACATAAATGTGTAACACGTACTTAATCCTCAAAGCCATTTAGGAGTAAGTACGTATGACGCTGTTATGTTTTTCAATAATTACATAAATTACCTATTTTGTCATAGTATTTTGTAAGATACAAAATTTTGTTTGGAAAAATATCATCAATAAAATTGAAATTGACTTAATTTTATCCGATTTTTTTGCTAGTTCTTCATGAAGCTTTACTTTGACAGATCTCTTTGTCAAAGCAGAAGTTCAAACATAGGAAACTGTGCAGAATGCTCACAATAATGATTTGCGCTTCACGTTATAGTCCAAGATCCCAGGGCCGCCAGACATTACTTATTTTCTCAAGAAAAAAATGTATGGAATTACGTAGTGCTAGGACATACTATTAGTGTATGGATACTGGCTATCGGCCATTTTACCACTAACAGGTGCTAAAGGTACGAAAAATACGTAGTTACTTTTCTTATTTTCTCAAGGCTGATTTTTATATATGATACTCAGGGAACTAATACATTAATTTTTGTAAGCTGCCAGACCCGTCGGATGGGCCTAACACCTTGCCAGACACGCATTTTAGTAAACGGGAAAGTTAGATTTTGTTATATGGAGGTCTGGGAAAAATGTATAACACATTTTGACTTCAGGACTCGAAAGAGTATCAAGACACAAGTCGAAAACCACATTTTGAACAATCGCATCTAGAGTCATTTGACCGCCATTTTGTTTTTTAATAAAAATTTCAATTTTTCACATAACTCATGTATTTTTGAATCTACAGAAAAAAATGTATTGCAAACTTGAAGATAATTTAATTTACTACAATATATGTTAAATTACTTTTTTCGATTATACCTTCGGTTTAAGAGTTAGGGTGGTTTTTTTTTGAAACCATATTTTCGTCATATCTCTTTTATTTGAGCTTTTTTGAAAATTAACTTGAAGTAAAAGTTGTAGATCTTTTTATTACCTTCAATTATTACATTAACGGTTTTTCGATTTGACAGTCCGTTTTTGATCTGTAGGAAAAAAACTTCAAAAAGGTTGCAATTTTTTAATATAGGAAAAATATTCTAGTACAGGGTAATTTGCATTAGATGTAACAACAACCTAGGCGTGTAGGTTGCACTCAGACAAGAACAAAATCGTATAACTAACACTGCCAGACCCATTCCGACAGCCATTTTTTTTGCCAGACACCTTAAAGCTTTGAAAAAAATAGTTTAACTTTACTTATTTTGTCAAGTTTCATTTTTATATATGATACTCAGGGAACTAATTCAATAAATGTTTGTAAGCTGCCAGACCCGTCGGATGGGCCTGACACCTTGCCAGACACGCTTTGTTATAAAACTCCTTTACAAACATGCTCACGCTGCGCTGGCGCTGATACACATAGTTAGCATTTGTGCGTGTCTGGCAAGGTGTCACGCCCATCCGACGGGTCTGGCAGCTCATAAACATTTATTGAATTAGTTCCCTGAGTATCATATATAAAAATGAAGCTTGAGAAAATAAGTAAAGTTAAACTATTTTTTTTCAAAGCTTTAAGGTGTCTGGCAAAAAAATGGCTGTCGGAATGGGTCTGGCAGTGTTAGTTATACGATTTTGTTCTTGTCTGAGTGCAACCTACACGCCTAGGTTGTTCTTACATCTAATGCAAATTACCCTGTACTAGAATATTTTTCCTATATTAAAAAATTGCAACCTTTTTGAAGTTTTTTTCCTACAGATCAAAAACGGACTGTCAAATCGAAAAACCGTTAATGTAATAATTGAAGGTAATAAAAAGATCTACAACTTTTACTTCAAGTTAGTTTTCAAAAAAGCTCAAATAAAAGAGATATGACGAAAATATGGTTTCAAAAAAAAACCACCCTAACTCTTAAACCGAAGGTATAATCGAATAAAGTAATTTAACATATATTGTAGTAAATTAAATTATCTTCAAGTTTGCAATACATTTTTTTCCTGTAGATTCAAAAATACATGAGTTATGTGAAAAATTGAAATTTTTATTAAAAAAACAAAATGGCGGTCAAATGACTCTAGATGCGATTGTTCAAAATGTGGTTTTCGACTTGTGTCTTGATACTCTTTCGAGTCCTGAAGTCAAAATGTGTTATACATTTTTCCCAGACCTCCATATAACAAAATCTAACTTTCCCGTAGGTATACTAAAATGCGTGTCTGGCAAGGTGTTAGGCCCATCCGACGGGTCTGGCAGCTTACAAAAATTAATGTATTAGTCATAAACAAAAAATACCAAGACTGGAAACTTTCGTACGTCTTTCCCCCCAAAACCCTTTTGTGTACAGTGCTGTCTGTGAATATATGTGAAAGCCACCACGTTGGTAAATGACGTTAACACGCACACATTTATAGATTCACGACATTCACCACACATCGGACACGAACACAACGATAGGTTCACGACATTCGCCGCACCTCGCAGCTTGTAGGCAAACGTCAGTTGACCGCCGAGTTTCCAGTCTTGGTATTTTTTGTTTATGGTATTAGTTCCCTGAGTATCATATATAAAAATCAGCCTTGAGAAAATAAGAAAAGTACCTTTAGCACCTGTTAGTGGTAAAATGGCCGTCGGCACAAGATAGCCAGTATCCATACACTAATAGTATGTCCTAGCACTACGTAATTCCATACATTTTTTTCTTGAGAAAATAAGTAATGTCTGGCGGCCCTGGGATCTTGCTCTATTACGTTTGGGAGTTTATTAGTATGTAGGGGAAGTGGGGGCAAGACCGCCTATGGGGGAAAGACGGTTTTCGTACTATGTTGTATGAAAAAAAGTAAAACTGGCAACACTTGCAATATAAAATAGGTGCCCATTGGTACGATCGATCACGTCTGTAAGTTTTAGCAATTTCGGTTAAGACCCCGAAGAGTTACGGTAAAATTTGTGATTTTTCATCAAATTGTTATCGTTCATGTAAAAAGTCAGTTGTATTTTTGACACTGAAGTAATTAAAATTTTTAACTTTTCCTTTTTTTATAATAGAAAGTGAATATTAAAAAGTATTTTCTGCGAAAGAAGGAGTCATAAAGATAAATTAAAAAAAAAAAAATAATAATACAGAACATCAAATATGATATGACTGGGGCAAGACCGCCCATGGGCGAAATTGGAAGCTGTGGTAGCTTATGTCGTTTTCTATTGACTTTTGAGTTTTGTGTGTAAAATTCTCAGATTTCCCACTGCAAATAGAATATGAAATCTAGTTTTGTAATTGTGTGCGAAATCTGTGTGTATAAAAAAAATAAAACAACAACAAATGTTCAGACAAATGTCAAACAGAGGAGTGTCTGTGAAAGTGCGTGTGTTTGTATGCGTGAATCTTTATAAAAATCCATAATCAGATTCTTGAATCTCAAATTCATTTTTTTGTCATTTTTTTGAATCTCAAGACGCAAATAGATCATGAAATCTGATATTTGTCCACTATTTCCCCTCTTCACCCCCCCTTTCAGCCATCAAATTCACAAATCTCATTCTGAGATTCGTCAATAGAAAACGACATTAAACAAAGTGAAAAAAGAATTTCACCGTTAAATCTTCCAAAAAGCTGAGCAACAGGCGCAAAACAATACTGTAATTGATGATTCTGATGAAGAGGACTTTGCTAATTGTATTTGTACCTTCTATCTGCAGCTGTTTTCTTGATCCAGTCCAAAGTATTGTTGGATTAAGTGCAAAATGTGTACCAAATGGTACCAAAAAGCTTGTGCTGGAATGAGAACTAATGAAAATATTGCCCCATGTGGGGGCAAGACGGTTTTTTGTTTGATGTTTTTTCAAAACGTATTGTCTTTTATTCAGTATTTTTTATTTTTTTTATAATAATGAGAGTTTCTGCAAAAAACATTAAACTTAATGAATAAAAACTAGGGGCCAAAACAGCGAGATCTAAATTTTGATGGGCCGCTGGCCGAAAAAAAACTAGAATTTTTATAAAACAGATTTATAAAAATAAGAAGAATAATTGTAACATTAAAGTTTTCTCCTTGATACCTGACCAAGGTGTAAGTTAGGCTGGATCTTATTTCTTATTATAATAAAAATAAAAACTGCTCGAAGCGGAATGTTGTGTGAAATTTGCAAACGATTTTATATGGCAGTTTTAAATTGTCCCAAATCTGACTTAAAAAGACTTATAAAATTCGGACATATCCACTCAATAAAAAGTCCATATTTATTTGTTCATTAAAAAAAAAGTTGAATGTGCATTGAACAGAAAATATAAATTATTACCTTAATCCTGGTATGCAGATCGAGATAAATTTTAGAATATTTCGAATTTTAATTGGTCATAACAAACTCATAAATGGATGCATTCACGAAACTATTGACTCTACGTAGTCAACTCGTTCTGATTGGCTGAACACAACTAAAAAATGAGTTTAAATATCCCCTCCGATGTAGTATAAAAATTTCGGCTTCAAAGTTATTTGACACTTCTCAGTCAGCTGTGTGATGGAAACAATTGTATTTCAATTTAAATTTTTTGGTGAAATTGATGAAAAAGGCATATACATATTATGATATTAACTGTGCAGTATTTAAATATAAATTATGAAATTGAGGAATTACAAGAAAAAAAGTTATTTAAACCACTCAAAACACAAAATTTTTTTATTTCATGATTTAATCTGTCAAATATGATAGTTTACATTTGACTACCTTTGTAGTGCAAATTAACATTCCCAAAGCTTGTTGGAATTCGACTACGTAGTCACTACATTCGTGAATGCGCTCAATAAGATTCATTTTGGGCTCCAATACAAACTGTCGAAAGAGTTTAGCCGAGCTAAGGTCGTGAGTTCAAGCCTCGCTCGGGCAATTTTCAAAATTAATTGAACATAAGCGACTTAGCACCACTGAAAGAGTCTGATGATCGGGTTGGTCCCCGTGAAATAGCTATAACCCAGCCTATGAACTTGGTGGTAATACACACAAGTTGTTGTTGTTCATTCAAAACCTTCAAAATTTGTCTTTTATGTCAAAATTATTAAAAATGTCGAGGGCCGCAAAGTTATTCGTTGTGAGCCGCATGCGGCCCGCGGGCCGCATGTTTGACATGACTGCTCTAATCTATACCTGGTGCATATTATTCATTGTGCGGCTTTCGGTCTTAGACTATTCTATTCCGAGTGCAATTGAAAGAGCTTTATCTAGAGTAAGGTCTTTTTCTTGAAGAAGTCTCTCCTTGATATCGGAGTCTCTAAGTCCTCTTATAAACTGAGAACGCAAATGAGTAGTCAGTGCGGATTTTTACAAGAGTCACACGCAAAGTTGCAGTAAAAACTCAATTTTTTTAACTTTGCTAAAAAACTGGATACTGATTCACCTTCATGTTGTAATCTCAGCAAGAACTTGTGCTGTTCAGTGATTTCGTTAGGTGTGAGGCTTGAGAGTCTCAATTAAGACTTCACATGCTTTCGTATCTGGTTCTTCTGGTGCTGTCAAATTTGATAAAAGCTGATAATATTTGGCACCTATTCAATTTATTAATACTTGCCGCTTTTTTGTAGAGTCAGTGACATTTCTAAGAGCAAGGTAGTTTTCCAGTCGTAAGGGAATGGTTCTTCACTTTCGGTGTATGACTCGAAATGCAGTTTAGGTGAATTTGTAATTGGTTGAACTTGTTCAGCTTGTATACCCCGTAGGGCAGTTGTTAACGCTGCTATCAAATCGTCCGTGGTGGTGGGCATCGTAAAGATTTTTCTAATCTTGATAATCCTCGTCGCCACTGTTAAATTTCTAACCTTAATGCAAATCGACCACGTTCTTATAATTGTTTTCTCAACAAAAATTTGTACCGAATGGTAAATCGTATGCAGCCGTAAGCTTTGAGGAAGCATACTCTAAAGGAGTTAAGGGCTCGTTAGAAGATTCTGGACTGAAAGGTAAGGGTCAGTCAAACAACGAATTCGCGGATTTCATAAATGAATCAGAAAAAAATATTCGGGGTTCCAATAACGGAACTCATTTCAAAAGTAAAGGCGTTTTGGGAGGGGTACAAAAAACTAAATAATAATGACTTTTTCATAATAGGTGGGCATTTTAACGCGAGGCACCCTTTCTGGGGTGACTCAAAAACAAAGACGAATGGTAATCATCTATTCAATTGTCTTTCAATTAGCCACTTCCTTGATATTGACATTTTGGCCACAAAAGCACCAACATTCCCAAGATCGTCCTCTTAAATCCATTTTTTTATCATATCCACCAACCTAACCAGTCCCTCTCATCTTCCTAAAAACTACTCAAGTATAACACTGGATCTCATATCGGACCACCACCCTCTTTCTTACAATTGACCTGGGTGAGGTGTCTTTTATGCCAACAATACCCAAATTATTTAATTCATTTGTCAGCTATTACATGAAGCCTCAAGAGGCCTTAGAGGATATAATATTATATCCTCTAAGCAAGAGGCGCACCTCTTTTCAAACGTAATGAGTGCAAAAGAGAAAAAAAGATGAAACAAAAAGTTATCCGACCAGAGAGTCGTGGGTCGGAATTCTGAGACTCTTTTTTGACGTGACGTGGAAAAAACTTTTTTTTTTTCAACATTCCCTCTCATTTCTTTTTGCTTCTTGGTGCAATACAACAACAACAAATTTTAAATCATAAGAGAAATGTCAAATTTGAGTCCTTGACTCAAGAGACATCGTGTAATAGTACGCGCCTCACGGAATGATTATCAAAAGAAAATTCGAAAAAAGAATCAAGCCTCTTGAGGCTTCGTGTAATAGCTGACTCAGCATTCCCTTCGACAAAAATTTGTCAAGTGTTGAAATAGACGAGTGCATAACATCCCTGAATGATAACATAACAGCGTTAGCACTCATACAGTACAGGAAGCACCAACTTATTATTATTATTAAGTCAGATTAAAAAGAATTTTTCACAGGGCGGGAAATAGGACGAACCAAGGGTACAAAGCGCTTTCACCTTGAATTGCGTGCCTTAGCAAAATAATTAAAGACTCCTTTAGATTAGATCTAAATGCGAACTTCAAAAAAAAATTAGAAAAATTAAAACCCTCAAGTAACGTTTTCAAAGAAATCAACTCACTTACAGGCAGAAAAAAAATACTCTGATAAACGAATTCGACCCACTTATTCAACAAGGCAACAGATTTACCACTGAAGAGGAAAAACCTAGTGCTCTTGCGGAATTTTCCTCCAATATATATTCACCTAAATCCTCAAATAGCTTAACGAATCTGAATGTAAACACCATAATAAGTTCCTTTTTCTCATGGAATCCAAAATCTCCTATTTGCGAATTTTCCCAAATCTTACCGGCGTTCGCTGCGCCAAGAGACAATTTTACCGCAACATCATCCATAGAAAACATAACCCTTACAATCAACTGCTGGTTCAGATTACATCTCAAATTTTATTATAAAAGAGCTAAATCTTCGCTTTCAATGGTATTGACATTAATTATTATCAACAACTGTATAAATAACAGTTACTTCCCCAACATATGGAAAAGCGCCAAGCTTATCCCCCTGAAAAAAAAATAAAAACTCGCTTGATATAGAAGACCTTGGGTCTTTATAATAACTATCTAATTTAGGAAAAATTGTAGTCAGGTGTGCCGCAAGGATCGATTCTTGGGCCACTCTTGTTCAACATAATATCTGCACGACTTCCCAACCTCAGTGGCTCAGGAATCGGTTTCTGCACCGTATGCGGATGATACGTTGATTTTGGCTAATCGCGAAAGGCCTTTTGACGCTCTCGCAAAACTGAACTCTCATTTACAACTGGCTTTAAACTATTTTAAAGACTGGGCTATCCAAGTCAATTGCAGCAAATGTGAAATGATATGCTTCCGTAATGCGTCGCCTAGAGGACATCACCTTGCGCCTAGAGAAAGTTGGTAACTCACTCTAACGATTGAAGGGTCAAACATTCTCCTTAAAAAAGATATTAAATATCTAGACATTGCACTACATGAAAAACTTAAAGTTAACAAACACGCAAGAAAAGCTCTACAAAAAGGCAAAGCAGCCGCAGCTTTACTCAAAAGACTTTTGAATTCCTCGAGACTTACATACCAAAACAAAACTTCTCATTTCCCGAGTAAAAATGGAATTCCGCCGCACCACCGCTGCACCACGTCCGCAGCACTTTTTGACCGCCGCACCTACGCTGCAGCACGTCCGCACTATGATCGAAAATTTCTAAACCGCCGCACCACCGCTGCAGCACGTCCGCACTATGATCAAAAATTTCTAAACCACCGCTGCAGCACGTGGGTCCACGACCGCCGCACCACGACTCCAGCACGTCCGCACTATTTCTTTTTGAATGAAAAATTCGGTGCACGACCGCCACACCACAATTGCAGCACGTCCGGACTATTTCATTTTGATTGAAAAATTCGGTGCACGTCAGCACTATTTCATTTTGAATGAAAAAAATACTATTCTCCTGCTTATACAAATGTTTAAGTCCTTTTCAAAGTTATTTGGACTTAAGTAACAAATTGCCAGTTCATGCCAGTTCCCCTGAAGAAGACAGCAACCCCTGTCGAAACGTCGGTCGGGAAAAGCTAGTGTTTACTTAACTGTTTCATTGCTGCAACCATTGTGACCAAAAAAGCCAAAGGAAAACAAGATTTTAATCTTCTCCACCTTTTCGATTAATTTCTATTTTCACTCGGGTGAATATCATGAAAATCCCTATTTCAAAAAAATATGAAGATAATATAGGATATTCATTAAGTTCAAGATATTAAAACACGCCTGTTAGCATAGAGGAAGGAATACCTAGAGAGCCGACTCGTAAATGATGGTATTGGCTACTTTAAAATGTGACTCCGCGGCACTTATGCAATAGTAATTGACTAAAATACTTTACTAAAAATACTTTATTTTTATTAAAACCAATAATTTCAGCAAAAATATATGTTTATATTTACCCCCAGAATACGTTGTTTACAACTGCAACGTTGTTGCAACTTGAGAGTATTTGTTAATCAGTAATGAAAACAATTAAAATTGTTATACTGGATTACAAATCCTATGAAACATTATTTATTGTTAATAATTCATTATACTTAGGGCCAATTTTTCAATAGTCAGTTAAACAGTCAGTTAGTACTTATTCCTAAGGATAGAGAAAAAATCAATTTTTCAACAAGCAGATATAGCTTATTCCTAAGAATAAAACTATCTGCTTCTTTCAGAGACGAATAAAAATTATTCTAAGGAATAATCTCAACAAAAATATTGTGTCAGTTGTCAAAGCTGTTTTGAAAGAATTTTGAAAAAAAATACAGTGAAAAACAAGAAAACAAAAACAATCATGAATAAAATCATGACATTTAATTTTTAATATTTTTGAATTTGACAATTTTTTTTTTGTTATTCTGTAGAATAAATTATTCTTGATTGAAAAATTCAATGTTTTTATCTGATTGTTTATGAGCCTTATAACTTTATTCGTCGAACAGTTAACTGACTGTTTATTAGAAGATTGAAAAATTGGCTCTTAATTCAATTAATTAATTCAAAATATTACTTACAATGTCTCGAATAAAATAATAAATAGGCGAGAATTATGTCCTTTCATCGGTCCTGTCGAATGGAAAAAGGTGGAAGTCATTTTACGTCAAAATGGGTGTCACTCAACGAGGTATAGTTTTGAGCGCAGAGCTTTAAGCCGTAAGTTTTAAGCTACAATAATTTCTTCAGGGCCTGTTCGCTTAGGCGAACCGGTCTGTTAGTAACACTCCCCCACAGTAGCGCCTACGGATTGCTCTGCCTCTAGTGGATGCCCAACATCAAGGACAGCCAGTCTTACGACAGGCCTTTCGTATACACCTGTTTGGGTTTGTACTGAGGCGCTCCTGACTTGGTCATCTTTTGAAATCTTTGTATGAATCACTCTTCCCTTTAGCCAAATGTTTCTGGGGTTGTTAGGATTGACGATTACGACAATGTCTCCTACTTTAATCGGATTCACTGGAGTAAACCAATTCGCACGTTTAATGAGTGCAAGAAGATACTCCCTAACCCAGCGCTTCCAAAGAAGACCGTGAATGGTTTCAATCCATTTGATGAACCAAGGAGGAAATGGTTTCGTGTTAATGCTTCTTGATTTTCATGCTCTATAGGTATGTATGTAAGCGGACCGGAGTTGACTATGTGTTCTGCTTCAATCAACATACTTTTGAGGAGCTCATCTGAAGGATTACGTCTAGGCATAATGTCATATAACACTGTTTTTATCGACCGAACCATTTCATCCCAGCTGCTACCCATATGTGGTGAGCCGGGTGGAATAAATTTCCATTTGGTAGTAGTTGTTGTAAAAGTTTGCTTCAGAATCTCACTCTTTACATCATAGAGGAAGGAATACCTAGAGAGCCGACTCGTACCCCCCTTGCCTAAAACACCCGCAAAATTAATTTCAGATAATTGGTATTGGGGATTGGAAAAGTTGATATGCGCTACCGGTGGTCAAAATTTGCAACTAAATAAACAGGACGGAAAGAACCAGCGCCACCTTGTTGTGAGAACACACACTTCAAGCTGTCAAAACATCCGATATCTTGATTTTTTTGGGTAAGCACCATAAACAAAAAATACCAAGACTGGAAACTCGGTGGTCAACTGACGTTTGCCTACAAGCTGCGAGGTGTGGTGAATGTCGTGAACCTATCGTTGTGTTCGTGTTTTATGAAATTTAAGCAAAAAAAAAATGGTTTTGTTCAAAAAAATTTAATTTTAATTTTAAAAAACAATACGACAACATCGGCAATTTTTAATCTATAGACTTTAAAGTATTTTTAATTTCCTACGTTTGAAAAAAAAAAATCGTCAAAATCAGAGCTTTTCGCCCGGGTTCCCTGATAATTTGCTTTAGTTACTCTACTATGAGTAACTGTTTAAAAAAACATTTTCACAAAATAATTTTTTATATTTATTATTTATTTACTTTATTTATTTTTTTAATAAACAATACTTAATTTAACAAAACAAAATTTTAACTAAACATATAATTTACATTTTCGTTACCTTTTTGTTTCCAAAAACAATCTTCGATTATTAACCGCAGGACCACTGTTCCCCTGTTAACATATATAAAAAAATTCACTTCCAAAAATATTTACAAATTTTATTTTTTACAATTTAGTTTCTTACCAAAAAATTTAAAAATATCAGAATTTGAGTTGTTTTGAAAAAAACAATTTTAAAATTTGACGATGATCGCTTTTAACTTTAAAGCTCACAATGTTATTTGTTTTGTTTGGGTTGTTTTGAAAAAACAATTTTAACAATTATCAACACTTGCTATGTGAATATTTAACTTAATTTGTAAAAAAAAAATATTTTAAAAATTCACTACACAATTCACTGCAGTTGTTTTGAAAAAGAACCAATTATTTTTAGCCAATTAATCCACCATTAATTTAAGTTAACCTTTTCAAAGTGCAGTTGCAGTCGTTATCTTGGACAGTTAGTATATCAAACATAAACATTATATTCATCTCTTTCCCACATATATACAAATTGAATTTAAATTGTAAAATATAGCAATATTTGTAATGCTGTATATGTTTTGTCTTTTTTCAATGATTTTCTCTTTCATATCTAATTGGGTGGAGGGTTGTAAAAATTTATAGGGGTATTCACAAACAAAATTCAATTTTAGGTTCAAATATTTTATTGAAACAATTTTCTCCCAAAAAATGTTAGTTCCCAATCTGTTGTCTTAAAGTTGATTTGCATGAATTCCCAAAATTTTTGAAGCCGTTTTCCTTAAAACTACAATATATTACCTAAAAATTATAATTAATTAATATACATTTACCACACCATTAACATGTAATTATAAAAAAAAAAATGTGAACTCATTGTTTATTTTCAGAGCACCAGCAACAGCAGCAGGCGAATAAAGATTGGGCCATGACTACACAGTGTTGTTCCAATTTTACATTTTCATTGCCAACAACCTCACAGGTTAGGTTATCGGAAAATCACTATTCAGCGAAGCACTTGCGCTATTGCAGAGTAGCAATGCTATAGCTCTAGACCCGGCGATGATCTTGGCGCATGCAACGACAACAAATGATATAAAAACTGCTTTCGGTTACCAGAATAAACAGCAATCGCATGTTGTTCCACTTGAACCAGGAGTTCCAGGAAAGAATCTCGTCCAAGATAGACTGAAAATTAAAATCATTAAAAATATCTATGTGTAACAAAAATAACAATTCCCATTCAAACGGTGGCGAAGGAAGTGGGGGAGTCACATTAGATACGACACCAGCTTTGTCATCTGTTGAGTCGGATCAGCCAATAAGTCCATTGGCGATCGTATACATTAAATGTGCTAAAAATTGAAACCCAAATTAATTTGCAGTAATAAACAATCATTTTCAATTTATTCCGAAACTCGATACTGAAACATCAACCTTACAATACTTATGGTTAGACGGTGTTCGCATCCGGAATCAAAATATAATGTTTCGGTGGCATGGAAACACATTTACTTTTGGTGTGCATAGCAGAATGTTCCAGTCGGCTTAGACGAAGCTGTTAAATAACTGGCAATGTTTTAATTCGAGTTCGAAGGTCAAAATTTTCTAGAAACGCTTGGAAGGGAGTGAAGCCGTTTGCAATGTCAATGAAGTCAATCTGATTGAAAAGTTATTAAAAGGGTAATTTAAGACACATATTTAAAAGAATTTTGTATTAATTGAAAATCTGTTTTTATCCTTTCTTTCAGATCATCATCTGACCTCTTAGAACTTAGATGATAGTCAAACGATTAGATTAAATGGAATCAAAAGTTATATTAATAATTAATAATAATTATAAGAAGAAACAAATTGTAAATATAATGACAGTAAATTAAATCAACGCATCCCAAAAGCATTTGATCCTCCTCGCGGTTGTGTTGGAGCGTCACCTGCTATTGCCTTTTAAACTCATATAATATCGCTTTATACAAATTTATTGAAATAAAAATGTATACACATTTGTATGTACATACAAAATAATTTAATTTTTTTCTGCTCCTGGTTATTTTCTAAAACAAATGCAGTAAGTACTCTCTGCTCTCAAGTTCAAGTGGTGCATTTAAACATTGGCAAGTTTTCCTTGAAGGAACCACTGACCTCAATGCAATAACAATTTTTGTTTATGCAAAAAAAAAATCTATTCATATAGTTGTTCAATTAAAAACGAGAAAAAATAACAACAATAATAAAAAATTATTTTTATTTTAAATTGAACGTGTTCAAAATAGGTTTATTATTCAAAAGATTAAAAATTTAATCTGCGTAACAGTATTCAGTATAGTATTTAAACAATTCAATTTGAAAGTTATAAATTAATGTAATTTCAGCAGACGCAATACGGCTTCATCATTCGTTTTATATATATAATTTGTAATATAATCGCCAGGATCCTGATGCACCTGCAGGCCTGGTGTTTTTTTTTTTTTAACTTTCATGTTTTTTCACTTGAATCTAGTGATTTATCAACGCCTGCATTCGGATGATCTAGCATCATGATTCTTACGGCCACAGGTGCTGAAGAATTGTCTCCACTTCTTTGTTGCTTTTTTGTTGTTCTTTGGCATTAACCTGATAGAAAAACATATTTTTATTAAAAAAATCATGCTAAACGATTACCCTTCAAGCAAACAGGTCCGACCTCGGTCCGGACTTCGGATCAGAAACTGGTCCGAAGGCGGCTCAAATTAGTATGGAAATTATAATCACCGCGAAGTCGATTGCATATGTATTGGTGTGGTGAAAATCTCCATTCCGAGAAAACGGAGCCGAAGGCGGACCTGAGCCGGAGCAGCGAAAACCTACCAGAAAGAGGAATAAGAAAGGGATGACAGTTTGCATTTGCGACCAAAAAAAGAACAAGATTTATTTTTTTTTCACTGAAACTGTTTTATTTTTTATTTTATTTTGGCAAACGAAATTTTCACAATAAATACAATACATTTTTTTTCATTTTATTTCATTTGATGCTGCTGCTGTTGTTGGTGTTTTTTTAGATACCCAATCGCATGTTTCACCTTCTAGATTTTTCTTCATCATTAGAGATTACATCTACAACACAAGAAGAAACAACATTTTAACCCAAACACTTTGAGCGATATATAAAACATACCTTTTTTGTTTTCCATATTTTTTATAATTTAATAAAATTGTTTATAATTAATAAACTAACTTTATACAAACAACGACACGAGACACGACGCGACCAAACACTTCAACAAAAAATAACAAAATGACGCTTTGGCTCTTGTTGGCCTTGTCTTTCTTTTCCTTTTCTCATTTTTCACCACGATTCTCGTTCGACTTTGTGTTCATACACAAAAAGTTGCAAGTGTGTGAGTGCAAGCCCGATTTTCGCGGTCTGAGGTCGGAGTTTCTTTGTTGAACTCAGTTTTCTTGCTTGAAGGGTAAATACCTACTTACCTCATTGCCTGCCTCAGCGGAATTTGTTATGGGATAATTATGTTGAAGGTGATTCCGCCGACTGCAATCTCCCGAATTGTAATCACCAGATTATCATCTTTTCCGCTCCATCTCTTTCTCTACCAGAAGATTGCCTATTGCGTCCAACATCAATGTCAGACTTATGGGAATGCATTTTTTCAAAAATGCTCTCAATGTCTGCTTGCAATATTGAAGCTGTGTTGTTTGCATTAGAGCTCATTACCATGCCGCTGAATTACTTGTATCCTTGCCTTCACCACAAATAAAACTCTCGCTTACACTGGCCGATGATGTTGAGGATTTTGTGCTTACACCCGCAGTTGAATCAATTGATTTTAAAGACGTCTTCTTGAAGAAGGTCAGCCAACATATGTATTTGACATTTTGAAGAATCGAATTGCTTTGGAATCCACTCCAGCCTCGGATGACTCTGAGAGCCTAGTCTTTTTTTTCAACAGCTTTTTCGTAGTTACAGATGCTGGTTGCATCTGTTGATATTGTTGCTGTTGGGCCCGTTTGTTGTGTCTTGGGAAACGACAAAGAGCAAGTTCCACATTTAATGAAATTGGACTGATGAGCTTAAGCCGAGAAAAAATTCGTTTTCTCATACATCAAAATCGAGACGCGACCGCACAACGATTTCGGACGACAACAACACGATGGTAACAAAATATTTAATTCCGAATAAGTTTTATAAAAATTATGTTAACACGACACTAATATTTTAATTGTATGAACTTCTTTTTTAAGCTTTTTGTATTGCTTTTTACGTATTTAATTGTATTCAACAGAAAGAAAACATTGAAATGCGAAAGAAAAGTGTTTGTTTACAAAAAAAAAAAAAATGGCCTGACAGCTTGACGTAAACAAAACTATTTCCAATTTGTGAAGGCTAGGTGGCGCTAGTTCCTTCCGTCCTGTATATTTGGTTGCAATTTTTGACCACTACGGCGCTAGTAGTATATCCTCCAATCGCCAATACATCTCTCTTATTTTTCTCTTGTTTTCCTATTTGTGAATACGTGTGAAAGGTATAATCCGTTTAATACCTTTCTTTCACCAGTAGATGTCCTCATAAAAAGGTTTGTGTATGAACTTAAATAGCTTAACCCTTCAAGCAAGAAAACGGAGTTCAGAAAAGAAACTCCGAACTCCGACCGAGAAAAACGGGGTTGCACTCACACACTTGCAACTTTTTGTGTATGAACACAAATTGTGTATGAAATAAAAATAAAGGTTCGTGTTTTGAATTTATTATTATTATTTTATGAATTAATTCGTCTTATTGGGCACTTAAATTGTTTTGAGCAAAACTCCACAGTTGAATGTGTTGGTGCCATTTAAAATGCATTGGAAAACTACCACATATAAGCACTGTGGAGGTTTTTCTCTCATTGCAGCTTGTAGGGTGGAAGAGAAAAACCCCCAAAGTCGAAGTCTGACTTCGGATTAGAGCTCAGCACCCAAAAACCCTATAGAAAAGTATATCTTGGTGTCTGTAACAAAAACCTTGTTGACCAGTGTAACCTGTGTCTGTATCTCGATGTGAGAAGCAACCCTGTAAATTCTGTAATTATTGGAAACTGTCAAAAAAAGGGAAAATATTTGTACCTTTGGCCATCAAAGGTCATATAGACATAGATTTACAATAAATATCTCAAGGCTCGGTAGTCCGAAGGTAGAGCAGTCGGTCAGCGAGTAGAGGGTACCAAGTTCAAGTCGCAGTTAGGGCATGTAATTTTTGCTTTTTTCTTCTTTAATATTTTTTTTTTATTTTAAAAATTTAAGTGATACAAAAATAAATTACCGTGAACACTTTTACTTTTAACACATTTCACATTTAATGCAAGATTATCAATTTTTTTTCAAATATCTTACTTTCTCTCATCCTTTTTGCTTGTGAGTAATTTTGGCAGTTCAATCGAGAAATTATCTCGATAACTTTCTTACAGACACAGTTTTATTCAAATTTTTCCAGTCTGTCAAGCATTTGGATTCAGAAATGTTTCAAGGCGAGAAAAATTTGTTTATAGAAACAAACGAATGTGAGAAAATGATTTTTGTGTCGATTCACATTATTTTTGTTCCGATTTGCGTGTTTCATGCGAGAAATTTCTCGATGCGAGAGTTACAGAACGTAGGCACAGATTCGGATTCAGCACCCCAAAAACTACTAGAAAAGTATATTTTGGTTCTTGTGGCAAAAACCTTGTTGACCAGTGTTATTTAATTAGTTAAAAAATAAAAGTTTAACATATTTTTGAATGAGTTTCTCCTCAAATGGGAATTAAAATCTATATTATTTGACACATTATTAATCTCCCTAACACTGCGAGTCATAGGATTATTAAACGCATAATTTACTCTATGAACGTTTTCACGGAATAAGGTTCGAATTCTTAGTTCTCTAGAAGGAGCGTAAAGATCAATCAGCGATAACAAATAAGGACAATCAATATGATATGATAAAATATCACAGACAAAATTTATAGCAAACATCTTACGGCTGTTTCCTAATGTCTGTATACCAATAAGCTGACATCTTACGTTATACGAAGGCATTTCAATGTTCCAGCCTAGTTTGTGTACTACAAATCTTGTAAATTTTTTTTGGACATTTTCTATTCTTGTAATATGAACATTGTAATGAGGATTCCACACTACGCAGCAATATTCCAGGACCGATCTAACATACGTAACAAAAAGGGCTTTTAATGTGTATGGCTCCCTTAGACCAAACGAATTACGAAAAATAAAACCCAACATAGAGTTGGCTTTGTTCACCATGATTTCTGTATGATGTACAAAGTTTAGCTTGTAATCAAAAATTACTCCAAGGTATTTTTTGATAGAAACTCTTTCAAGGACATGATTATGCATATTGTAATCGTAAACGATAGGTAACAAACGACGAGTAAACGAAAAACATTGACATTAGGATATGTTTAGGGCTAATTGGTTTATATTGCACCAGTTGATAAGATTTTTAACATCATTTTGGAGAAGCGTACACGTCTAAAAATTTTTAAATCGTCCGCAAACATAAGACACGTTGAGTTAGTGAGGACATCAGGAAGGTCATTTATAAAAATAAGGAACAGCATTGGTCGTAAATGACTGCCTTGTGGAACGCCGGAAGTTACAGAAAAGGGATGAGAGGTAATCGAATCGATTGGAATGAAAACTTATGTTCTCTAATTTTTGTAATAAAATTTTATGATGCACCCTATCAAACGCCTTTGCAAAATCGGTGTAGATAACGTCCAATTGGTAACCCTTTTCTAATGAATTGAGAACACAATTCGTTAAAATGGTTAGGTTAGTGGAAATTGATCTACCGGATACAAAACCGTGTTGGTACGGGGATATGGTTTCTTTTAATGAAAAATTCAATTTATCGCAAACAATTTTCTCAAATAATTTAGGTATTGAGAACAATTTACTTATGGGTCGGGAGCTTGTGATTTCCTGTTTTGGACCACATTTGTGAATAGGAGTAACGAAGGACATTTTCCATTCTGGCAAAAATACACCATATTTTAAAGAACAAAACACAAAACTCTAGACAGAGCGACATGGGCAAATGTTGTAGAGAAGGCTACTTTCTTGAAAATTTTTACTAAGCTCTAGGTCAGCGATTTCGTCTTCGTACTCACTGCTCTGTGCTATTTTAAACAATATGTTCTCCGCTTGTTGGAGCACTTTTCGTGTTAATGGTGCCCGCATATTGCAGGGAATTTTTTGTTTTCTCGTCAATAGACGTGATCTCCAAATAAGAATATAAGCCATGCTTCTAAGAAGCAGATTATAGCTTGCCATATCTTCATAAGGCAGCACATCTTCACGTCTAGCACTCTGTAGATGGAGGTTGATGAAATGGGCTTGTTATTGTTTCTTGAGACCAGTTTTCTTCCGAGGTCTTAGGAATTCAGGACCTGAAAACCAACGACTAGTTCAATTGAATTCCGGTATTTTTTGCTATTTAGTGGCTTCGTCAGTTTAATTTAGTAGGTATCCAGTGCCATTCCGAGATATCTGTTGAGTCAAGTATCTCACTAACTCTAAAGGCAACAAACTGTCGATACCTACGATGATCCGAGCGCAGCCAACTGAGCACATTCTTGGAATCCGACCAGAATATTTGTTCAGCAAACTATAGGGTGTGAGATTCAACAAGAGTTTTGGTGAAGCGGGCTCTTAACAAAACTTCTTGTAACTCAAGACGAGGAATAGATAATGATTTGAGTGGTGCTACTCGTGTCTTCGCCCCAGTCAATGTGCACTCAATGTTTTGATTTACAACGCTTCTGACGTATGCCACGGCAGCAAAGCCATTTTCGCTCGCATGAACGAAAACGTGTTCAAATTTTTTGTTATTGTAGGTTCGCATTGGAGTTCTTGGAGAACTAGTGGAGAGTTCGTGATCCAATTTCTAATGTGAAACCCTCCAAGTGCATGTATGTGGTGAACTTCTCCAGCTTACATGATTCCTTCGGCTTCTGTTGCCAAGCTATCCATCAGGCCGTCAACGTGGTGGCATTTGAGTTTTTGACAAATTGTGCAGTACAAGGTGAACATGTAGGTCCGAACGTCATTACTGTCATCACGTAGACTTCAGGAGTAACATTTGCGTTCTTACTCCATGAAAACGCTGAAAATGTTGATCTTCTTCTTTAATACGAATTTGGTGGAACATTTCTTGAATGTCTGCACATATAGCAATTTTATTCTCTCGAAATTTCATGATGACGGAAGTTAAAGAAGTAAGTTGATCCCGACTTTTCATTAGCAGGGAATTAAGAGATGTTCCACGAACGGTAGCAGCAGCATTCGCAACTTTCCTGGCTTATTTGGATTTTTTACTGGTAAAATTGGTAGGTACCACGACTGATGATAATGCTGCGATTCGGAAGGTAAAAGTTTTCTGGCATATCCCTTTGCAACATATTCATCTATTTTATTGTTTAGTGCTGTGACTAAATCTGGATCGCGAAGTATTCGCCTGTGAAGGCACTCTAATCGTTTCTTCGACATAGGCAAACTGTTTGGAAGACTGATTCGATCGAACTTCCATAGAAGACCTGTTTCGAACCTTCCGTTCTTAAAGATTGTATTTATTTTTAAGAGTTCAAGAGCCCTTTCATCTTCAGCTGACAATAATTTAACTTGCGAACTTGACGATGTGCCAAAATCTTCTGCGAATATGTAGTTTTTTACAAGTTCTTCAAGAAACGCATTGTTGCAACTGCAAATATGGAGGTTATAACAGCTGTCTCCAGAGGCTTTTGATTTTCCTGAACTCAATTCATGCACAACCCATCCAAACCGGGTCTTTGTAGCAACGGGTTCTTTGGGTCCCCCTTCATTTAGACGCATTGGTAGGGACAAGCTGGAATTATTGAGCCCAATTAGCAGTCGTACTCGAGCACCATGGTTATATGCCTCAAACGGAATTCCAAGTGCTCGTACCTATTTTGAAGTTCAATAGGGTTCAATGATTGGGAAGGCAAGTGCAAGCTCAACTGTATTCACATCAGCTAAAGTAAATCTTTTTGCGTTTGGAGAAATGCTCGATATTTGTGAATTCAAAACTTTAGAATTCTTTTCAACTCTGGAGGTGTTTCCTGTCCATTTAAGGCAAAGGGGTGGAAGTGTTCCCTTTAAGTTGTCTTGCGATTTCTTCATCCATTAAGGTTATAGAAGGTCCATCGTCCGAAAACGCGATTGTATGAACTTTTGTGTCGTTCCCATATAAAACTACTGGAAGTATTCGAAAGAGTATTGGGTTTTCATTCGACTGGCTACTATGTTCATTGCCTCTTGAATGTAGTCCAAGTTTTCCTACATCTTGCTTTTGTAACTCTTCATTATTTTTGTCAAACGTTAATAAGTTGTTTTCATTCATCTGGTGCTTCTGAGGCCCATAAACTTTATTCTGGTCTTTATGAAGCAGTTTGTCGTGCTTAAAAACAATCGTCTACTCCGCATACCTCTACCGAATTGCATCTTTTGCTGTTGTGTTTTCGTAGGCATCGACGCCACAGTTGATGCTTCCTAACCTCGTGACATCTGGCTGATCGGTCGAGGTTCTGAAACTGAACACATTTATTTACAGAAACACATTGACCACCACAGCATTTAGATACGGAAATGTGCATGTTGTTTTCTGTTTCGTCTTTTATTTCACAGTGCGCATTTATAAACCCTTTTTCTTTTGGATTTCTGAATGTTTGTCGGACATCTCCCACGGATGGTAAAGGGAGGGTAACTGCACTTGCAGCCTCAGCTAGTTGGTATATCCAGTTTTGAAATGTAATAAACCATAGTCAGAACTTGGTGAGGATTGTTAAAATATCGCCCAATTCAGACGTATTGCTGGTAGTTTGTGTACTAGCTCCTGTAATAGGGTGGGGTTGTTTAGATGATCGTATCTAATTTTAAAGCTTTTGGGGGAGGTGTAGAGCGAATCTTTCAAAGAAGACTATGAATTATTATTTCTGGTCTTCCAAAGAGCATCTTGAGTTGAAATAATTTGAGGAACACAGTTTGGCTCTATCAACATACTTCAACTGAATTAAGGGCTTCTCCCTTGAGTTATCTGTTCAATCTAATCAAGTTTTCTTCATCATTGAAAGCACAAAGCTCTTTACTCCTATTGAAATCTGCGATGAAGAGTGGCCAGTCTTCTGGATTGCCTCCAAAGTGATGCAAGTCTTTAGCCAGTGTTGCCGTTATGCGACTTTAGTCGCATTTTTACCCCTTTTTTGCCCCATGCGACCGTGAGGCGACCTTTTGAAAAAGTGGCTATTTTGACCCTTTTTTAAAAATCTTGCGACTTTTTTTACCCCAACTCATCTCTAGAAAAAATGTGTGAAAAAAAAATCTTTTTCCATTGAAATAATATTGTTTCCCTTCCAGAATCCAACTCGACTTTTTAATTCTGCATGAAAACCTAGTAAATTCTTTCTAAGTTGTGAATCGTGCATGTATTATGTAAGTAATTTCACCACTCTCCACTCTGTATCTGTTTAACAAAACTCTCCAATTATGTCTGTGTTTGTATGTGTTCGACTGAGGTGAAAATTTCTCCGTTATTTTACTGTGATAAAGCTAAAGAACAGGGACTCGTAAGTGATAAAAAAATTTCAAAAATAAAAAAAAACTCTTGCAGAGCATACATTTTTTACAAACGTGTTAATGGGAGCTGAAATTTAGCTCGATCTGCTTACAAGGCTTAAATCAATGTTAAGCTGTTTGAAAAATAGTGAAAACCTATTTCAGATTAAATATCTACCCGCGGGTAAATTTTTAACATTTATATTATAATGTCAGGAATAATAAATGCAAATAATTATTCTATACGTTGATTTATTCAACACAACAATATTGTTTGAAATTCAATATCAGAATAAATATATTTTTTAATATTTTATAAACATTATTTCCAAAAACTATTTCTATTTCAGTTTGATAAAGTATTTTCTCAATATATATAATACAGTGAATAACTAATTAAATATATATGTACATAAGGGCTATGGCTATTACAGTTCGGCCATCCTGATTTTACAATCGACCTCGATTGTACTTAAAATAAAAAATAAAATAATATAATATAATAACAAAAAAAATAACGATAAAATTAAAGAACGTAATAAAATTTAAGTGTTGCTTTCAAAATCCAAACCATTTATTTCAATATCATCATCAGGATCAACCCATTTTTTTAACCTGCTTGAATCTAAAATGCCATGATATGGAATCTGTGTCACTTGATATCCCTCGATATCTTCAATATTTATCTGTCAATATTTTTAATTACTACAAAATCACCAACCTCAAATTGTTTGGGCGGGGAATGATGTTCTTTAAAATAGTTCAAATTATACAACTGAGATCTATTGATTGCTTCTGATGCATCATTTCGTAATTTTACTAGATCTACCCTTTCTGGATTTGAGTATCTATCATTCAAATACTCAGTCAATTCATCCACGACCCGTCCACGTTGTTCAACACCAAATAACAACTTGCTTGGTGAAATTTTGGTACTAGTATGGTTTGTATTATTTAAAGCGTACTCTACATTTGTAAGTTTTTGTCGCCAGTCATTTTGAACTGGAGACTCTGTTAATTTCGCTAACATAGCTTTCATATCTCTGTTCACACGTTCCACTTGACCATTCGATTGTGGTGATGCAACTGAAACTTTAATATGGTCGATATTGTGTTTTTCAACAAAACTACTAAATTCCTGAGAGGTAAAGCTTGTACCTCGATCACTTATTATCCTACGTGGCCGACTAAAATAATCAAAATATCGTTCAAGAGCATTAATTGCTTCTCTTGATCCAGGGGTATTTACCGGATAGAGCTTAACAAATTTTGTAAACGCATCTATGATAACAAACACATATTTTCTTCTTGAGTTATTCGACGGTAGTGGACCAAAATGGTCTATATGAATTGAATCAAATGGTTCAGGTCGCTTTGGTATATTATATAAATTTCGTTCATTACTTCTGTGGGGTGCCGAATTGTATATGCATTTTATACAGTTTTTAATGAATTTATTGAACTTTTCTTTAACGTTTGGAATATAGTAATTTTTCAGCAGCTGATTCGCACATTTGTCAATACCTAAGTGTCCACATTTTTCGTGAATAGATCGCATAATATTGTCTTCAAGTTCTTTTGGTACATAAAGCTGATGACTATTTTGTAATCCAACACGAAAAACTAAACCATTTTCTAAAAAATATCCAGGAACTTCACCTTTCTCAAGCTTTTCTCTTATTGACCGTATAATAGTATCACGTTCTTGTGTGACTTGAATATTTTTATCTAGTTCTACAGTTGACACAGCAGCAATAATTGGGGTACGACTAAGTGCATCAACATGAGCCATTCGTTCACCTTTTCGATGCTGAACTTTGCAATCGTAATTTTCGAGAATAAGAGCCCATTTAGCTATGTTTCGAAAGAGTCTGAGAAAGTGCTTCACAATCAGTTATAATGAGAAAAGGTAAACGATCAAGAAAAGTATTAAATCGTTCTAGAGCATGAATTATCGCCAAAGTTTCTAGCTCAAAGCTTATTAGTTGGGACTCTCCGTTAGTTGCCTTTTTGGAAAAGAAAGCAACAGGATGGAATTTTTTATCATCTTGCTTTTGCATTAGAGCAGCACCAAAACCATGCGAACTAGCATCGCAATGCAATTCTGTTTCCCGCATGGGATCATAAATTGCAAGTATTGGAGATGATACAAGTTTATTTTTTAAGAATTCAAAAGCTTTAGCACATTCTTCAGTCCATTTAAATTTTACATCTTTTTTTAATAAGTCTGTCAAAGGCTTAGCTATAAGTGAAAAACCAGGGACAAAACGTCGAAAATAAGAAAACAGACCATTACATCTTTGCAGTTCTTTTGTATTTTTAGGTACTGGATAAGTTTCTATTGCTGCTAGATGATTTTTATTAGGACGAATTCCATTTCTATTAATGTTATACCCAAGGTATTCAATTTCGTTGTAGGCGAACCTGCACTTTTTCATATTTAATTGTAAGCCAGCCTCTCTTAATAATTTTAATACTTCAGTGAGAATTTCAATGTGCTTTTTCATATCATTCGTTGCAATAGAAATATCATCTAGATAAACAACAATTAGACCTTTATCTATTAGTGGTTTTAATGATAAGTAAATATAGCGTTGAAAAACAGCAGGTGAATTTTTGAGACCGAAAGGCATATACACATATTCGTACTGTCCAAATGGAGTAACAAAAGCTGTGTATTTAATGGATTCCTCGGAAATTTTTATGTGATGGAACCCATCTTTTAAATCCAGGGTCGTGAAAATGCTCTTGTTAGCAAAATACTCTAAACAATCATCAATTAATGGCAGAGGAAAATTATCTCTTGCCGTGTGTTTGTTCAAGGCCCGGTAATCAACGCACATTCGAATATCCCCATTTTTCTTTTTTACAAGAACGAGTGCCGACGCGTAGGGTGAATTGCTTTCTCTTATTATACCTTTTTCTAGAAGCAAGTCAACTTTATTTCGTACTTCAGTCCGTTCATGAAAAGAAAGTCGTCGTGGTCTACAGTATATTGGTACGTCTTTTGTCACAGTTATCTTCATGCAGTAATCCGTTTTTTTAATATCTGATTCCAAATTCAAAAAATGTTCGGTAAGGGTAGTTTTAATTATATTCGAATATGAAGGATCTAAAAACTCATTTAAATTTATTTCATAATTTAGCTTATTACAGTTATTGACTGCACAAACCAATGTATCTAAATCAACAAAATAAGCCTTTTCTCTTTGTTTTTTAAATTTCGATTGATCAACAACTTCATAACCTTCTTCAGTTAGAACTTTGCTATTTTTAATTTCAAAATTTAATTTTGGTTTACTTAAAATGTTATTTAATTGGGTTTTCCTGTTACAAACTTTTTGATTTGGATTTTTTAACAATTGAAAAGTTATAAGTGCACTCAGAGTATTTTTCGATAACACGATTAATTTATTTTTCTCTTCATTTTCTTTTAATTTTAGTAACAAATCATAATGGTAAATTCTTTTAAAACGACATAAGAAAATATTAAATTTAATCAAGGCATCTCGTCCAATTAACATAGGTATAACAGATTCGTTATCTGGAATAATATGAAATTCATGTGTTATAATTTGCTCACGAAATTTAACTTTACAATTTACTTTGCCAAACGTACTTAAATATTTGTTTCCCATTCCTCGGAACAGGGTTTCTTTTTGCTTTTCAAAAACAAATGGTACTAAAGACTTTCGTATAAAACTAATTGAACTTCCAGTATCAAAAAGAGAAAAACAAGAAATATCCTTAGTGCACCTATTTCTTATATCAATGAAAGCAACACTTACCATTTGATAAGCTTTTATTTTTTCTACAAAATCATCCTCTCTGTTGCAAGTTTCTTGATCATAATAATCTTGGTTTTGTTTTCTTTCTTCTATACTAGCTGTTATATTCCTCTTCTTCGGACAGTTCTGATGAAAATGTCCCAATTCGTGACAGAAAAAACATGAATTTGTTGGACGTTTTGGCTTGGGACACTGACTATTGTAATGTCCATATTGTGAGCAATTAAAACAAAGTATCTTTTCCATTTTTGAACTTGAGAATTTGTTTGCATCCTCCTTTTTGATGAAAGGAGCAAGTGGTTTTACTTGTTTACTTGAAGCTACACGTCTTTTTTCATATCGATCCAGTAGAAGCTTGAATTGACTTAAGGATGTTGCACCCATTAATATTGCAACATTGTTACTGTTATCGTTCAATCCATCAATAATACACTGTATTAGGTCTGCTTCTGGTATATTGGCGTGTGAAGCAATTTCTTGCATTGCAATTGTATACCTCTTAACAGATTCAGTTGATTTCAATTTTCGTGATTTCAACTGTTGAAAAACTTCATTGATTGAGTATAAGCGACCAAATTCTTTTAATAAAACATTTTTAAGTTCGTTATATGTATGCGCTGTTGTTGTTCGTAGGAATAATTTTGCTGTTTCACTTAGTAATCTACGTACACTAACAAATTTGTCACGATCGTTACATTTGAACACAGCAAAAGCATCTTCGATATCTTCAAACCATTTCTTGATGTCATAAGTATCATCGCCATTAAAAGGGCTTACCATAGCTTCCAAAGCCATAAAATCAAACCCCTTGTTTTCTACAATTCTTAGTTCGTCTTGCAATTTTTTCAATTCTTTCCGTTTACGGAGTAATAGTAATTCCTTATCCACACCCTGGATTTCTTCGTCGAGTTCATAGACATTTTCTTGTCTTTGTAAATCTACATCTTCATCTTCGAGGTTATCTTCGTCATTATTTCCTCTATGGGCCAATGAAAGATCATATATTGATCTTAATTCTGCCACAGTTGCATTTTCTTCAAATACAATATTTGCTTCGGTTAAAGCTTGAATTAAATCTCATCTTTGAATATAGGGCATCTTTTAAGTTCGTATCCCACTTCTGAGATTATAATGTCAGGAATAATAAATGCAAATAATTATTCTATACGTTGATTTATTCAACACAACAATATTGTTTGAAATTCAATATCAGAATAAATATATTTTTTAATATTTTATAAACATTATTTCCAAAAACTATTTCTATTTCAGTTTGATAAAGTATTTTCTCAATATATATAATACAGTGAATAACTAATTAAATATATATGTACATAAGGGCTATGGCTATTACAATATGGATACTTTCTCCCGATAAAAACAGAGGTGCCAAGGTACTTTATCTTTTGTGTTATAGGTACTTCATACAGAAATATCTAAAAATATTAACAAAAAACGCGGAGAAAATGGTTTTTGAAAAACGCTCTCATCGAAAAAATAAGCGAAATTTTGTTTGACATGGTTGCACTGAAATGGCAATATTTCGAGATATACGCAATGCACTTTTCATATAAAATTCTTAAATGGATTCTGATAAGATATTTGAACAAATATATATATAAAATTACCTAAATAAAGTTAATCTTCTTCGTTGGCTATAGGCCTTGATTTGAGTCTATCTTTTCTTCTGTGTCGACGTTTCACGCGCTTCTTCAGGACTAAGAAAAATAAGGAAGTATTTAAGTATTTATATAAAATTACCAACGTTTTTTTCCAAAAATTAGAAATAAAAATAAAAAAGTTTCAATATAGCTACCTTCAAACGCTTATAACACAAGAACGGCGCAACTAATGTTAATGGTCATGGTCTTAACCCTAGAATGCATATATACATATTTGTATACTTATTTCAATCTTTTGTTAAAATAGGACATACATTTTAGTATAAGTTAAATAAAAGTCTTGTTCACATATTAAGTTTTTTAAGTTATAAAAATAGATTTTATTAAATAATTAATTTTTTGGGTTTAATATATTTGCGATTAATTTTTTCATAGGTAAGTATACATATATACATATGTGACATGTAAATTATTATAATACAAATGTAAACATTCCACTAGTGTTAAATAAAAATATTTGTTTTAAGTTGTTGTTTCAATAAAAGCTGCGTTCCTTTGGAAATATTTATCTACTGCTTAGTACTTAAAACTACTTTGAACTACCTTTGCTACACTGAAAAAGTAGTTCAAAGCAGCTTTAAGTACTAAGAAGTAGATAAGTATTTCCAAAGGAACGCAGCTAAATAAATAAAAACACTTGAATTGATGTTTTCGTTTTCGATTTAGGTATATGGATTTGATTTGACTTTGATTCATACACAAAAAAATTGGAAATGCGACTTTTTTTTTCTCGTGACTCCTTTTTTTGCTTTTTTTGCGACCAGTCTAAATTTCCCAGCGGCAACACTGCTTTAGACATAAGTTGACGAGCGGCCAGCTGATTTCTATTTGAAATATGCATTTTTGATTCATTGTTTTTCACGTTAGGAGGCATTTTGGTCGTTTCAAAATTTCGAATTAATGTCTGCATTGGCTTCTTGATTTCATTTAAGTTGGTGTATTCTTCCATTGACTTTCGAGCATTATAGTTTGGCAAAAGAGAAACAGCAGGGATCTTGTTATGAGGTGCAGAATATTCCATGCTTTTTTGGTGGACAAGATGACTTGATTGTTTTGACGGTAGAGCTTTATTTATATTGCTTGGTCGAAAGGTTCACCTAGATGGCATTGATCTCGCAATCTCCGCGTTTAGAGTTGCGGTAGACTGCATATGTTTGGATGGCACTTTTTTAAGCCAACTGCTAACGTTCTAATTAGAGGCAATGTCAACTTCTTGATCATCATCCGCACTATCAAGATCTTGATCAGCTTCGCTGTCAGATTCTTGAAGCTGCGTTAACATTTCGTATTTCTTGGAAATTTAGGTACTCAGAGTTTCTCTTTTTTCTTCTATTTAAGAATTCTTTTTCCCGTTGCTTTTGCATTACTCTTTCTTCTTACAGCTTCTGTAAATTAATTTGAATTTGTTTGTTGAGAGATAACCTCGATGATTTAGAGCTGCAAGAAAGTTTGGAGTTTCCTTTCTTAGCAGGCGGAGGTGGGAAACGATTTGACTTCACAAAGTCAATACTTTTTGGATCGAAGTTAAATTCACCTGCACTACTGCCTACAGTTTTGATTTGCGATTCGAAAAAGGTTCTTATAGGAGGAAACGTTATACGTGACGAGGATGATTTACGGGACATACATGAGTTCCCAAATTCAGAACGAACATTTGATCATCAATCACTCGTGGTTTTGTAGAAAGTGTTGTGAAAGACTGGCTTGCATTTATTAAACTGGTAACCAGGCTTTCAGAAATAGAACTTAGTCGTTCACTCACATTCGGAGCATAACCTTTATTTTCAATAGACTCGATTCCAGTAGACTGAGAAATGTTAGCCGCATGTGAGCTTTGTGTAATCGGAGGGGTCATGTGACTGAAATCACTTTCAAATATAAAGGGAGCTGTAGTTGTGAATAATTCGTTTGCATTATGGTTTGCATTTGTAGATTAGCGTAATTAGGGTTGTTAAATATACGGCTTATGGTACTCGATTTAGGTATAGCTCCTAAGTTTAAAATATTCCCTATGGTATGAATTGGCACACTTACAGCAGCAGCGGCTGACACTTCAACTAAACTACTAGATAAAGAAGCATTCTTACCTTCACATTTTGAACATACCCAGCTTTTGTCACATATATTATTATCCACATGGGCGCAGGTGTAGTGATACCAGGGTGGACATCTATGGCATTGCACCATGTCTTCAGCGCTGTTTTGTTGTTCGCAGCCGCGGCAGTCGTACTCATCAGATGTGTTGAAATTTTACAATCTTTTTTGTAAATTAGCTCTTACTTGAGCTGAAAAGTTAATAATTAAAAAACGAGAAAACTTATAAAAAATTAGCGAAAAAACGTTTTAAAATAAAAAGACGTGCTTTAAGTGCGGTACTTTCGTGTGGAATGATTTTATTTTCTTATTCTTTTTCTTCTTCTTCTTCTTTTTTAAATTTAAAATAAAATATGGCCGGATGGGCGGGAGATTTGAATTTTAGACCAATTATTTTTAGTTCACAATAGTTAATACATTAATTCAAATTTAAAGTAATATTTTATAGTTTAATTCATTTTACATAATTCAAAATTCAATTCTTTTTTTAAAAAAGGTTCGTTTGTCGAAACACTGGCCACGTTGAAAGGCTGTAGTCTTCAAGAGTCTTCATCGGGAAGGGGGACCAGTTTTACGATTGGGCGTCTAAGCACGCCGTTGGACGTTTTGACGTCGGCGACCCTGACCTTGCCGTCCTGCCCTTCGACGACCCCTATAACTCGTCCTGTTTTCCACCGCTGAGGTGGTGAGTTGTCCTCGTGGATAAGGACGAGTTTGCCCACTTGGATCGCGCTTGTAGGCCAAGCAGATACTCCCTGGACCACTTCTGCCAGAACTGCTGCTTGAGCCAGCATAGAAGCTGCCATCTTTTCAAGCAGCCCGTTTGCCATTCCGGCACTGGTTCTGGGGGCAGCGATCGTAAGCTGCTGCCTATTAGCAGATGCGCTGGTGTGAGGGCTTCTCCGTCATTGGGATCGGCGCTAAGCGGTGCGATTGGCCTTGAATTGAGGATTGCCTCGACCTCGATCACCACGGTGAGCAGCTCTTCGGTTGTAAGGAGTGCGTTGGCCACGGTACGCTGTAACAGCGTTTTCGCCGCTTTGACCGCCGCCTCCCATAGGCCTCCGAAATGCGGTGCCCTGGGCGGTATCAAGGCGAAGCTAAAGCCTTCCTCTGCCGCGTACCGTTGAACGGCTTCTGCGCCTCTCTCCATCTCCTCTTGAATCTCCCTCAAGATCGTCCGAGCTCCGAAAAAGTTTGTTCCGTTGTCGCAATACATCGTCTTCGGAATCCCTCGGCAACAGATAAACCTTTTGAGGGCGAGAATAAAACATTCAGACGACAAATTAGAAGCTAATTCAATATGTACAGCTTTGGAGGCGAAACAAACAAAAACGCAAATATAAGTTTTATTCGGCGGCTGGCCACGAATTTTAAGAGTGGTATTTACCGGGCCACAGAAATCTACTTCACATACTAAAAACGGTCGTTGCGCTCGCAATCGATCCGCTGGTAGAATACCCATGATTTGGGTAAGTAATTTCGGTTTGTACTTAAAGCAATAAATACATTGTCGCACAACCTTTTGGCTAGCTTCTTTGGCATTTATTATCCAAATCTTTTCTCGAAGCAATGCCACCATAGCTTGAGGTCCAGCATGGCAATTTTTTCGATGCAAATACGTTAAGTACGTTTTTCAAAATGGTGAATTTTAGGTTAACAAAAGTGGGAATTTTGCATCATATTCAATTGGGGCGTTCAAAAGACGACCACCTACACGAATCAGCGAAAATGAAAATTCGTTTTCTTGAAAGTCATGAATAAACGGATTAAGTTTTTGAATACTATTTTGAAGAGTTATTTTCCTACGAAGTTTTTCAATTTCTTCTGAAAATTCATAACTTTGGACGATTTCGACTATTCTTAGAAACGCCAAGTTTCTTTCATTTGCCGTTGGCAATTCTTCAAATATTTTCTCTGTTTTGTTTTTTGATATTTTAAAGAATCGCATTATATAAGCAAATGTAGTTATAAGGTCGGTATATGAGGATTCTTCTTCTATAAAATCTAGAAGTTTAGTTCGAGGTTTTTCTACTGCTATTAGAACCATATTTGTTTTACGTTTTTACAAGGCTTCATCTTCTGGAGACAACTCAAAATGCGAATTGACCGGCCACGATGATTGTTCGTTCAATAAGAACTGTGGACCTTTGAACCATATTGACGCATTGATTTCTTCAACATTACAGCCTCTTGACAGAATGTCCGCTGGATTTTGTTTTGTTGGTACATGTCTCCATGATACTTTTTGTGTCCACTCTTGGATGTCGGACACTCGATTTGCTACAAAAGTTGTAAGCGTAGATGGATGTGTTTTTATCCAATGCAAAGTTATTTCGGAATCGGTCCAAAAAATAACTTGTTCAACGTCAAGACTCAACATTGCCTCTACTCTTGTCCATAACTTAGCAAGAGTATGCGCTGCCCAAAGTTCTAATCGAGGGATCGATTTTGTTTTCAAAGGGGCCACCCTAGACTTTGCAGTTAATAGCGTCGACTTGATACCGGCCGTGCTTTGACTTCGGATGTAAATACAACAACCGTAAGCTCTCGTCGAAGCATCGGCAAACCCATGAACTTGAATTTTTGCGTTCGAATGAGTTTCGACAAATCTAGGTAGTTTTATCTCGCCAAGTTGAGATAAATTAGTTTTGAAATTTTGCCAACTGGTATCAAGGCCCAATGGAATCGACTCATCCCAATAAATTTTTGCTATCCAAAACTCTTGTAATAAGATTTTTGCTTTGGTTACTATGGGGCATAACAAACCAAGAGGATCGAAAAGACGAGCGGAAACTGATAGTATGTTTCTCTGAGTAGCTCGTAGATCATGGAAATTATTGTCCAAATTGAACTAAATGTATCTTCTTTAGGGTGCAAACAAATTCCCAGAGTTTTTGTGTAGTCTGAATCATTAAAATTTATTGATTTTTCAGAACTCTCAGTATTTAGATACTCTGGATGATTTGAAAACCATTTGGCTAATTGAAACCCTCCTTTTGTAAGGATTTCTTGAATCTCGAATTTCATACGTTACAGTGTTTAATCGAAAGATTTGCAGTGGTTGTGACGGATGCTGCCTCCACACTATGAGCTGGTATTTCGTGTGCTCTTCAGCAACAAGAACTTGCCGGTACATTTTCGTAATATCAGCCGTAATGGCATATTTGTGTCTACGAAAACGGAGCAACGTCGAAAATAGCTCCTCTTGAATGGTTGGCCCAACCATCAAGGTGTCATTCAGTGATAGTTGAGTAGATGTTCGACTTGAGGCGTCGAAAACAACTCTCAACTTTGTACTTGTGCTCTGCGGTTGCAAAACACACTGATGTGGAATGAAATAGCGCGGGCCCTTTGGGATTTCATTATTTGTTGGTGACATATGACCCAACGCAATGTATTCTTTCATGAAATCCATATACATGCCTCTCAAAATGCTATCTTTGGATAGCTTTCGCTCAAGTGCGAGAAAGCTGCGTTTGGCAGTTTCGAATGATGCTCCAAGCGAGTTTGAGGATAATTTGAATGGAAGTTTTACCTCAAAACGACCTGTCGGCAAAAGTTTTGTATTTTCAACAAAGTGCTTTTCACACAATTGTTGTTCTGGAGTGAAATATTTTTTCGTTTCTCCAGGAATTTCTTTCAATAACCAAAGTTTTGGTATCTTTTCGTCTAAATCTGATAAATCTTCAGACTGACATACCAGATTGCAATATTTGGTATTTTTATTTGTACCCTTGGGGTATTTCCCAGATATTATCCAACCAAGAAGTGTCTTTTGAATAGTTGGAAATTCGGGACCTTGTTTAATTTGACCAACTGACAACAATTCAAAAAATGTGTCTGCTCCAATAAGTAGGTCAATTTTTTGTGGCTTATTGAAATACGGATCAGCTAGTTGAATGTTGGATGGAATATTCCAATCCGAAGTATTTATTGCTTGATCCGGCTGATATGACGATATTGAGTTCATTACCCAATTATCAGCAGAAAACGAATGATCATTAAATCTTGATTTAACTTCTGCATGTACTTTTTTATATACCGTAGTACTTGCCTTTCCAATGCCAAGCAGATTCAGAGGTTTTTCTTCTTTTCGAAGTTTTAATCTTTGGGCTAATTCTTCTGTGATGAAGTTTAATTGAGAGCCAGAATCAAGTAATGCTCGAGCTGGCATATATTCTCCAGAACTGCCCTTTATTTGCACGATTGCAGTGGCAAGAATAACTTTATCACTCGAAACAGAGGCATGCATAGCTTGAAAACTTGTTGATGCTTGTGTCGGTGAACTAGTAAAAGATGATTCGTACTGGTGCAGTAATGTATGATGAGATCGATTGCAAACGCTGCATCGACTCATTTTGCATTTCGAAACTGTGTGTCCTTTTCGAAGGCAGTCAATGCAAATTGGAACACCTTTAGCATATTCGAATCTTTGCTGGACAGGCAATAAAGTAAAATTTTGACACGTAGTTATATAATGATCGTTTGATTTGCAATATATGCATTTGGATTTATTTTGTCGCGAGTTTACACAAGCAAATGAAGATCTTTGATTTTTAAAACGACTTGAATCTTGATTAGGTTTGGATTGCTTATCGGAAGACTTGAATTTTGAACTTGAAGCTTTTTCAGCAGAAAGATCCTGATATCTTTTATTAAGAGCTTCTTCACAATCTTTCCATAAAGGAAGAGTGTTGAAATCTAATTGTTCTTCCCATTTTGACTTTGTGACTGCATCCACCTTTGACATAACTAAGTGTATAATGATCGCGTTTGTTATATTCTTTTCATCTCCCAATGAAAGAAGCGAATCATAAATTGCAGAAACTGTATCGATCATGCTTCGCAATGAAGACGCGGATGGTTTGGAAATTTCTTTCAATTCGAAAAGTGTTGAAACATTGTCGAAAAAGATTAAAAAATTATTATCGTAGACTTTCTTTAAACTCGCTAATGCTTTCGGATAGTTTTGTTCTGTAATTTGGAAAGCCTTAACTGTTCCTAAAGCTGCACCTGATAAACAGGAAATTAAATGCTTGAACTTTTCAATATCCGGAAGCATTGGATCGTTGTCTACTAAACTTTCGAAAAGGCTGATGAAATTTTTATACTCAGAGTATTTGCCGCTGAATTTAGGCAAAGACATTTTTGGAAGTCGTGATTGGTGTGGGTTGCTAAAAGAATAGTCAACTGCACTCGACTTTCGTCTTTCATTGACATGTGAAATTAGTAGTGCTTTTGCACCAACACAAATGTCTTCCAATTCACCGCGGGAATTGTCAGTACGATCAATTGATTCTATTTCCGACTGACAATTCATTAATTCGTCAATATATGAATTTAAAATATCTAATCGACATTCTAATTCGATTGGATTAAACGATAAAGTTTTTTCTTCAAGACCCGTTTTAATTCGAATTATATTGTTTTTAATTTGTAATCGCTGATGAACTAAATGTTCGAGATCTACGTTTTTCTTAGGTGATTGCTGCCGTTTCTTGCCCGTCATTATTAATTTATTTTATTTTTTAACTTTCGAAAAATAATTTATTTCTTGGAATTAGTTTATCCAAAAACTATTCAGTTTGCACTTAAGTTTTTGATTTTAAAAATTGGAAAATCGTTAGAAAACTAGTTTATTTCTATACGAAATTCCTCGAAAAAGAAAATTAATTTCAAAAAACTATTTGTGTGCAAATTGCCGAAAGTTATTTAATTCAAATCAAATTGTTTGAAACGGAAAAAAAAATAAAATATTTTTTATAAATATTTTGCTAAACACAATCCTCGAATAATAAATTTGTAAATTATTTTGTGTCACTGAACACGACCACTGTTGACAGCTGAGAGCTTAACGAAAGAGAGAGAGTACCAACTTAACGAACTGTCAAACGAGTGAAATGTCAAAACAAATTGTAAACAAATTTCAGATTTCACTTTACACGAGTTTAACTATTTTGCTAAATTGTTTAATTTAATATAATTAATAATTCGGAAATTATAGTTTATATAACAACTAGCGAATAATATTTTCAAGAACGTAAAATTCTGATTTAATTCCCAAAACGTGAATGTCAGTGTGTTTACGCAAAAAAAATATCGAAGTACGACGGTCGGTTATAGCGGCGGCGCTAGCAGATCGAGAAACCAATTGAATTTGGTCTTTAATTAATTAAATTATATTATAATGTCGTGAATTTTTAGTTTAAATATCACTTTGTTTTTATAAATATATATGATATATTTCAATAAAATTTTAAATAAAAATAAAACCGCACTTTTGTTTGTTTCACCAATATAATATATGTAATATATGTGTATGTGTATTGCAAAAGAGACAAAAACTGAAAGTTGTGTTGTTGTTTTAAGTATGTAATAAATGTTGCAATTTTTTACTTGCGATATAGGTACTATAGGGCAAGTTTAGGATTCGTAAAAAAAATCGAACTCGAGATAACAATTTTACATGACATTACGATGATGGAGAATGCCAAAAAAGTGGGTCCGGCAATTCTGTCTGTCTGTCTGTCTGTCTGTCTGTCTGTCTGTGTGTCTGTCTCTATCTGGAGCTGCAGCCTAAAGCCAGAACTATAATTGGCGGATGGAGTCGGATGCTAATGTCAATTGTTGTTGTATTTCCATAAGTTTCCATCCGACGAGTGCGCTCGCAACCGCACTCGTCGGATGGAAACTTATGGAAATACAACAACAATTGACATTAGCATCCGACTCCATCCGCCAATTATAGTTCTGGCTTAAACGAGTGAAGTGATTTTCTTCAAACTTGGTAGTTAGCAGTTTTTGGTGATTCCCTAGAGGGGAAATTGAAATTTTTTTTTTATGACCAAAACTAACGGTACCTGCCATGTAACGGAAATAGAAAAATTAATTTTTTTCAAAAAGGGCTCTAACGATTTTGATTAAAATTTTTGTGTGTAGTACTACACATAAGAGCCAACTTTTTAAATAAAAAAAATATTTTTTGTACAGTTATTAACGGTACCTGTCATAGAACGGTTTTTTTCGTTTCTGAATATCTCGTACAACATTAACCCGATTCAAATGAAAATTTTTATACAAACGTGTGCAAGTAAAAATAATATTAAAAATTTAGAAAATTTTCAAAAAACGCATTTTTGGATTTTTAAAAAATATTTCAAAATTTTTTTTTGAAAAATCAATTTTTTGAAAACGGATCAATGAAAAATTTTGAAATTTAGTTTTTATGTGTAACTTAATTATTTCTTCAAAATGGCGTACCAACTTTTTTTTTGAAAAATGTTAAAAAATTTTTATACATAAAAAATTATTTTTTTAAAAAACGGCTCCTACAATTTTCGAAAATTTTTTTCTAAAAATACCTTTTTATACAAGAAATAAAATGGCATATTTTTTTTTTTTTTTTAAGATAATTTAAAACGGAGTTTAATTAATTATAAAAACAGATTTAATTTTTTTATACTACTTATGAAATTTCTTCAAAATATCAAATTTTAAATTTCTTGAATAAAAAGCTTTAACATTATAGTTACTTTAAGCATAAGAGCAAGTACGTGCGACCCCAGTCGTGCAATTTATTTTTTTTTGCATTCAATTAAATCAATAAATCTTGATAAATTATTGAACAATAATGTTGCAATTTTTGCAATTAATTAATAAACTTTCAGTTTTTGTGGATATCTCAGTTTCTGTGTCGACTTCCCTTGGGTCCGTATTTGGCATTGGGGTGACTTTGGAGCTCCTTGATGTGTATTCCTTTATGGTTGCTGTGTGCCTTGTTGTTGCCTTTAGTTTAGGCAATATATGCAGCAATGAATAAGGGTGGTTTCCTCTGGATATTTTTTAAGGGATTTTAAATGCACTCACGCACGACTTTGCGATTCCACCGATTTTATTTAAATTTAATTGTTTTTTAATCAATTCACTCGCGTCGTGTATACTTTCTTAAAGTTATTTTATATAAGTATATATATATGTATACAGTATACTTTTATCGATCACTTCGCGAATTTGATTTAAAAATTGAACAAATTATTAGTTTAAACTTGTCCTTGCTCGGACGCCATGAAATTTTACAATCTTTTTTGTAAATTAGCTCTTACTTGAGCTGAAAAGTTAATAATTAAAAAACGAGAAAACTTATAAAAAATTAGCGAAAAAACGTTTTAAATTAAAAAGACGTGCTTTAAGTGCGGTACTTTCGTGTGGAATGATTTTATTTTCTTATTCTTTTTCTTCTTCTTCTTCTTCTTTTTTAAATTTGAAATAAAATATGGCCGGATGGGCGGGAGATTTGAATTTTAGACCAATTATTTTTAGTTCACAATAGTTAATTTTTTAAACAAATACATTAATTCAAATTTAAAGTAATATTTTATAGTTTAATTCATTTTATATAATTCAAAATTCAATTCATTTTTTAAAAAAGGTTCGTTTGTCGAAACATGTGTCGTTGGTCTGGGTTCGTTCAACAGGAGACCTACCGACCCTTGAAGATGTAGCAAAAGGAGGTGGAATTCCCGAATTTCCATTTTCGTGGTTCATTATGGCCAATTGATTTGTAATTTGTTGCAACTTGAGATTATTTGTTAATCAGTAATGAAAACAATTAAATTTGTTATACTGGATTACAAATCCTATGAAACATTATTTATAGCTAATAATTCATTATACTTAATTCAAAATATTATATTACAATATCTCGGTTAACTATTGTTAAATAGGCGTGTTTTTTATTACCACCGGTCTTAACTGGACAAAAAAAACGCCTCGGGGCTTAACCTGAAATTTTGGAAGCACAACTTTAGAGTTGTCATATTTTTCGCTTTCAAGTTTATCTGTATTTTTCGTGCATGTTTTACAAAGAGATACAAAAATGAATGCAAGCAAAAATAGTTTAATACATTTTATCATTCCAAACGTCAGTTTTCACGTTTGTAAGTAAATTCGAAACAATTTATGAAATAGTTAGTTTGGTAGCACCGATTTAAAACTGTTCAAAAAGTTAAGCCCAGAGAAATCTCCGGGCTAAGCAACTAAGCCCAAGGGGCTAAATTGTTGTTGCATTTAACATGTAAATTGCTTAGCCCCGACTACGTTTTGTTTGTCCAGTTAAGACCGGTTGTAATAAAAAACACATCTAATATAATATGGTACAATAATATGATTTAATAAAATAATAAATAGGCGGGAATGACATCCTTTCATCTGTCGGGTCGAATGGAAAAAGGCGGAAGTCATTTTACCTCAAAATGGGTGTCGCTCAACAAGGTATAGTTTTGAGCGCAGAGCTTTAAGCCGTAAGTATTAAGCTACAATAATTACTTCAGGGCCTGTTCGCTTAGGCGAACCGGTCTGTTCGTAACACCCATTATGAAAAATATTCTGGGGTAAATGTAAACACATGCAAATCGACATAAATGTCGTGTATTTTAAAATTTGTTTGTTTTAGGTACATAGAATATAGATCAAAATTTCAAATTATACCGACTTAATTGAATCTGCAAAAATTTATTTAATTTTTCTGAAAGACTAACGACTTGTTTGGCACTTTAAAAAATTATCTTTCACAGAATATACGCTCGTCTAATGAATTCTCTCTTGACAGCAATGAGCTTGACCTAGAAGTTAAAAGATACATCCGTCCGCAATTTGTACTTAGGGCTCAGTTATAGCTATCAGTAAAATCCACCAGTAAAAATTTTGTTTTGCTATTTTGAATACTTTAATCTTACAGCCCTATTCTGGCGAACCTCACAAGTTATGACGACCTCACAAGGTGAGCTGAATTTGATTTTGTGAGGTTTTCGCGTCACAAAAATTTGTGATCTGCTCTGAAGGAGGTCACAACTCACAAGTTGGATTTTTGCTAGTAAGAAGTTTGTGAGAAATAAATCGTCATAAAATCGAGTTATGATCGATGTATATATATTTCCATAGTACTATCATGAAGTAAAACGATCTTAGGAACTCTAGTGGTGACTTGAAAAATCAGAATTTGTATGAAAAAAACACACTGAGCGCCAACTCAAAAAAGTGGCGACATGAACTAATACTAAATTCGACTTCATGATAGTACTATAGAAATATATATACAATGATGATCACCTTGTGAGCTTTTTGTGACTTGTGAGGTTTGCCAGAATAGGGGGGTTATACTTTGTAGAAAATTTTGATGAAATAAATTGAAAACATATTTCCACTAATTTTTTCAAAAAGAATCAATGCATTTTGTGTTGAATTTTGTACACAAATTCATTTTATAAATTTTACTGACGAAATTTAATTTTAATGAACAGCTGACTGCCAAATGCCAACAAAAAATCCATTTCGTTTTACTGATGGCGTTCCATTTTTTTTTACAGTTCCGACGTGCGGCATTTAGGCCGTGTGTGAATTGCGTTAAATAGTTAACACCGTGTAAAATTTTTGACACTATTGAGGTGAATAAAAAAAATTCAGCTGTTAAAAATTAATTGTGCTCTGGGGCCTGATGGTTTTGTTTTGTTTTTTTTTTTTTTATTAAAAAGGAGTTTCATGGCAGAAAAGAGGCAGAGAAAAATTTTAAACAATAACCCATACAACTGAATTTTTTTTGTTCACCTCAATAGTGGCAAAAATTTTACACGGTATTAACTATTTAACGCAATTCACACACGGCCCTAGACATCGATCGATACTCGAGTATTGAATATATTTGACATTTGTCAAATATATCTTTATAAATTAGGAGTTGAGGTCACTTGAACTTTAAAATTGAAAAAAAAACTCGATTTATTATTTTTTTTCACTGAAATTATTTTTTTTTTATTTTAATGTTTTTGTAGCAAAAGAAATTACAATAAATACAATATTTAGTATAAAATACATTTCATTTATTTTCAGTTGTTGTTGCTGCTATTGTTTGAGTTGCTATGGATGTCCAAATTCTCTACTCTCGGATCTTGCTAGCATGAACTTGGAGAGTAGATGCATTGATCGTAATATTTAAGAATCCTTCCATACGAGTTGCTAGCTCTGCGTACATCAGACCCTATTCGTCATTTTCAAAGGCGATATCCTGCTAAATATTTTAAAATATAAACAGTGAAAATAGCCCCATCTGTTTGGGAGCTAGAGCTAATTTTCTTCGCAGAACAGTGAAAAAACAAAGATTTCTGATACTTTGAGCGAGTGTCGGCACCATTTAGACTTATCGAATGGAGCTTAAATTTTGGCTCATTTTGACAACTCGGACGATCGTCTGATTACACTGCTTCCAATCTAGGACGGCGCTGCCGGACTGTAGCCTGACTAAAGGCTTAACTACATTGGCCACTTTTTGAAAAAAATTCAAAAAGTGAAAAGCTTTTACACACATACAGTAGCGACATCTTCTCGCGAAAAAGAGTTCATTAATTTTTTTTGGAGCTGGTAACACTTATGAATTTAAGTGACATTTTTGTCAGAAAAAAAAATTAACAAACGATGACAACACACGGAACAAATTCTTTAAGTAAAAGAATTAAAAACTAAGGAATTCTCCGTGTAATGTTAATTAAATAATGAACTAAAAAGGACAGATCATTATGTATAATAAACAATAAGAAGAATGAAACAAAAATAAACAAATTCTAAAACCAACATAAATAATAATAAACAAAACATTTTCACACACAAATACTATATTTATGGAAACGTTCCGGGCATTTAGGGCCAGTTGTACAAACGTGGTTCAGCCTCGGGTCAGGAATTTAACTCGCCGATTTCGGCGGATTAGCAGTGGATCAACTTTGGTTCAAGGATGGGTTTAGCTATTTAAACCTATATGGACCTAGAACCAGTGCTAGAAATCTATTTTACCACTGAATATAGAAGATAAAAGTTGCTGATCCACGGATCAAATATTTGTACAACTGGCCCTTAAGGTTATATTTCCTATTTTTCTCTCCTAGTCTTCTTGTGATCTTCCAGTGATTTGCGGATAGCCAAATCAATTTGTCCAACAATTCACAAAGTACAACTTTCCTCTTCGAATTCTTTATGGAGGAAAACGAAAATCATTTGCTTTTTTTTCTCGTTGACACAATGTAGGTGAATGTTGTAACCCATTTTCCAGTATAATCTGTAAATATAAAGGTTTAAAATACCATAAAATAAATAATTAACAAAAAACTTACACTTTGGTGCTTCCAAATTGGCTTCCAAATTTTTTGCTACCTATAAAAAAAAAAAACAAATGTCAAACAAAAGGCGTGTTCATCAAAAGTTTTCTTCAAAAGCGACATCTAGTTATCATTTTTCTTAACTTCGTCTTTGAATGTGTTGGTGTTTTCCAAAAGTCAAACTTCAAATTGATAGCTGTGTGTACAAGTCAGTGTGCAAATTGGTGTAAATCTGTCTAAAAATGTGGAGTAGATCTGGGGTACTCCGTAGTACTATAATTACTCCGGAGTAATTTTTTTACACTTTTGTGGCGTCGAGGAACAGAGTAGCCAGAATATTTTGAAGGCAAGGAACCGATTTTGAAAAATCTTGGAGCCAAAAATAGCCACTTTCAAAAATGGTCCAGAAGCTCAAACGATTTTTTTAACCAAACGTCAAATTTTAACCAACATTTTAACGCAACTCGAACACGGCCTAAGGTGATTTATGATAGTTGGCATTCATGGTATATATCCCTTCAAGCGATTTTATATGCATTGGTTTTTTCACCACGATTTCTCCTTCGACTTAGTGTTCATACACAGAAAGTTGCAAGTGTGTGAGTGCAACCCCGTTTTTCTCTATTTGAGGTCGGAGTGTCTTTTCTGAACTCAGTTTTCTTGCTTGATGGGATAATACAGTTGACAATCACAAAAATCGAAATACGTCTGCGTAAGGTGGTTGTCAAAACCCTTCAAGCAAGAAAACGGAGTTCGGACACTCCGACCTCCGACCGAGAAATGGGGTTGCACTCACACACTTGCAACTTTTTGTGTATGAACACAAAGTCGTAGGCGAAATCGTGGTGAAAAACCAATACATATAAAACCGGCTCCGCGGTGATTATAATTTCCATACTAATTTGAGCCGCCTTCGGACCCGTTTCTGAGCCAAAGTCGGACTCAGCTCCGCCTCAGGCGGAGCGGATTAGGTCGGACTTGTTTGATCGATGTCAAAATGCCGGACGTCAGTCATTCCGACTTCAGCTCCTTTTTCTCGGAATGGAGATTTTCACCAAACCAATACATATGCAATCGACTTCGAGGTGATTATAATTTCCATACTAATTCGAGCCGCCCTCGGACCAGTTTCTGAGCTGAAGTCGGACGCAGCTCCGCCTCAGGCGGAGTGGATTCAGACCGAGGTCGGACTTGTTTGCTTGAAGGGTACCTTCCCTTCAAGCAAGAAAACGGAGTTTAGAAAAGACACTCCAACATCCGACCGAGAAAAACGGGGTTGCACTCACGCACTTGCAACTTTTTTTGTATGAACACAAAGTCGAAGGAGAAATCGTGGTGAAAAAACCAATACATATAAAACAGCTCTGCGGTGATTATAATTTCTATACTAATTTGAGCCGCCTTCGGACCCGTTTCTGAGCCGAAGTCGGACTCAGCTTCGCCTGAGGCGGAGCGGATTCGGACCGAGGTCGGACCCGTTTGGTTGAAGGGTTGTCTTTCCCCACAGTACACATAATAAGGTAATATATTCCGAACGTTTTCAAAATTTGTTTGTCAAAAATGGGCACCAATCTGTCAGGTCGGCCTCTAATTTTTATATTTCAATCGCAGTAAACAGGAAATTTGTTTTTGTTTTAATTTATAAAATGTCATTTAAAAATATTATAAATTGAAAAATAACAAATTTTCTTCGTGTTTCATCGCGGAAAATGGTAAATAATTATTTAAAAATTAGTGGTGTGCGTGGTTTATCGGTTTTTGTGTGTTTTTCGTCGGTATTTTAAACAATTAAGAATTCGGTAGCTGACATTGGTCGCCAAAGTGTCATGTTTTGACAATCTGGCGACCAATGTCAGTTCGGAATATATTATCTTTTTATGTGTAATGTGGTCTTTCCCTTCAAGCAAGAAAACGGAGTTCAGAAAAGACACTCCAACCTTCGACCGAGAAACACGGGGTTGCACCCACACACCTGCAACTTTTTGTTTATGAACACAAAGTCGAAGGAGATTATAATTTCCATTCTAATTTGAGTCGCCTTTGGACCCGTTTATGAGCCGAAGTCGGAATCTGCAAACCGTGCAACCCCGTTTTTCTCGGTCGGAGTGTTAAAATAATTGATTTTATTCAAAAAATTGAGTTAATATATTGTTTTAAAATTTTACTGTCATTATACAAATTAACTTATAATAGCTGTCTTCCTTTGGCCTAAAGTATCTACTGCTAAGTGCTTCTGTTTGTATTCAACTCCGTTTCTTCTTTAGAAAAAATGCTTTTGAATGGATTCAGAAGAACTAAAAAGTACTTTGCTGAGCCCAAAGCCAATGTAATTTTTGTTTAAATAAAGTTCCTTTGAAGAAGGCAGCAACCCCTGCTGCATTATCAGATCGTTGATGGTGATAATTATGGTTACGTCGACCACGAAAGTTTCTGCGGTTTGATAATCGTTGAAGTAAAACGATTATCGTAATACGTAGTCGCATTTCAACGAGAACGAAGTAGTTTGAACGATTATCGTTTTACAAAATAGGGCCCCAGTGTTGTGCCCAATCACGTTCCGATTCACATTTCCTAGGAACAAACGTCAAAAGGAGGAAAATCTTCACCCCTCTTGCTACAACCTGACTGGATAGGCGATTGAAAAATCACTGTGTAGCCCGGCACATTCACAATAACATTAACAATGAAAACAATTCGCCGGCTGAGAATTAAAGGGGCTGCAGGCTTTTCCGTAAAGTCCCCTTTTTCATAAAAGTGGAATGTTAGAGCTTTACTGGTGGACCAGAATGATGTAGCGGTGGCTGTGTCTTGTGGCGCTGTCAAAGTTAAAAAGTATGAAATTAATATATTGGTGCCAGAATACGTAGCTGCCCTTGAAGCAAGAAAACTGAGTTCAACAAAGAAACTCCGACCTCAGACCGCGAAAATCGGGCTTGCACTCACACACTTGCAACTTTTTGTGTATGCACACAAAAGTCGAACGAGAATCGTGGTGAAAAAGTGCGAAAAGGATAATTGACGAAGGAAAGACAAAGGGAACTAAAAAACAAAGCGTCAACTTCATTTTATTTTTTTTCTTGCAGTGTTTGTGGCGTGTCGTGTCTCGCCTTGTTTAATATTAAATTACTATATATAATATGGGATCATTTTAAGCCAAAAAAAGAATTCATCGATAAAATATGGGTGAGTGTAGTCGAGCAGTGATTTTTTAAATAATAAACTAATCATTTTGTGTTTTTCTAAAGAAATCTTCTTCGGCAGCCTGACGCCACCAGCACCCACATACATTCAACATCCACAATTTGTCGAATTACATCGAGTTCTCCTGCCGCTGGCCTTCACCAGAAAATAATTATAAAAATTGTGTTTGTGAAAGTAAAATAAAGAAAAGAAAAAAAATAAAAAAGTTTCATTGAAAAAAAATCTGGTTCTTTTTTCGAAACGTCATCACTTTTTTGTTCCTCTTTCTGGTTGGTTTTCGCTGCTCCGATTCGGGTCCGACTTCGGCTCCGTTTTCTCGGAATGGAGATTTTCACCACACCTATACATATGCAATCGACTTCGCGGTGATTATAATTTCCATACTAATTTGAGCCGCCTTCGGACCAGTTTCTGAGCCTTTGTCGGACTCAGCTCCGCCTCAGGCAAATATTTTCAGCGCAAATGTGCAAATGAAAAAATTCTCATGCGCAATGAATTTAAACTTAAAGAAAAGCTGTATCATCTTTTACGTCATGTTCCTTCTTTCTTTGTTTCTCAGTTCTGTCAAAATATTAATTGGAAATTCAAAGTTCAAGGCAAAACAACAAAAATAATATATTTGTAAACCCTTCAAGCAAACAGGTCTGACCTCGGTCCGAATCCACTCCGCCTGAGGCGGAGCTGAGTCCGACTTCGGATCAGAAACTGGTCCGAAGGCGGCTCAAATTAGTATGGAAATTATAATCACCGCGAAGTCGATTGCATATGTATTGGTGTGGTGAAAATCTCCATTCCGAGAAAACGGAGCCGAAGTCGGACCCGAGTCGGAGCAGCGAAAACCCACCAGAAAGAGGAACAAAAAAGGGATGACGTTTCGCATTTCCGACCAAAAAAAGAACCAGATTTTTTTTTTTCATTGAAACTGTTTTATTTTTTTTTCTTTTCTTTATTTTATTTTCACAAACACAATTTTAATAATTATTTTCTGGTGAAGGCCAGCGGCAGGAGAACTCGATGTTATTCGAAAAATTGTGGATGTTGAATGTATGTGGGTGCTGGTGGCGTCAGGCTGCCGAAGAAAATTTCCTAAGAAAAACACAAAATGATTAGTATATTATTTAAAAAATCACTGCGCGAGCACACTCACCCATATTTTATCGATGAATTCTTTTTTTGGCTTGAAATGATCCCATATTATATATTAAATATGGGAAACCTACACTATCTCCAAAAAAAAAAATCTCAATCGGATAAAATCTCCAGAAAATTTTTGACCCCATGGACAAAATCTCCATGGGGAAAGGGATCCAATGGACAAAATCTCCAATAAATAATTTTTTCTCCCATTTTCTCCAAATCCCCAAAAATCTCCAAATAGCAAAAACAAAAACGTAATAGAATGATAAAAAAACACTGTAAGGCAAAGTAAAATCAGGTCTAAACACGACAATTTTAAAATCATAAAGGTTCCTCTTTTAAAACGGAACACAAAAAATAAATTATGTAAACAACCGTCACATGAACCTTCGTTGTTGGAACTACCATTCGTGTGCCTTAACAATGATTCTAAAATACTGGAAGGATACAGCAAGTTGAACTAAGCATAATCTTTTGAGGCAAGTTATCACAGCTTACAATTAAATATGAGTAAAATAGGTCTTTCCAAAATGAAGATGCGCAAGTTGTGTATCAAGCAATCAAATCGCGCGCGCGATTTGATTGCTTGATACACAAATTGCGCATCTGAAATTTTGGGATTTTCGCTCGGAGATTTTTTTTTTTTGGAGATTTTTTCCTGGAGATTTTGTCTATACCCAGGTCTGTCTTGGGGATTTTGGCTTTGGGGATTTTCTCTTTGGGATTATGGGTTTTGGTCATTCATCACCAACCCATTAAATATATATAATTTAATATTAAACAAGGCGAGACACGACACGCCACAAACACTGCAAGAAAAAAAATAAAATGAAGTTGACGCTTTGTTTTTCTGTTGTCTTTCCTTCGTCAATTTTCCTTTTCGCACTTTTTCACCACGATTCTCGTTCGACTTTTGTGTTCATACACAAAAAGTTGCAAGTGTGTGAGTGCAAGCCCGATTTTCGCGGTCTGAGGTCGGAGTTTCTTTGTTGAACTCAGTTTTCTTGCTTGAAGGGAATATTGACATTTCTGTCAAAAAAAAGTTTTTTTCTTAAAGGATGGAATTAAGATAATATACTAGGTCTGTTTGGGTACTGTCTAAAACAGAAGTATTTCTACTTTTGTCAAAAATAATGTACAAAACTACACCATTCCAGAGTACCCAAACAGGAATTGGGCTGAAAATGTTGAAAAAAGTAGAAATATTATTGTTTTAGGCAGTACCCAAACAGACCTACTGTTAATTTTGGAGAAGAGGCTGAATTGCAACTCAAAAATTTTGACAATTGACGCAAATCGGAAAAGTGTTCATAAATTCAAAGTAAAATACATGCGCAAATAGTTTTTCTGACATTAGACTGATCGCAAATGACCGCATGTAAACAAAGCAACCATGAAATTATGAAAGCACAAAGTGTCAGTGGCAAGGAAATTCGCTGTGGTAAAAGTCGAGTCAACTTTTACTTCAAGCTACAAGCACAATGACTTTTGACATTTCTAATGTGGTTGCTCAGTTAAAATTTTTTTTTTTTTTAACGCACTTGACATTTTAGTACGCCACATTATTCTGTTCATCTTTTCTACATTTTGAACGATTTTATTTGACATCTTGTACCACGGCGTTTTTCTTTGCTACAAGCGAATTTGCATTCTGTTCAACCAATTACTGGCTGAATACCATGGTGTAGCTGTGGCTGAAGTAGTACTGTCAAAATTTTACTGAGGGAAACAACAACAAAAGTTGGCGATAGCTGAGCAAAAAGTTGAGAATTCTTCAACTTGCGCTACAAGCTACAGCCACATCTACACCATTGTATTCAGGGGGTTAAGCCTAGTACCCATGCAGATCGTACTAAATTTAAGATCACATTTTTTCTTTCTGAGTTTTTCTTGACTTATTTTTGGACCGCCAAATTGTGATAGATCAAATACAGTGCTGTGCAAAACATTTGCAACTGCTTTAACTTACTATTTCCTATTTATTTTTTGCCTGCTTCCGCTCATAAATGAGTATGGCAATTTATATGGGGGAACGCTCTGGGGGTGTACTTTGTATCTCTAAACTTTTTATAAAAAAAATCATTCTTCAATGGGTTTTAAAAATAAAATAACAAAAAATCGTTGAATTTGTCTGTGCAAAACATATGCAACTTTGTCCTAAATTTTTACATAATATTTGTAAAAAGCAGTTTTACGGGTAGATTTGGAATGAAATTGACTAAACTTATTATAACAAGTGTTGTTCATTAGTTTGGTTCAATTAAGACTTGTGGAATGTTTCATTGTAACAATGTTTCGAAAGCAGGTCCCTCAGAACATTCAGCTCAACATATTTAATAAATATAACGGTAACCAGTCTCGAAATTCTATATAGGTACACAGAATGTTTTAATTACCCCGTTTGTATGACCGATTTAAAGATCGAATTGAAACTGAATCGAAATTTCGATCCAGGTATATGGAAGTACCAGATCGAGGAATCGAATTGAAATAGAATCGAAAATAAAATTTTTCTTTTGAATATATTTGCAGTAAAATAGAAAAATCTAACCAAAAACAAAGTGCAAGTAAAACTAGATATCATTACATTAGACATACATACAGTGAATTTGCAAATAAGAAGACAATCACACATAATTTCCACCATAAATTATATCTCGAGTATTCAATTCGTTAGGTATATATGCATATTTTCGATTCGATTCAGCTCCCCGAGTCGGATCGGAGCGACAAATCCGGATTCAATTCGATTCAGGTATATATAGACCTAAATCCTGATTCAATTCGGATTCAAATCGCCATACAAACGGGGTAAATAATATGTCAAATATTTCACGACAATTCAAACAATTTCGAACAAGAGGAAGCGATAGAAATCGGTATTTGTCTGGTTTTTATGTCAAAAAACATGTTTCACCAACTGACAAAGTCCTTACTTTATAGGAAAACAACCGTTATTTTGTTCAAACAAGAGTGTTGAATGATTAAAATTTAATAAGGATACAGCCAGAATTTAAAGTCATGCATTTGACAATTAACTAAAAAAGTTACAGGCCATACAACATTCTGTGTATATAGAATTTCGAGACTGGTTACCGTTATATTTATTAAATATGTTGAGCTGAATGTTCTATGGGACCTGCTTTCGAAACATTGTTACAATGAAACATTCCACAAGTCTTAATTGAACCAAACTAATGAACAACACTTGTTATAATAAGTTTATTCAATTTCATTCCAAATCTACCCGTAAAACTGCTTTTTACAAATATTATGTAAAAATTTAGGACAAAGTTGCATATGTTTTGCACAGACAAATTCAACGATTTTTTGTTATTTTATTTTTAAAACCCATTGAAGAATGATTTTTTTTATAAAAAGTTTAGAGATACAAAGTACACCCCCAGAGCGTTCCTCCATATAAATTGCAATACTCATTTATGAGCGGAAGCAGGGAAAAAATAAATAGGAAATAGTAAGTTGAAGCAGTTGCAAATGTTTTGCACAGCACTGTATAGTTGGAAACGAATGTGTGATTTTGGATCTGCGCACAACTTCGATGAAATTTTAAAATAAATTTTAGCTCGGCTAAATTTTGGAGATAATTTTGTATGGGAGCTCAAATTTAGATCGATCTGCGTACTAGGTTATAGTAAAATACATTCTCTAGAAGAAAGAAACATTTTATTATTTGTATTTTGTCACAATCATAATACTTTCTATACAACATATTTAGACAAACATTGCACTTAATTATCTCAAATATATGATCTTTTAATAATTTTTATATTGGTTTATTCATATAGAACTTAATCAATTGGAAATATAAATAAAGTACATTTTACATTTAAAGATTTGGCCACGCCGAAGGGTAGATGCCTTAGCGGTACGGGTAATTGTATGAAAAAAATTACACATCTGAACGTTGATGTATCAGTTTGGAATTTTTTTCATACAAGTACCCGTACCGCTACCGCATGTACCCTTCGGTGTGACCAAGCCTTAAAATTGTATGTTCGTCATACAATTGACTAGTACCACACATTTTTATAATGTCTACAGCTATAAATTATAGCAGAAGCATTTGCTAATGAAGAATATACGACTTGTTTTACTTTAGCTTTGTGTTCCGTTCGTTCATCGAAAATTGTATTGTAACTATATACTTTTATAATATTTCTTCAAAATAGAAGAGGAATAAGACCTTTGCTAGGTAACAAGCTTGACAAGTCAACAATAGCGAGTACTTGTGTCACCTTGTATTCGTACTGCAGTTAGGTAAATCTTTTTGCTGCTTATTGGAATTTGAAGCCTGACCGGGGGGTGGTATTACTGTGCGTACTTGACTTGCATTATCAGATCGTTGATGGTGATAATTATGGTTACGTCGACCACGAAAGTTTCTGCGGTTTGAATGATGGTGGTAGTTATTATTTTTAGGATCAGAGGCAAAACGTTGAGACGGGGACACCACAGGAGCAAAGTTAGTGCTTGTATTCCCCTCAGCACTATCGACTACCTTGTTACAATAGTTTGGTTTTTGGGTACTCTGCGCTGGTTTTTGATTTTGAACGCTAGTTTCCCCGGAACATTTATACTTCCTTCCCGGGTTACGGTCTATTGGCAATCTACCCTCTTTTATGTAATTAATAGTTTCGATGCCAAGATGCTTATTTCCCTGTTCTTCTGTGGTGTTAGCTGGTTCGGTCGATATAACGAAACCAACTTCGGCTTCGACGTCTATTATACCACCCTTTTTCTTCTGCTGAATAAAAAGTTTCGACATTTCTTGCTGCAAAGTCACTAGTTCGTCGGTAAGTTGAAAATCTGGAGCATTAATCATTTCTTTTGGAAGTATGCAAGATCTCAAAGATTCCGACTCATCTTCGATGGCCTCGCGGCAAACAGGACAGCTTGCTTGGAACGGCTCTGATGCTTTTCTTATCCATGCAGGCAACTTTTCCTGCTCTTCTTGATGGTTTTTACGGGCAGCTAACAAATGACGAGCCAAACAATAGCTATGCAAATAGTGATAGCACTTGGTTTTGGTAAACTCGTCTCCATCGCGGAATCCATACAAACATACAACACATTGACCGCAAGGAAGATTGCTTCCCGTTAAATGTTCTCGGACAACATCAATCAAGTCAAATACAACAGGGAAGCCCCGAGTTTCTTTAAGCTTTTCAATACAAGCCAATCGCATAGATTCTAAACGAGAGTCATCCAAACCCCGAGGTTTTACAAGGTTAAATTTTGGACTTGTATCTGGATAACCATCGCAAGGCAAAACTTGCAGATCAACGCAGATATATTGCTCTTCAGAGTCGTGCTCGACGGCGGGGAAAATGGTTGTTTCGATTATTTGTGGATGGTTTGTTTCAGTGTTTCTGTGTATTCGTACATCATCCATAAGAATTGCTTCCAAAGATTCGATTTCGTCAAGCAGTACATCCATAATATATTTTTAATTTTTTTTTCTTGAAAATAGGAATTATTTTCTTTGTAAAGGAATTAATTACTTACTAATTAACTGTACCTATATAAAAGTAAATTTTTTGTCCAATCCGCTACACCAGATAGCCAACTCCTTTTTTCTATTTTCTGTACACAGAAATCAGAATAGAATACCAATTACTTTTAACCAATGCCAGACCCACTTTTTAACATATTGGAGCGATTAATTAACTATCTTTCCAATGAACATTTTCTTCTTGTTTTAATAATGTTTGATTTTATTCCACTGGAAAAATCTGTGTTTTCCAGTGTAAACCTTAACTTGGTTTTAGGTTACATTGGACGATTTTTGTAGTGACATTTCTTCGTAATTACCCTTCAAGCAAGAAAACGGAGTCCAGAAAAAAACAGTCCGACCTCCGACCGAGAAAAGCGGGGTTGCACTCATACACTTGCAACTTTTTGTGTATGAACACAAAGTCTAAGAGAATCGTGGTGAAAACTGAGAAAAGGAAAAAAAAGTAGACAGACATAGCCAACAAGAGCAAAAGCGTCATTTTGTTATTTTTTGTTGAAGTGTTTAGTCGCGTCGTGTCTCGTGTCGTTGTTAATAAAATATAAGTATAATTATAAACAATTATATCAAACTATTAACAATATGGAAACAAAAAAAGGTATGTTGTATATATCGCTCAAAGTGTTGGATTAAAGTGATGTGTTTCTGTTTGTGTTGTAGATGGAATCTCTAATGATGAAGAAAAAGGCAGAAGGTGAAACATGCGATTGGGCATCTAAAGAAACACCAACAACAGCAGCAACAAAAAAAAAAATATAAAATGAAAAAAATGTATTGTATTTTATATTGCATATATTGTGAAAATTTTGTTTGCCAAAATTAAATTAAAAAAAACAGTTTCAGTGAAAAAAAAAAAATAAATCTTGTTCTTTTTTTGGTCGCAAATGCGATACGTCATCCCTTTTTTATTCCTCTTTCTGGTAGGTTTTCGCTGCTCCGACTCAGGTCCGCCTTCGGCTCCGTTTTCTCGGAATGGAGATTTTCACCACACCAATACATATGCAATCGACTTCGCGGTGATTATAATTTCCATACTAATTTGAGCCGCCTTCGGACCAGTTTCTGATCCGAAGTCGGACTCAGCTCCGCCTCAGGCGGTGCGGATTCGGACCGAGGTCGGACCTGTTTGCTTGAAGGGTACCCTTCAAGCAAGAAAACTGAGTTCAACAAAGAAACTCCGACCTCAGACCGCGAAAATCGGGCTTGCACTCACACACTTGCAACTTTTTGTGTATGAACACAAAGTCGAACGAGAATCGTGGTGAAAAATGAGAAAATGAAAAGAAAGACAAGGCCAACTAGAGCCAAAGCGTCATTTTGTTATTTTTTGTTGAAGTGTTTGGTCGCGTCGTGTCTCGTGTCGTTGTTTGTATAATGTGAGTTTATTAATTATAAACAATTTTATTAAATTATAAACAATATGGAAAACAAAAAAGGTATGTTTTATATATCGCTCAAAGTGTTTGGGTTAAAATGTTGTTTCTTCTTGTGTTGTAGATGTTGTTGAATTATCTAGTTAAGATTATACATATGCGCAGGTAGCTTTCATTGAGTAGGGATAGATAGACTATGTGTGCCGTGCTGATCCTTTGTATACCACAATAAAAGAATGCATAGATTGGGTTTATGACTCACATCTGGAAGCAGCATGTTGTGTCTACAAGGGATGCAGCGCGTCATACAGTCGATATCCCTATTCAAATAGAGATAAGATAGGTTAAGAAATATTTGTATTAGATATAAGAAATAGCTGTAATGTAGTTTAGTTTTACTTAAATAAAACAGTTCAGTTTTAGACTTTAGATATTCTAATAAATTTCTCTTTCCAGGTCCTATGAATCAAATGAATCAAACCAGACATTTTGAATTTGTTTCGAAATTTAAAAGAAACAAATATTTTCAAATTTATTTAAAATTTAAAAGAACAAAATTGAATTGTCTTAAAAAGAGCATTTCATCCACAATAAACTGCACTTTGTTGTTTATTTTTTATAAAAATTCTCAAATTCCAAAAAGGAAAATATATACCTATCGTCGCCTCAATAAAATATTGTCGTATGTGCAAAATTGAGGTTTTGAGATTTGAATGCAGTTTTGCTATTTGATTTTTTCTCTTTCATTCTGTGAAATCCGTTTTTCGATATCTGTCTTCGTTTCCGAGATAATCAGTATACATTTTGTCGTATGTGTAGGTTTACAAACATTTTCAGTATCTATTTGTCGTAAGTGCACTGAAAACGTGCACATACGACAAAAATTATCACATACTACAATTTTTTCATACAAAATCTGTGTTTTTCTTCGTTCGGTAAATAATTGTAGTATGTGCTATTTTTGCTACACATACGACAATATTTTACTGGAATTTCGGTAAACTTTTGTCATATGTCCCATAAGGAAATACACAGACGAGTGTAATTTCAGTCGCAATCAATATGTCGAGCAGGGCGGACGAGTCACCTGCGCCAAGTTTATCGGAGGAGCTTTATGCGTAATATGATAATGCATACTAAATGCTTAAAAAGTGGTTTTATGATTTTATTTTATTTAGCATGAGCAACGAAATATTGGATGATAAATTCCTCGATGTCGAGGTTCGCCCAATGAGTGTTCTGAATCCAGTGACAAGGACTTTTCAGCAGACGATGAAGATAACGATCCCACGTACCAGTTAGAAAATCAAAATGAAAACTAGGCCCTCCGAAATTTTTATGAAGCTGCACATGGTATTGTTATATGTCTATACTCCATCCACATCTACAAAAATAATCAACCCAACGATCGGAATCTACCATTCTAATTCTAAAAATTGTTCAAAAATAACATAAAAATGTTTTATTTTTTCTATGAATTAAATGTGATTTTAAGTTTTTTTTCTGTTTAGACAAAAAAAATATAGGTATTTTAAGAACGGCCATTCCACACAGAGAAGACACAAACATTGACTTTGTTTTCAGTTTATCTCGTTGAAGAAGCAACCTTTTTTCTTGAAACTTGGTAGGTGTTAAGCGCTCATGATTAAGTTGATGTTCTAGAAGTTTCACGAAAAACTAATTTAACGTAGCCAAACTATTCACAGATAAAGCGGAGAAGACGCGTACAAATCTTCTCCGTTACCGTCTTTGTGGGTTAATAATTTAGCTATTTTGAACTCATTTTTCTTGAAACTTCTAGAACTTCAACTTTATAATGTGCCCTTAAGTACTACCAAGTTTCAAGAAAAAAGATTGCTTCTTCAACGAGATAGACTGGATAATAAGCGTGAAAATGTTCTAAAAATGCGAATGGAATGGCCGAGAATTAAAAGTTCATCTCATGAATTCTAAAAATTGTTGAAAAATAGCATAAAAATATTATTTTTTCTGTGAATTAAATTTTATTTTAAGTTTTTTTTTTTTGTTTAAACAAAAGAAATATATTTTAAGAATTAAGAGCTAAGTTGTTCTACTTTAAAATAATAAATTAACGTAAACCGTTTAAAAAGAAAAAACCTTGTTCTATGTGTTTTTTTCGCATCGAACTTGATTTCTATTTTATGTCGTATGTCGTAAACAAGTGTAGGATTAAACTTTGTTTATTTTTTGTCGTATGTGTCATCAATTTGTCGTATGTGTTTGACTAACAAATTTTTTCTGTGAAAACGTTACATACGACAACGGCATATTGGGCAAAATTGACTATTATTTGTTTCTGGATTGGAATATTGAAATAATTCTAACGCAATTCAATAGGCAAATGTTTTCTGTATATACCATGATATTTTTAAAAAAATTCACCGTAAAGTTTTCGAGAAAAAAAAATTCTGAACTTTGATTGCGTTTTCCCAAAAGTAGCCGAATGTAACATACGACATTATTTTATTGAGGCGACGCTATGCGCTGGGAAAGTGGCAGGGTATCAAAAAAAATCTTTGGCAAAATTGGCCGTTATCAAGAACTAGACGCAAGGACAAGCAATGGGATTTCGACAAATTCGATTTACGTTGCTCGTCCTTTTCCTAGGGAATACCTTGTATCAATTGTAGAAATCGTTAGTTAAAATATTTTGTAAACATTGAACAAATTAACTATGCAAAATCTACTTTTTTGTAAGTTTATAAAGAAAAGCATATTAATGACAAGAGTAATCAAACTTTTTATAACATAAGTACATTCTCACATTGCAATGTTCATTTATTGAGTCTAAAATACAAATACATTTTAAATTAAAATCTATTAATATTTCAATATGTATGTCGTAACAAAAATTAATGTAAGAATTCAAATTAATTCACTTTAACCTTCAATAAATTGTTTCTAAATATTTAAAAAAGAAAATAGATTGGTTAAATAGTTATACTTAAATTTCAAATAATTCGTATTAGTTTTGTTTTTATTTCTTTAACCATTATTATGCCAATATAAAAATGTATTCTTGTATATACATAATTGTAAGTTTTTCGAGTACCTACCTCATAAGCATATTCAAAACCAAAAGCAGTGACGTATTTAGAAAGCATCTACAAGAACAAAGGACTTGGAAAATCTAAAAAAATTGTTCGTGGTCGATTCGATTATTTTGTGCATGATTGGAAACTGGAAGATACCTGCGATTACAAGGAAAGGAAGAATAACCATTCAAGTAATTCATGACCTTCGATCTTGCACCTATTTACTTCAATAAAACAATTCTTGAACAACCATATTCGGTATATATCAAGGTTTTGACGAAAGGATGAAAAATCACAGATATAGATAAGGGACAAGCTCTTGTCGACTGTTTAAATCCTGCAACAAAATCTTCAACATGAAGCAAGCAACCTGGAGTTCACTTGTTAGCTGTTCACTAGTTTAATGAAGTCAGAAGGAGAAACTGCTGGGACTCACGGAGTCTAAATTTCTCGTAAGACAGCATCTGAAGACATCAAAATGCCCCCTTGAAATTAAATTATAATAGAATGGCAGAACGTCTCATGTGCAGCTTTGAAGATACTGGTAGACGCTTGGCAGAACAAGATTGTTTGGAGATTTATTTGCTTCGAATTTCAAACGTTGAGATACCTTTGAGAAAGTAATGAAGCAACATCCAACATCATCAAAATAATTCGAATCCTACCAAAACACCACTGCCGAGTTCCCACAACGGTATTGCTACAGGCCTGCACTCATCACTTAAATTGACACATTTGCAACGATGTCAATGGCGGGAGTATGTTGAATTATCTAGTTAAGATTATACATATGCGCAGGTAGCTTTCATTGAGTAGGGATAGATAGACTATGTGTGCCGTGCTGATCCTTTGTATACCACAATAAAAGAATGCATAGATTGGGTTTATGACTCACATCTGGAAGCAGCATGTTGTGTCTACAAGGGATGCAGCGCGTCATACAGTCGATATCCCTATTCAAATAGAGATAAGATAGGTTAAGAAATATTTGTATTAGATATAAGAAATAGCTGTAATGTAGTTTAGTTTTACTTAAATAAAACAGTTCAGTTTTAGACACGACACAGAGCAGTCGTTTTCATTGTATTGAAATGGTGTTGGTTTCTTCAGATGTAATCTCTAATGATGAAGAAAAATCTAGAAGGTGAAACATGCGATTGGGTATCTAAAAAAACACCAACAACAGCAGCAGCATCAAATGAAATAAAATGAAAAAATATGTATTGTGATTTATATTGTATTTATTGTGAAAATTTCGTTTGCCAAAATAAAATAAAAAATAAAACAGTTTCAGTGAATAAAAAAAAATAAATCTTGTTGTTTTTTTGGTCGCAAATGCGAAATGTCATCCCTTTCTTATTCCTCTTTCTGGTAGGTTTTCGCTGCTCCGGCTCAGGTCCGCCTTCGGCTCCGTTTTCTCGGAATGGAGATTTTCACCACACCAATACATATGCAATCGACTTCGCGGTGATTATAATTTCCATACTAATTTGAGCCGCCTTCGGACCAGTTTCTGATCCGAAGTCGGACTCAGCTCCGCCTCAGGCGGAGCGGATTCGGACCGACGTCGGACCTGTTTGCTTGAAGGGTACCCTTCAAGCAAGAAAACGGAGTCCAGAAAAGACAGTCCGACCTCCGACCGAGAAAAGCGGGGTTGCACTCACACACTTGCAACTTTTTGTGTATGAACACAAAGTCTAAGAGAATCGTGGTGAAAACTGAGAAAAGGAAAAAAAAGTAGACAGACATACCCTTCAAGCAAACAAGTCCGACCTCGGTCCGAATCCGCTCCGCCTCTGGCTGAGTCCGACTTCGGATCAGAAACTGGTCCGAAGGCGGCTCAAATTAGTATGGAAATCATAATCACCGCGAAGTCGATAGCATATGTATTGGTGTGGTGAAAATCTCCATTCCGAGAAAACGGAGCCGAAGGCGGACCTGAGTCGGAGCAGCGAAAGCCTACCAGAAAGAGGAATAAAAAAAGGATGACGTTTCGCATTTGCGACCAAAAAAAGAACAAGATTTATTTTTTTTTCACTGAAACTGTTTTATTTTTTATTTTATTTTGGCAAACGAAATTTTCACAATAAATACAATATAAAATACAATATATTTTTTTTATTTTATTTCATTTGATGCTGCTGCTGTTGTTGGTGTTTTTTTTTTTAGTTACCCAATCGCATGTTTCACCTTCTGGATTTTTCTTAGAGATTACATCTACAACACAAGCAGAAACAACACTTTAATCCAAACAATTTGAGCGATATATACAACATACCTTTTTTGTTTTCCATATTGTTTATAATTTAATATAATTGTTTATAGTTAATAATCTAACATTATACAAACAACGACACGAGACACGACGCGACCAAACACTTCAACAAAAAATAACATAATGACGCTTTGGCTCTTGTTGGCCTTGTCTTTCTTTTCCTTTTCTCATTTTTCACCACGATTCTCGTTCGACTTTTGTGTTCATACACAAAAAGTTGTAAGTGTGTGAGTGCAACCCCGATTTTCGCGGTCTGAGGTCGGAGTTTCTTTGTTGAACTCAGTTTTCTTGCTTGAAGGGCGCCAACAAGAGCAAAAGCGTCATTTTGTTATTTTTTGTTGAAGTGTTTAGTCGCGTCGTGTCTCGTGTCGTTGTTAATAAAATATAAGTATAATTATAAACAATTATATCAAACTATTAACAATATGGAAACAAAAAAAGGTATGTTGTATATATCGCTCAAAGTGTTTGGATTAAAGTGATGTGTTTCTGTTTGTGTTGTAGATGTAATCTCTAATGATGAAGAAAAAGGCAGAAGGTGAAACATGCAATTGGGCATCTAAAGAAACACCAACAACAGCAGCAACAACAAATAAAATAAAATGAAAAAAATGTATTGTATTTTATATTGTATATATTGTGAAAATTTCGTTTGCCAAAATTAAATAAAAAATAAAACAGTTTCAGTGAAAAAAATAATAAATCTTGTTCTTTTTTTGGTCGCAAATGCGAAACGTCATCCCTTTTTTATTCCTCTTTCTGGTAGGTTTTCCCTGCTCCGACTCAGGTCCACCTTCGGCTCCGTTTTCTCGGAATGGAGATTTTCACCACACCAATACATATGCAATCGACTTCGCGGTGATTATAATTTCCATACTAATCTGAGCCGCCTTCGGACCAGTTTCTGATCCGAAGTCGGACTCAGCTCCGCCTCAGGCGGAGCGGATTCGCACCAAGGTCGGACCTGTTTGCTTGAAGGGTACCCTTCAAGCAAGAAAACTGAGTTCAACAAAGACACTCCGACCTCAGAACGCGAAAATCGAGGTTGCACTCACACACTTGCAACTTTTTGTGTATGAACACAAAGTCGAACGAGAATCGTGGTGAAAAGTGAGAAATGCAAAAACAACTAAAGACAGACATAGCCAATAAGAGCAAAAGCGTCATTTTGTTATGTTTTGTTGAAGTGTATAGTTGCGTCGTGTCTCGTGTCGTTGTTAGTATAATATTAGTATAATTATAAACAATTATATCAAATTATAAACAATATGGAAATAAAAAAAGGTATGTTGTATATATCGCTCAAAGTGTTTGGATTAAAGTGATGTGTTTCTGCTTGTGTTGTTTGTAATGATGAAGAAAAAGGCAGAAGGTGAAACATGCGATTGGGCATCTAAAGAAACACCTACAACAGCAGCAGCAACAAATAAAATAAAATTAAAAAATGTATTGTATCTTATACTGTATTTATTGTGAAAATTTCGTTTGCCAAAATAAAATAAGAAATAAAACAGTTTCAGTGAAAAAAAAAATAAATCTTGTTCTCTTTTTGGTCGCAAATGCGAAACTTCATCCCTTTTTTATTCCTCTTTCTGGTAGGTTTTCGCTACTCCGCCTCGGGTCCGACTTCGGCTCCGTTTTCTCGGAATGGAGATTTACACCACACCAATACATATGCAATCGACTTCGCGGTGATAATAATTTCCATATTAATTTGAGCCGCCTTCGGACCAGTTTCTGATCCGAAGTCGGACTCAGCTCCGCCTGAGGCGGAGCGAATTCGGACCGAGGTCGGACTTTTTTGTTTGAAGGGTAATTCTTTTAAACTGTGGTCCGTTCTTTTATTAAATAAAAGCCGTTTTTTATCATCACTTGATCCATATAGATCATTAATTAAAATGTATTACAACAACTACATGAGATCTTGCTTTTCATCGGGATCACGAATCGTGATCTTGCTTTTCATCAGGATCATGAATCGTGATCTTGCAAGATCTCATGTAGTTGTTGTAAACATTTTAATTAATGATCTATATGGATCAAGTGATAATAAAAAACGGCTAAAGTTAACTTTGGTTGTTGTGTGAAAAAAATCGTTGTATTTGTTTTTGTTAGATTTTGTTAGAAAATTTCAACTTTGATTTAGGTACGACTAATGTTACATTTTGTTGATCTGTCAAAAGAAAATTTTTCGAGATTAATTTTATGAATGAATAAACAAGAAAGAATTAATTTGGTACTGAAATAATTCTTTTTAATTGAATTCTAAGCAAATTGAAACTAAAATATGCATTCAATAATTTCAAATATGGAAACAAACAAGAAATTCTCTTCTCAAATCATCCCCTCTCTTCCTCATTTAGTTTTGTTTGACAGATTAACATTGAAACCCTTCAAGCAAACAAGTCCGACCTCGGTCCGAATCTGCTCCGCCTGAGGCGGAGGTGAGTCCGACTTCGGATCAGAAACTGGTCCGAAGGCGGCTCAAATTAGTATGGAAATTATAATCACCGCGAAGTCGATTGCATATGTATTGGTGTGGTGAAAATCTCCATTCCGAGAAAACGGAGCCGAAGTCGGACCCGAGGCGGAGTAGCGAAAACCTACCAGAAAGAGGAACAAAAGAGGGATGACGTTTCGTATTTGCGACCAAAAAAGAACCTGATTTATTTTTTTTTTTTCACTGAAATTGTTTTATTTATTTAACTTTCACAAACACAAATAATGTTTACAATTATTTTCTGGAGAAACAGCATACAGGCCAGCGGCAGGAATAATTGATTCTCCAAAATTTTATTTGTTGAATGTTGTTCGTGGTTGGTGGTGGCGTCAGGCTGCAGGAGAAGATGACTTCCTACGAAAAACATAAAAAAGATTAATTATTGATTAGAAATTTGCTAAGCTACATTTCAGCAATGCATACCTGTTTTTTATTCCAATTAACAGGGCTATTCTGGAGTTGTGATGCTCACCAGTCGCAATTATTTGTGAGGTAATTTTTGTGAGGTTTCTTATGAGGTTGTCACAATTTGGTATTCTGCGAAAAACCTCATGAGATACCTCACAACAAATTCACCACTGTAGAGGTGAGTTTCTGTTTTGACAGCCAGCTGATTTTACAAACAAATGTGAAAATTTTAAATTGAAAACAAAAATTATTTTATTGTGCTGTTTATGTGCTTTTTCTATTGTTTGTTGTGAACTTTGACTTCTAAAAAAATCCAATTTCACAAAACAAAAATGCTAAGTTTCCAGCTCCCGCGCAATCTTACGATGTTGGTGGTAGCCAAGTGGCAGGATTTCTACGAATTGATTGATAATTCGTCAAAAACAAAGAAGATATCTAATAGCATTCATTTATTCGCACCCCGATACCTTCAAAGAAGAAAGACGTGAGCAGAAAGGACAAGCGTGTAAAGAAACAGTAAGTAAATATGCATTTTTTTTTGTATGAGATGATGCTGTCTAAAATCCTAAACATTTCCCTATTAAGTTGCACAGACTGTGGAGTTGTGGCTGCAGAGGCAACGGGAGTAAAAACAATTAGCAAGACAACGCATCTGATTTCTTCTCGAACTTTTTTCAAGTGCCTCGTCCAAAAACCGTGTCTGCCATGCTCGACATTTCTCACAATCTCCGAAATTTCTACTAAGTTATATTTGGAACCGATCCTGAAGTACGTGGAAGATGTGATTGCACGCAACCAACTTCCCGACAATGCTATCGGACGTTCATTTTAGGTTTTGATTCATTCTGTGCCAACCATGAGCCACGATCAGTTTATCCAAATATTCAATGGCAACATCAGGGATATTCTGATGGTGGTTACTTTGTCAAGACACCGTTGCAGCTCAACGTTCTTATTATAAAGATGATATGGATGCTGATGGTCATGATAATTATAAGAAAAGTTGCCAAAATGAACAAAAATAAAAATGCATATATTTGTTTATTTATGACTTTTTATTGCATTTGGAATGACAACAATTGTAAAAGTAATCGAATGAAAATTACTTTTCCTTCTCCCTGCAAAACTTTTTTGTGAGCTTACCTGATTCAGCAGCTATTTATGTGTTCGTTAAACTTCTTTTATCAATAACAAATCAACTGGTGAAGCGATATTTTACTCCAGTCAAAAAAACTCTTGACTTTTTCCAAACCTATAGTGGCAAGCTTTGAGCATGCTGCAGATCAGCTGTATTCCAGATACCATCCTGGAGAGTAGGCCAAAAATTGCCTATCTGAATATTCCGAAACTAATACAAACAGGTGATTAATTTATATTGTCGATATCGAACCGTTTTATTAATTTATTTTCATTTTATTTTTCATGTAAAAGAAATCAATCAGAGAGATTACGCAACGACGAAAAATGTAATACGCGCGAGAACGATGAAATGGCTGCCTAATTTCATCGAGATGGTAGGACACGTCTGCGCTAGCATTGAATCGATGTCACTCTTTGGAAAAGAATCGCGTGCACTCAACATTTGCTTGAAGATAATGTCGTTAATTAAGAGTTCTCTTTGGGAATCGATTCAGTATGTCATCAATCAAACGTCCAACAAAAAAATCTGTTATTATGGAGTTGTAGAAAAGTATGTTCCCACAATTTTAAAGAATTTTTGTCACAACCCAGTCTGGAACACTCGTTTGGGGGCTCGAACTCATCGTGAAGGTGTTGAGCTTTGCAAGTAAATAAGATTTGTTTTTTTTTTTTGTAAGTGCAATCTTTGAGTTTTGAAAAATGGATTTTTGATATTTTTCAGACGCTTTGCTCAGGTGGTGTGTGTTGCAAGAATTTCATGGCTTACTATATTCTTTCAAATTTGCATTGAAAATTTTAAGAAGCTGAATTTCAGAATCAGCAGTTGCTGAAAACTCGTGTTAACCTGGAAGCTGATTCGAGAAGAAATGCAATAAAATTTTTACTGATCGAGAGAATTTTATGGGCATGAGGCGCTCATTTCCGGAGGGTAACTTTATAAGATATTGAAAATAGATATGTTACTTTTCTAGTTTTTTTTTGTTATCTCTATTTTTAAATAGTGTTTACTTTTTTGTCAATTGATGGTACAGAACTTAGAGCTATATCCCCAGGCTGATAAAAAGTGAAAACAAATGGACTAAGCTATTAATATTACAAAGAAGGCTAAGAAGAAAAAAGCTTAGAAAAACATTCAGGAAAATAATTATAATTTTATATTTTTTTTTTCAAATTATTTGAATTAATTCGATTTGTACAGTAATAATGCAAAATAAAATCAAAAATAAAGATTGATTTTATTTTTAAAATAAAAATAGTAACCAAGTTGTACCTAATTGTATTTTGGTTTTTTGTATCACCAGTTGAATAGAAGTAGAAATCGAAAAAGTTGAATTTCGTTTCAAAATGTCTATCCACCGGTGGACAATACTGATCTAACTCTGTTCTCGTCTCCATCGGGGTTAATCCTAATCTATTAGCCCATGAAAAAATATTTTCTTTGGAATACCTAAAGAAAAATTACATAGCAAAATAAAATCGCTTTTTTTTTTTGTTAATTGCATATAAGATATAAGTGTTTTTCTTATGGAAAAAGTCATGGGCTTTTGAAATGTAAGTACATCCCATGTCCAATCCCCATCAGGCACAAATTTTAAACACAATTTCATTAAAAAATATTGAAACTTTATTCAGTCAGCATACGATAACATTTTGTTGATTAATTATGATTCTGAATTTTGATCAACCTAACGGAATGGTACACAGGTAAATGGAGAGAATCTCAAACCAAAACACAGCATAGATATCACCATTCTATATGGGCTCTCGAGAAACTATTTGCAATTATCACATAATCTCCAACGCCGTTGTTCTTTTGGGGGAATACTTTTGTTTGGCGATTACAACAGTCACCTGACTTACTTCTCTATTTGCCATAGGATTTGCCGTTGTACAAAAATGCACCTTTTCCAAGGTTTACGTCCCATTAGGATCTTGCATAACTTCGATATTGCCTCCACTGAATCGTTCACCAAAGTCATCATAGAGTTGGTGTTAAATTTAAGAAATGCAAAGAAATCCTATGGTTCGAACATGGCTTGTTCGTTGTGGGTCCGTGAACTTCGTTTTCTCTTTCGATTTGAGTGAGGTGATGAATGATATGGCCACTCCTTGAGCTACTCCAGCTCTCTATTGGTCTCAAGCATAAAATCGTTATGCTGTGATTAAAAATATCGTTGTCTAAAGTAACACCCAGATAGATTTTGACTTTTTTCTGCAATAAAGATGCAACAAAACAAGGTCTAATTGCATTTTTGTTAAATCATATATAAAAAAAAAACTTTAATTTGTTCTCAAAAAAATTTATGCAAATTATAAATATCAAAACTCTAATAATTTGTGAGTTGTGACCTGCTCTGAAGGAGATCACAATTTTAACAATTTTTATGAGGGTCACAAGTTGTGAGGGAACGCCAGAATACGAAAAACCTCACAAAATCAAACTCACCACACCTTATGAGGTTCTTGTGAGGACTGTGGATCTGTGAGGTTTTCGTTAGAATACGAAAAAGTCACAAAATTGAGTTCAACTCGAGTTGTGAGGTTATTGTGACTTGTGAGGCATCAGTGAGGTTTGCCAGAATAGGCCTGTAATATTAATAATTTTATTATTATTATTTTTGACGAGTCACGAGCACGACACGCGAGGAACTTCAACAAATAACAAATAAATAACAAAATGGCGCTTTGTCATTTTCTTGCCTTTGTCTTTCTTTCGTCAGTTCTCCTTTTCGCACTTTCACCACGCTTCTCCTTCGACTGTTGTGTTCATACACAAAAAGTTGCAAGTGTGTGAGTGCAACCCCTTTTTTCGCGTTCTGAGGTCGGAGTGTCTTTGTTGAACTCAGTTTTCTTGCTTGAAGGGAACACAAGTCCAGGAGCTGAGTTGGAAAAAGTAACAAAATGTAACTATTTGACACTTCAACATTGGATTTAGGAACGATGTTGTGAGGTCACGATGTTACATTTTGTAACTTTTTTCTCATTTAGGAACGATGAAAGTTAACTATTGTTAACAATAGTTAACATCGTCGAATAAAAGAACGCACCACTGGTATCATAGAGGAAGGAATACCTAGAGAGCCGACTCGTACCCCCCTTACCTAAAACACCCGCAAATTTAATTTCAGATAATCTCTCTTATTTTTCTCTTGTTTTCCTATCTGTGAATACGTGTGAAAAGTACAATTCTTTTAATACCTTCCTTTCACCAGTAGATGTCCTCACAAATTTTGAATTTTAACATGATTTTGGTTTGTACATGAACTTGAATAGCTCAAATAGCTCACTCCAGACACCCACCTTTCAATAAATATGTACAGAAATAAAAAAAAAAGGTTCGTGTTTTGAATTTATTATATTATTTTTTTATGAATTTATTTCCTACTGAGCACTTAAATTGTTTTTAGTTGTTTTGAGCTCAACTCCACAGTTGAATGTGTTGGTGCCATTTAAAATGCACGGGAAAACTACCACATATAAGCACTGTGGAGTTTTTCCTCTCATTGCAGCTTGTAGGGTGGAAGAGAAAAACCAACCGAAGTCGCGTCTCTAGGTATTCTTTCCTCTATGACTGGTATAGTGCATGAAATTGGCCTCACGTCAACGACTCACTTCGACACTATGCGAGTTCGAAGCACTGATCTCTATAATACACTGGATATGGATAGTGTATTCATAGAGAATTTTTGAGGCAAATTGAAGAATTGTTATACATGTACCTGCCAACTTCAAAACATTAGGTGTGTTTTGTATTACCACCGGTCTTCACTGGACAAAAAAAACGCCTCGGGGCTTACCGAGAAAAATTGGCAGCACTGCATATTAAATGTTCCGAAATCAGCTGACACAAAAAAATATAAAGTTGTTACATTTTTCGCTTTTGGGTTTTCTTGTGTGTTTTTGAAAAAAAAAAGTTAAACTAATTATTATATTTAAAACAATAATTGTCATTCCAAACATTAGTTTTGATGTTTTTAAACAAATTCTAAACAATTTAAGAACAAGTGTATTTGGTAGCACAGATTTAAATCTGTTGAAAAATTATAGCCCAGAGAATTCTCTGGGCTAAACAACTAAGCCCAAGGGGCTAAAGTGTTGTTGTATTTAACATGTAAATTGCTTAGCCCCGACTGTGTTTTTAAGCTATTGCATAGATTTTAACTCAGGCCTGGCATGGGGAGCTAACCAAGAAATTTCGTAACGAAAAATTATTACATTCCACACATAGATAATTCGCTATACGTGTATGGTATTGTGTGTATATATTTTATTATTTTCTTCTATTTCTTGTTCAACTTCCTTAAGTCAGACAGAGAGGGTTATATAAATTGTATTAGACAACAAAGAGAGGAGTAAGGAAGAAAACCATAAATGCTGTGTCTGCAGAATAAATCAGGAGCAAACAAAATTATCTGTATTTTCTTTTCTTTTGTTTTCTCTTCTCATTCTTCTGTTCCTTGTTCAACTTTTTGTGATTTGTGAACGAGTAAAGCGTTGCATTGCGCTTGCGATATTAAATCAAGAGAAAAAGTATTCTTGTGTTTTCTTATTTTTTGATCTGTAGAAGCTTATGACATGAGATTGTGTGTATGCATGTTTTCAAATGTAATGTGACCTTGTTGTTGTATATGAACTGATAGGTAGGATACAAAACATAATCATTCGTTTTGTGTAGTGTAGGTAAACAAATTATAATTGCATAATTTTACAAAAAATCCAATGCAATAGCTTTACCGCGGCAGTCCTCGAGTGTCACAAGTCTTTTTTTTGTCCAGTTAAGACCGGTGGTAATAAAAAACACACCTATTATAACAGCTAACATTATAACAACTTGTCATTTCATTTGACATAACCAACTTCACCAACTAATAGGTGTGTTTTTTATTACCAACGTTCTTAACTGGACAAAAAAAAAGCAGTCTGGGCTAAGCAATTTAAATGTTAAATACAACAACACTTTAGCCCCTTGGGCTTAGTTGTTTAGCCCGGAGAATTCTTTGGGCTTAACTTTTTGAAGAGTTTTAAATCTGTGCTACCAAACCATAAATTGTTTACAATTTGTTTAGAAACGTCAAAACTGACGTTTGAAATGACAAAATAAAATAAAAAAAAAAAAAAAAAAAAAAACAACTAAAAAAAAAGAATTAAATTTTTTTAAACCGAAAACAAAATCTTCAAAAACTAATTACCTGAAGTTAATCGCACAATTTCATCTATGTATTCCCTTAAAGGCTTGGCCACACCGAAGGGTACATGCGGTAGCGGTACGGGTACTTGTATGAAAAAAATTCCAAACTGACATATCAACGTTCAGATGTGGAATTTTTTTCATACAATTACCCGTACCGCTACCGCAAGTACCCTTCGGTGTGGCCAAGCCTTAAATTTATAATTTATTCGTCTTTGTAAATGTTCGATTTCAATCAGGTATGCCTTGCCTATTACATCAATCTTACAATCTTTTTTTAAATTCATCATACATATATCTGACGCCCTATTCAGTCCAGCTACACTTGGTCTACATCGTGTCGGTACCAATCGAAGATGAACATTTGGGTTGCGATGAAAATCATAAAACACTGTTTGCTAGAAAAACAATTTGTTTTTATGACAAAGAAACATTTCCATTGCTCTTTGGGGGTGGATTTGTATTTTTATGGAAATCCAAATTAAAACTAAAAAACGAGCCGCTAATCACACAACACTTGCAGCAGCATCTCAAATGACTCTACAATCAAAGTCCAGTCTCAGCAACAGTAATTATGTGAAGCAGCGCAACAACAACAGCATAAGCAATTGCTTGGCAATTGCCAAGACACCAGATTATGTAGCTGTGTACAGCGCTCAATGGACTTAGTAAGCCAGGAAGCATATCCAGGTTATGGTTATCCCCGCAGTCCCCGCAGAATACCTATTAGTCTACGAGCTGGCGCAGACGGTCCTTCCAAGTTCCAATCCTCAGCAGCATAAACCCAACAGCAAGCCAAATGATAAGAAATTAAAAGCGCGCGGAATAGAACCTTGCAGGTTGATTCTTATCTTTTTTTATTGAATAAAAAACTGAAATTTTATTTGCTTACCTTTTATATTTCATTTTAGGTGTCGTCATCAAAATAAGCTAAAATTCCACAAAGGTGATTTTGTCCATCATGCAACCAAGTCTGCGACAAATTGTCAAAATTTTATATTCAGCTTGTTGTCATGCTGCTCTTTTCCTTTCAAAAATAACTCTAGTAATATTTTTGAATACAAGTTTGATAATGTGCGTAAATTTGGGTTGTGTTACCAATGTTCTTACATATATTTTAAATCTCTACTTTTTAGTATAAGATCAAACAATTACCACATCCAAAATGTGAAAAGAAAGTACCTAATGGCTGCCTGTATTGCCGAATTGCCATGTTGGAATTCCAAACCAACTTCATGCAATCATAACTCTATCATTTGTCACAAGGTACATATACCTAATTTAGATGATCAAAAAAATGTAAGTATGAATTTAAAAAAAATAATTTTTTAAGAATTAGATCCACATAAGGTATTAGACCGAGAGCCGGGAGCAGATTTCTTGCGTGAGAGGTAACCGATTCATATGAATGTCAGAGGTAGAGTGGGTCATGGTGATGACGAATACCTTAGTCTGCCTGCATTTATTTGGGCCGTTGTCGAGAAAAAGCGCATCAAAAGTACCATTTTTCTGAAAATCGATTTAGTGTGGGTAACCACTTAAAATTTATTGATAACCAACGCCACATACTCACTGATAACAAATATACCAATGGCAGACATTTTAAGTGTGGCCAAAGCCCCGGCAGACTGTCCCGAAAATGCGTTTTTTTGGCGTTTTTAGACTTTGGGGTAACCACCTAAAATTAATCGCATCCTGTAGCGGTGGACTCCCTGATAACAAAAATACCCATGGCAGACATTTTGAGTGTGGCCAAACCCTCGGCAGACGGTTTTGAAAATGCAGTTTTTCTGAAAATTGATTTATTTAGGGTAAACACTTGAAATTAGTCGCATCCTGTAGCGGTGGAGTCCCTGATGACAAAAATACCCATGGCAGACATTTTGAGTGTGGCCAAACCCTCGGCAGACGGTTTTGAAAATGCAGTTTTTCTGAAAATTTATTTATTTTACTTTTTCACATAACTCGCGTATTATTGGACCTAGCAGAAACAATTGTATAGCAATCTTAAAGATAATTGAATTTCCTACAGAATATGTTAAATAAGTTTTTTCGATTAAACCTTCGGTTTAAGCGTTAGGGTGGTTTTTTTGAAGCAAGTCAAAGGGTGATTTTCTTATTTTCGTCATATCTCTTTTATTTGAGCTTTTTTAAAAATTAATTTGAAGTAAAAAATGTAGATCTTTTTATTACCTTCATTTATTACATTAACGGTTTTTCGATTTGACAGACCGTTTTCGATCTGTAGGAAAAAAAACTTCAAAAAGTTTGCAATTTTTTATATAGCTTTTTCCTATATAAAAAATTGCAATCTTTTTACCCCTCCCCGCCTAAAACTATACAATTTTTTTCTTTCCTGAGTGCAACCTACACGCCTAGGTTTTTTGTTACATTTATTGCAAATTACCCTGTACTATGTAGAACCTTTTTCCTATATAAAAAATTGCAAACTTTTTGAAGTTTTTTTCCTACAGATCGAAAACGGTCTGTCAAATCGAAAAACCGTTAATGTAATAAATGAAGGTAATAAAAAGATCTACATTTTTTACTTCAAATTAATTTTTAAAAAAGCTCAAATAAAAGAGATATGACGAAAATAAGAAAATCACCCTTTGACTTGCTTCAAAAAAACCACCCTAACTCTTAAACCGAAGGTTTAATCGAAAAAACTTATTTAACATATTCTGTAGGAAATTCAATTATCTTTAAGATTGCTATACAATTGTTTCTGCTAGGTCCAATAATACGCGAGTTATGTGAAAAAGTAAAATAAATACATTTTCAGAAAAACTGCATTTTCAAAACCGTCTGCCGAGGGTTTGGCCACACTCAAAATGTCTGCCATTCATATGAATCGGTTACCTCTCACGCAAGAAATCTGCTCCTGGCTCTTAGACTATATTGTAACGATGAATTACTGAACTACTTTAAGATAAAAGTCTGAACACACTACCTACTACTGCAAAGGTAGAAATGTGAACGGACCTTTAGTAATTAAGAAAATATCCCACTGAACACATCTCAAAATATCCCACTACACTGGAAGTATGAAGTGCCCTTCCTGGAAAGGAAGTTTCGAGAGACAGGGACGAGAGCCTTCGAGGACGTTCTCGAGTTTCCGGTATAAAAGGGCAGCGTAGACACCGACCGGATACAGTTTAATCTTGAAAGTGAAAGAGTACAGTACAAAGTGAAATAAAGTGTTGCGAATTGTTAGTAGTAAATAAAGTGATTTAAAAGTGTGTTTGTTTGAGTGAATAACAAAAGTAAATTGAGTTGAAATAAAGTGTGTTCTTATTTGAATGGAAATATAAGTGGAAATTAAATAAGTTTTATTGTGAACCCGAAATAAAACATTACATTGGTGTCAGAAAAGTGGAATAAAACTTATTTATTTGTGCGAATCAGAACAGAAGGATGAACAGAAAAATCTTCTTGAACAAATTGAAACACAACGCAATCAACAAAGAGAACAAATGGAACAACAACGAACAGAGCAAAAGAGTGAACAACAGAATCTTCTCGAAAAATTAGATGAACAGAAAAACATCACCCAAGGTAAGCTTGACGCGATCGAGAACAAGTTCGTTGCTATTGATGCTTCCATCAAATGCGTTGAAAAGCAATCTCAAGAAAAGTTCGAGAAAGTTGAAGAAAAACTCGAGAAAGTAGAAGGAAAGTTCGAGAAAGTGGATGACAAATTTGAAAAAATGGAAGTTAAAATGCAAAGTATTACTGGGGAACTTTACAAGGTTCGGAAAATTAAGATCCGAGAAAGTTCTGGTGAGTACCCAAAGAAGAAGGAAATGCATCCACCAACATTTGATGGACAAAGTTCTTGGTCGATCTACAAAAAACAGTTTGAGGCAGCTGCCACAACAAATGGCTGGGATGACGAAGACAAATGTATAGCGCTGACTCTTGCACTTAGAGGTCCTGCTGCTGAGTTGTTACAAACTTTACCACCAGAAAAGAATGGTAACTTTGACGCTCTTGTCCAGGTCATTGAAAAACGCTTTGGAGATGGCCATATGCAGGAAGTCTTCCGCGTCCAACTCAATACAAGAGTCCAGAAAAGAGGAGAAACTCTGCAACAACTTCAAGCAGATATTGAAAGGTTGGCTCATCTGCCATATCTGACAGCAGGAGACGACATTATCAATCAGTTTGCGACAGAAGCCTTTGTACGTGCTGTATCTGATATAAATCTTCAGCGAGCAATTCGAACAGCTGGAAAACGTTCCCTTCCTGAAGCATTAGCGTTTGCACTGACTATGGAAGCAGCAGAACAGGCTTCTCAAGGCGTTCATCGGGTAAGAGAAGTTGCAGTGGAGGAATGCTCTTGTCAAAAACTCGCATTCCAAAGAAACCAGCGAGATGGAGCTGCTCGATGCTGGAACTGTAACAAGACAGGACATCTCCAGCGGCAGTGCAGATTGCCACCAAGAAGAACTGCTTGCGAACACTGTGGAAACAGGAATATTGCCCAACAACAGGTAAGCGATACAACTAACACTCATGCTCATCTTGATTTCCATTCGGGAAAACGAGTAAGAACCAACTTCGAGGGGCAGAAGCTGGTTTCTGGTATCAATGGCCCCAGAACCACAATTCAAGTCTCACAGACTAAACGAGACAACAAAAGTCTGACAGTGGAAGCGACCATAAACAACAAACAACACGTGGCTACAATTGACACCGGTGCCACCGCCTCTATTGTACGAAGAGACTTGGTGAAGATGACATGGATACATAACACCAACAGCTACCGTCTGAAGACCGCCACAGGAGAAGCAGCAATAGTGTACGGAGAAGTTCGTCTTACGATCCGTATAGCTGAACTAGAGTTTTCACATGTGTTTTTGGTGGCAGATATAAGTGACGAGTGCATCATTGGAATCGACTTCATGAAGGAGCATGGAATCATTTTGGATATAGGTAATCAAGTCCTGAAATACAGAAATGTAGAGATTCCAATGGTATGGCAACGAAAACTCGACAACAATTAGAACTGTCATCAAAGAAGACATGTGCCTGCCTCCTTCTTCATAATAATTTTAAAAAAAATTAGCACTCTACGACCCACACGAGCCGAGAAATTAATTTTTTAAAAAAGGTCCAAATGACCAACGAAAAAACATAAGACAAATAACAAGAAACAATGAAAACAACCTCTCTCACTGAGAACTAGTATTCGAATCATAAACAAGGGAAATTTTTTTGAATTTTCTTACGGATTAATGCTTTCTTAAAATTATAATAACTCGGCTCCCGTGGTTCGTAGAAAGCTAAATTTTTTTTTGAATTGTAGATAATTTAAAGGAATGCAATAATATTTTATTTTCTTAGCCAATACTTAAACCGTTTGCAAAGTTATAAGGCAAGAGTTTGCCAAACAAAAAAACGATTTTGACTTAATATTACTTATTTTTTATTTGTTTCAACAAAAAGAATGTGCACTAAATTGATAGAAAATGTTGTAACGAACAATTCATTGCTTTTATTTTTGCCGTAGGACATTCTGAAGTCGAGTTATTCCCAAAAAACGATATTTTTGGGTGTTTTCGCACCGGTTTTGCATGCGTTTATTTATCAATTGCTCGGCCATCTTTGGTGATAAAGAGCTGATTTTTTCTGTAAAATGCAGGACATGAACAGGGCTACAAAATAAATTAGAAAAATGTCAATCATGATGAAAGCTTTTTTCGAAATAATGACAAAAATGATTTTTTTAATAACAAGAATTTGACTTTAAATGGCTGCCATTTTATATTTACTCACTCAAATACAATGAAATTACATATAACGATAGAAAATATTATAAGGAAGAGAATGTATGTTTATTTTTTGGTCTACGACAATCTGGAGCAAAGATATTAGCTTAGAAGTAAAATATCCCAAAAAATGCATTTTTGTGAATAACTCCGCTAAAAAGAATGATCAGGTGGTGAGAAATTGGGTTTTAGCCTTTTAAATATACCCCTATCGATCCATGAAATAAAAACTGACAGTGCCTCTCAGCGCAAGGTCAAATGACGCTTTGACTGGAGTATAATTGATTTTTATAAAACAAGACATAACCATCTTGTTTTGTTTTATAAATTCAATTATTTCTTCCATTTTAACCGCATATAATCCATATTTACCCCATATAATCATTTCCTTAAAAAATAAAATAAAAAATATTTTTCAAGGTTATGAATTTTTTTGACAGAAATTGGCATCAATACCTTAAAAAGTGATGCACATGTATTTTGGGTCCAGCGCTGCAAGCAGCGATGCGTGCAGATGTGCCGCACATCTGATTTAGTCATTAGGCTATTTCTGTTTCTCTATTTTGTCTCACCGGTCTATTCTATTCCTTATGCGGAAAATATAAAGAAACACACTCACCGTGGACGGTGTTCACATTAGGTGCGTCCCACCAAGTGAAATCTCTGAGCCCTCAGAGATTTTTTAATTGTACAAATTGAGGGTTAACCCACGGATCAGTTGAACTCGAGTTAACTCTTGAACCAGGTTCAACTTTGAGTGGGTTGTACAGTTCCCTGCAAACCAAACGTAAGTAGTTAAGGGCAAAATACAACCACCAGCAGAGTCTACCCTTCAAGCAAGAAAAGGGAGTTCAGAAAAGACACTCTGACCTCCGACCGAGAAAAACGGGGTTGCACTCACACACTTGCAACTTTTTTTGTATGAACACAAAGTTGAAGGAGAAATCGTGGTCAAAAAAACCAATTTATATAAAATCGGCTCCGCGGTGATTATAATTTCCATACTAATTTGAGCCACAGTACACATAATAAGGTAATATATTCCGAACGTTGTCAAAATTTGTTTGTCAAAAATGGGCACCAATCTGTCAGGTCGGCCTTTAATTTTTATATTTCAATCGCAGTAAACAGGAAATTTGTTTTTGTTTTAATTTATAAAATGTCATTTAAAAATATTATAAATTGAAAAATAACAAATTTTCTTCGTGTTTCATCGCGGAAAATGGTAAATAATTGTTTAAAAATTAGTGGTGTGCGTGGTTTTTCGGTTTTTTTTATTTTAAACAATTAAGAATTCGGTAGCTGACATTGGTCGCCAAAGTGTCATGTTTTGACAATCTGGCGACCAATGTCAGTTCGGAATATATTACCTTTTTATGTGAACTGTGAATTTGAGCCGCCTTCGGACCCGTTTCTGAGCCGAAGTCGGACTCAGCTCCGCCTGAGGCGGAGTAGATTCGGACCGAGGTCGGACCTGTTTGATTGAAGAGTACTTTGTAGATTAATGTGTTTCCTTATTTACCAAAATCTCTCCCCTCAAAAAATAGTAGTTTTGTTTCTCCTGAAAAAATAAACTCTTCTTTGGTTAATGGGAGGAAAAGAGCGCGATGTATGTTATGCACAAAGTTTTGTCTCTTTTGTAATGTACAACATTGTTTTTAACTCTTGCTGCATTTTATATTTTGTAGTGAAACCTTGATAACCGCAGCAATCGTACTTTGTTAAGCAATTATCTTTGAATTGTGATTTCGAATTTTTCTCTGTGCTCCATTTGGATTTAATTTAAAATCTAAACAATCTAAAACACAAATTCTTCGGCTTGCCACCGCACAAAAATTGATTTCCACCATCAAAATGCGTAGTTAATTATTTTGCTGTTTGCTCAGGAAAGTTTGACACGACTTCACAGCTTCAGCCTTGTGCATTTAGAAAAAAAAAATTATAAAAAAAGATACAAAATCACCACCAAAGTGCAGAGTAATTTTTTCTTTTTCACTATTCTCATCTCAATTAGCCAGGCCACTGACGCACCTCCAGGGATTTTTTTTTATTTACATAAATTAGGTTTTCAAAAAAACAAAATCTATATTTTGTGTTTCTAATTAATATTATAAGGAATTTATTGTTTCATTGCTTGTTTTGAAGAATTTTTATTTTCACTAGGAACAAAAACTACTTCTTTTACGTATAAATTTCACCACATATAAACGTATTTCTAGATTCGAGCAGCCATGGATTGTAGCAGTAAAAGCTGAAACACAATCACGCTTCAGGGCGTCGCTTCGTTGCGTTACGTTGAGAAATCCTCAAAGCGCGCTTCTGTCACTTTGACTTTGAACAGCTGATTGCAACATAAAATCTGCTGTCAAATAAAAAAAACACAGTCACTCACAAAATTATTGGGCCAAGTCTTTATCTTGATTTAATTGTGGAAAAATGAAAAAGGATATTAATGTGTTTAAAAAATGCATAGAAATTTGTTTATTCTTTAATCCTATAGTTATAAAAACAAAACCAATCAAAATATATTGTTTTTAACAATAAAACTCAGTCTAAAACATCATTAATTTTTTTTTGTTTTTAATACGTAAATTGTTTTGATTTAAAATATCTCGATGTCGTTTTTTTGTGCAAAATCTAAATAGAGAAATTAAAAAACACACATAGTTTTGCAATAATTTATTTTTTTTTATTCACATTTGGCGCAATAATAATGTGGGTGACTGTAACTATGTCTGTTAAATGTCAGAAAGCGAGCAAAAGTTCAGTCTGGTTGAACTTTTGCTCGCTTTCTTACGTTTCCTTACGTTTGTCAAAAAAAGCGTACGTAAGAAAAGCGTCATTGTGTGAGGATACACAGATTTCCTATAGTTGAACTTTTCCCAGTTGTCAAAATCGACGGCAAAGCGTGATTGTGTTTCAGCTTTAAGGATATAACCGGTGAAATATATACTCCTAATAAGTACTTTTAAAGAATAAGTTTCAGTGGCTTTTCTGTAGTTAAAAAAGTACCGGCAAATATACATCAGAAGCACTTCCAGATGTGCTTCGCTGATGTAATTTTAAAGTACATTTGTCTTTAATTTTGATGGAGGGGAAATTTATTTCATGTTGCATGCAAGAATGAGATAGATGCTTCACGAATTCTTGTATCCAGAAAGTTCGTAAAAATATATCGTATTGTGATTTGGAATGAAATACACAAAACAAAAGTATTATTTTAGTGAAACTAGTTTTTTGCCACTTCTAGGGCGGCCGGACTATTCATTAATGAACTGATCAGGAAGGGGAGGATTCTTGGATCGTTGTTTTATTTATTTTTTGTTGTTTTTTTTTTTTGTGAAGAATATTGTGTCCATTTTTAAAATAAATAAATAAATAAATAAGGAAATGATAAATCAAAGTGGTAAAAGTTGTGTTATTGTTATTTTATATATTATTAAGCATCACAAACACATCCAAAACAAATACAAAAACACCCCAATCATTTGGAAAAATCACATTAATTTCCATGACCTTTTACCTGAACTGTCAAAAAATTCAAATTTAAGGCCGTGTGTGAATTGCGTTAAGTAGTTAAATCCGTGTTAAATTTTTGACACTATTGAGGTGAACAAAATAATTTCCATTATACTCCTTTTTAATATAAAAATAAAACAAAACAAAACCATCTGCAAAAAAAAATTAACTCAAATTTAACCAGGTCCCGGAGTCCAAGATATTTTTAACAGCTGAAAATTTTTTATTCACCTCAATAGTGTCAAAAATTTTACACGAATTTAACTATTTAACGCAATTCACACACGGCCTAAGTGTGTTTTCCAACTTTAAGCGCCAGTTGTACAAATATTTAATCCGTGGATCAGCAACTTTTATCATCTGATATCGGTAGCAAGGCTGAAGTTTAGCACCGGTTCAAGGTTCATATATGTAGAAACAGACACATTCATGCTTGAACCGAAGTTGACCCGCAGCTAATCCGCCGAAATCGGGGGGTTAAATTCCTGAAATAAGGCTGATCCACGTTTGTACGTTTGATTTGGCACTAAATCACCTGATCCATGGCTGAACCACTGCTTAGTCAGCTATTACACGAAGCCTCAAGAGGCTTGGCTCTTTTTTCCAATTTTCTTTTGATAATCATTCTGTGAGGCGCGTACTATTACACGATGCCTCTTGAGTCAATTCAATTTCAATTCAATTTTGTTTTATTGAACATACTATATACAATTGACTTAAGCTTAACTTATTTCTAATAAGATACATTGATTGATATAAAATTTGTTGGCACATATGGGGCCTAACCTAATACAATGGATAAAAGATAAAATATATATAAATATAGTACATGAATAGGCTTAATTTTACAAGTCTGCTGACTAGGTTATCCTCGGGGTGTTCCGTCCCGGTTGTCCAGTTGTGGTATTGATAATGGTGGGTTGGATGGTATGGCATTTAGCCGCGGTAGTAGGCCGATTGCGTATCGGCGTAAAAGTAAACTACTTCCTCGTTGTCGGTTGGGATCCGGTGCAGATCCTCAGAATTTTCCTCTCAAAAATTTGAAGTTCCTTCATGGCTGTCTTGGAAATGGTATACCATACCGGAAAGCTATAGGCGATGACAGGTCGTAGAAGCTGCTTGTAGATCAGGAGTTTCGTTGGTTGGCTTAATCCGTTTCTTCTCTTCATCAGGGGGTGAAGGCGATGGAAGGCGTAGTTGGCTTTTTTCAGGACAGACCTAGAGTGAAGGTTGAACCTCAGGAGCTCGTTAAAGTTGATCCCTAAATACTTCGCGTTGCGTTTGGCTGCCAATTTAGTACCATCAGGTAGTGTAAGTGTGATGCTCCTACAGTTTGCAGCTGACCGAATGCTTCGTCCTCCTGTTCGTCTAAAGCACAGTAATTCCGATTTGGATGAGTTGATCCGGATACCCCATTTACTGTAGAACTCATACAGTTTTCGAATGTGAGCTTCAACTTTCCTGGCAGCTATCGTTGGCGAGACGGACTTGTGGTATGTGAGCGAATCGTCAGCGTAAAGCAGGTTCTCGCACTCACTTGCAAGCGGCTGGTCTGACGTGAGGATACTATAGAGGAAGGGACCAAGTTTTGATCCTTGGGCAACTCCAGCTCTAATGCACTTCATTGCTGATTTTCTATCCTCCACTTTTACGAAGAAGTTCCTAGAAGAAAGAAAAGAAAAAATGATTTTTATTAGTGCTACAGGGAAGCCTAGTAAATGAAGTTTATGGATAAGGGCTTCTATCCATACGCTGTCAAATGCTTTCTCGACATCCAGAAAGCATGCGACGGTAACTTGATGGTTGTTCAAAGCTGAGGTGATGTCTTGATGGAACTTCATGAGCGGATGCAGTGTGGAGTGCTTCTCCCGAAAGCCGAACTGCATGTCTGGGATAATGTTGAAATCGCTGCAAAACTTCTTGAGCTTCCTCAGTGTCAGCTCTTCCAAGAGCTTACTTAGGTTGTTGAGAAGAGAAATTGGCCTGTAATTAGATATAATGTTCCTCGCACCTTTCTTAGGAATTGCCACGATTCTTGCAGTTTTCCATTTCTGCGGGAAGTAGCTGTTGTTGATGCAGTTGTTGAGGATAATGGTTAAGAAGATTAATATTGTCTGCGGGAGCCTCTTAATGACGAAGTTGGAAATGCCATCCGGTCCGGCTGATTTCTTATGTTTGGATAGGCTAATTATTTCGGCAATCTCTTCTGGGGTGCTCAGGTTTGGGCTGTCAACTGGATCACTTGCGGGATTGGTGTTGCTGAATGTTGCTACATCGATGTTAGGTACTAAGGTCCTTCGGATGGATGCTTCCATTTCCTGTAAGAAGACTGGGTCTGCGGAAGGGTTCGGTGTGAAGTTACCTTCGAAGTGGGCTGCAAATGCTTCTGCTTTTTCCTGAGATGTTGTTGCTTCTCCATTGTTGGTGTTAATAACTTCCGGCATTGGTGACTTCTGTCCAACAATTCGGTTGATATTCTTGAAAGCATCAGGTCCGGGCTTTATTGACTGCAGTCTCTTCTGGAACTGTGTGTTGTTGAAGTGTTGAATGGCGTTACGGAGCATGATGTTGGTGCACTGCAGCTCACTCCACACTGTCCGGTAGTTGGCATTTGATGTGTTTAAGTCTCGCTTGTGGATTCTTTGGAGGCGTTTTCTTAACCGCTGTCTGTGTGCGTATAAATTTTGCATGTGTACTGGAAGATGTTGGTAGCGGTCCTTTGATGTCTTCGGCTGTTTTTGATTGTCCAGTGCACTTGTGATTGCCGTTTCCAGAGAATCAATAGCAGCATCAATTTCAACATTCTGGAGATTTCTGTTGTGTGGTGGGAAAGTGATGGATTGTTCAACCTCTCTCTGCAGCCTGTCTATATCCAATCTCCTATAGTTGATGAAGTGTTCCGCTGGTTGTGTCACTAAGTTGATGGGCTGATGAAGCTTAATACTGAGCTGAACTGCTTCATGGTCCGAGTCGCTGGATACTGTTGAACAGATAAAGTTGCAGAAATCAGGATGAATATGCACAAAATTTGATGTTACTAAGAAGAAGTCCAATGTTGAAGGTGTTCTTGGGTAGGTTGGTTTCGGTTGAGAAATTACAACTAACGAGTGTTGGGCACTGTTGAAATCCAACCAGTCGGATATTGCCTTCCCTTCAGTGTTGATTGTTGTATCCATCCAAAGGTGATGTCTAGCATTGAAATCACCGCCGATGAGTCCATAAGTGCTTCTCGAGAGTGTGCCGTTGAGGGTCTGTAAGTCGCTCTGGATGTTTTTGGCCGTGGAATTGCATTTGAAGTACACGCTTATTATGGTGAGTGTCTCATCTCTTCCTAGGTTTAAGATTACGGCAGTAGCTTCACTGGTCGAGAGTCCTTTGATGATGGTTTCACTGGTGCTTATATTTTTCTTTACAAAAATTGCAGTCCCTCTGCGGCTCTCGGCTTTGTCCTGTCGGAAGGTGTTAAATCCAACGACGTCAATGTTATTTTTCCGTGTCACGTTGGTCTCGCTGATGAGGGCGATGTCTGGGCTGTTGTTCTTCAAGAACAAGTTGAATGATGTCCTCTTCTCCAGGCTGTACAATGAATTGACATTGTACGTCAGTATGCGGAGCTTCTTTAATGACATAGTGTGTAGATGAAGGTGGCTAAGGCCGCGGACTTATCTTTATCACTCAGAAGCCCATAGTTAGGCGGAACGGCACTCCGGGCTTTCTGCATCACTGACAAGAGGTCACTTCCGAAGAGGCGCTCAACTTCGTTGTTGAGATTCATCGGTGGTGGTGCTGATGTAGATGCTGGTCTGGTCGGCTTAGTTGGCCCTGTATTAACTGGGATGCTCTTTGCTGGAGTCCTGGTTTGTTGTCGTTGTGTTTGGTTCTTCATTGGTGCTATTGGCTTGGGTGTTGCTGCCTTTGGTGGTTGTGCTTTTAGGGCCATTGCTGCATAGCTCACTGCTGGGCGGGTAATGGTACATGCTGACTTAGCAGCAAACTCCTGGTGAGACTTTTTCTGCGCCAGCACCTTATTCCTTTCGGTAAGCTTAGCTTTCAGTGTCGGGCATCCTTTGAAGCTAGCTGGATGTCCTTCCTTCTTACAGTTGGCGCACCATACATCCGATCCGGTGTTTTCCTTCCTTCTACATTGTCCTGGTTCATGGTCTTCTTTGCACTTAACGCAAACATATTGGCGGCCGCAGTTTGTGGCAACGTGACCAAAACGTTGGCAGTTTCGGCATTGCACGATGTCGTTGGTCCTAAGACGCTCCCAATGAACCCGGTGATTCATTAATAATGTCTTTGAGTAGACCTCGGCGATGTCACAGCTCTTACTTAGTTCTACGACGAAGTTGTTGAATTCTTTGCCCTGTGCCTTTTTGGACTTGAATTCAGTGACTTTAATGACTGGGAGACCATCGATCCTAAGTTCATCTTCTATTTCAATGGCTGCGAGTGTGAAGTGAAGTCCTTTCAGCATTAGTAGGTTCTTCCTATCTTCTCGGGGTGTAAACGTATTAAATTGGATCTTCCTCGCCTTTAGGAAGTTTTTAATGTCTTCAAAAGATTGGCGGTTCCCAGTTGAAATGATAGTTGTCTTTGTGCTCCTGTTTTTAAATGTCACCTTGATGTTTTTATTTTTGCAGAATCTGCTGATTTCCGCGATGTTAGCGGAAAAACAGAAGATTGGTGGCATTCCTGTTGTCTTGGTGGTGGAGATTGGAGGCGGTGGCTGGGCGGCGGTTGTACTTGCTGTTGCTGGTTGTTTAGCTGTTGGTGGCTGTGTTGCAGCTTGTGACTGTTGTGCTGTTGGCGGCTTGTTTGGACTGGCTGATGTTGGCTGCTTATTCGGAGAATGCTGGGCTGTTGCTGTTGATGGCTTGTAGAAATCCGTGATTATTAGTTTTTTGGCTGCAGTTGCTCCTTTTCCGGATTTCCTAGGCCTCTTCTGCCCTGGCTGGGGAGATTCACCATCAATTTCCGAACTGGAAGCAGAATCACAAGTATCCTCTTCTTCGCTGGCTGGTTCATCTTGGCTGGGTTGCACCTCATCGTTGACGTGTGTCGATGAGCTTTCTTCACTTTCGGTTTCCATTTCATCTTCGGCTTTGTCTTCTTTGTTCTTCTGCAATTGATCATCCCTTGTGATAAGACTTCCTAGGGTTTTATTGATTCGCGATCCGTGTTCAGGACCCAGGTCGTTGATGATCCTCTTAATTAGTTCTTCCAGGGCAATAAACGCACTTTCAAGATTAAAAGGCTCACCCATTTTTAATTGCTGCTAATTGTTTTTACTTTAATTATTATATGGCACCACTTAGTTTAATCCTCGCACGATATTTTAAGAAAAACTTTCATGCGCACATTAATTAAGGGTTGGCTTAGGTAGCTTAACTCTGCTAATGATTTCGGGTTTTATTACCACAGGGTAATAAAACTTTTGAAAATCGTCGCAGGTAAAACCCTTCGCTGGTAGATTTGGTGGTTGTTTTTGTTAAGTGTTTAAAACTATCCGCTGCACGTCTATCTGCTTTGAATGTCTGTTTGAAACTGACCTCTTGAGTCAAGGACTCAAATTTGACAGTTCTCTTTTGATTTAAAATTTGTTGTTGTTGTATTGCACCAAGAAGCAAAAAAAATGAGAGGGAATGTTGAAAAAAGAAAAAGTGGAAAAAGAAACGTCAAAAAAGAGTCTCGGACTCACGAGCCACGACTCTCCGGTCGGACAATTTTTTCTTTCATCTTTTTCTCTTTTGCACTCATTATGTTTATAAAGAGTCGCGCCTCTTGAGGCTTCATGTAATAGCTGACTTAAACACCAATATAGGTGGGTAACTTTTGATCGTGGTTCAGCTGTGGGTTAAGACCTGAACCTCGATTGTACAGCACTGCAAATGAGTTCAACCGAGTTCAAGCGTTGATCCGATTATGAAACACGTTTGTACAACTGGCCCTAAGTGAGACAGAAAATCTCAGCTGAGCGCTGATTTTTTTTTTGAGATTTCTGAGACAAACATTTTTTGGATTCAATTTCTCTTTCTTAATTTTATTTTTGTTATTGTTTTGTTTGTTTTGCTGGTGTGCAGTTATAAAAGTTCTAAAAACATGAAAAATGTAATGAAAATTTGAAGAAAATTTTATTATTTTGAGCTTGGTTCACGAAATAATTTTGTTAAACAAAATTGAATTTAAGATTTAAATAATTTATCTTACTTGGCAACTCTCTACTAATAGCTTTACCAAATTATAACACTTTTGTAAATCTATACTAGGTGTGTTTTTTATTACCACCGGGCTTAACTGGTTAAAAAAAACGCCTCGGGGCTTAGCGAGAAAAATTGGCAGCACTGCATACTAAATGTTCCGATATCAGCTGACACAAAAAAATATAAAGTTGTCATATTTTTCGCTTTTGGGGTTTTTTTTTGTGTGTTTTTGAAAAAAAAAGTTCAACTAACTATTAAATAAATGTTTAAAATAATAATTGTCCTTAAAAACATCATTTTTGTTGTTTTTAAACAAATTCTAAACAATTTACGAACAAGTTGAGTTGGTAGCACAGATTTAAATCTGTTGAAAAAGTTAAGCCCAGAGAATTCTCCGGGCTTAACAGCTAAGCCCAAGGGGCTAAAGTGTTGTTGCATTTAACATGTAAATTCCTTAGCCCCGACTGCGTTTTTTTGTCCAGTTAAGACCGGTGGTAATAAAAACACACCTACTATGTACTCTATATTCTATATTACTTCTTGGATTGATGGCTTAATATGATGAGTTTTCTCGTTTACTTTAAAGAGGTTGGTTGTCTTTTTATTTATTAAAGTTAACAGGTTATGGGCCCAGATAACGCGACTGTATAAAAGACAAGTGAAAGTCACGCGATTGTATAAAGGACAAATGAATGTCATTTACAATATCGTTTACAATCGTTTAGATAATTTAATATTTTAAAGCCCTCCCCTTTTTTCCCCTTTTGTCTTCGAATACCCTTCTCCAATTTCGTGCAATTATAAATTATATTGAATATGGAAAATGAAATTTTCAAAGTTGATAAACTGCATAATTCTGAGAACTATGCTATATGGAAATTCCAAGTGAAGATTTTATTAAGTGCCTCAGAATTATTTGATTTTGCCAATGGTGCTAATAATAAGCCAGTTAAATAAGAAACTGAAAGTCAGGTGGGATATGATGTCCGTTTGTCAGTATGGGCAAAAACTGATTGCAAAGCGCAGCGCATTATTGCAATGAGTGTTGGTCCGACTCCGCTTCGACATATTGTGAATTGTGCTACTGCCAGAGAAATGTGGGTAAAGCTTCAGTCGGTATATGAGCAAACATCAAGGGCAAATGTGCATATAATGTTGCAAAGGTTTTATGCGTTTGTGATGGAGCCTGATGATGACGTAGCAACACATATATCAAAACTCGAGAATATAACTAGGCAATTGCGCGATATAGGCGAAGAAATTACAGAAAGCATGGTAATCACAAAAATTTATATGACTCTACCAGAAAGTTATAAGCATTTTTTTTCTGCATGGGAATCAACGACGAAAGGCCAACAAACCTTAGATAATTTGACATCCCGTTTAGTCATGGAAGAAACAAGAATGTCTAGCTCTTCGGTTACAGGTACAAGTACGTCAGCATTGATTGCAAAGCGAAGAAATAGGAGGCAGCAGAAATCGAAAAATTCCAAGCCTGGAATGTGTTATAGATGTAACGAATTGAGGCATTGGAAAATAGATTGTCCCAAAGAGCTCTCCGATTTTAAGAAGACTGGAAGCAGAGGTGGGGCAAAATTAGGTGATGCGCTCATGTGTTATGCTGAGAATGATGATGATTACGTTAAAGTGGTGACTGGAACTGAAGGTGAGGCAGCTGGTAGGAGGAAATCAACTTTAACAATTGGTGATCGTGTTTGGACTGGAAGTGAAGGTGAGGCGGCTGACAGGAAGAAAATAACTTTCTCAGCAAACGTAGAACTACAGAAAAAACCGGTGAAATATGTACGTAAAAGAAGTACTTCTTTTCCACTGAAAAAAGACAGGAGCTCGGGAAAAAACTCAGTTATATACTTTCTGTATATAAGAATACGTGATGCAGCTATCTCTTTCTTGCATGCAAGATGAAATAAATTTCCCCTCCATTAATAGTACAGACAAATGTACTTCAAAAGTGCATCAGCGAAGCACTTCTGGAAGTGGTTCTGATGTACATTTTCCAGTACTTTTTTACCTACAGAAAAAGCACTGAAACTTGTACTTTTTAAGTACTTATTTGGAGCACTTTCATGGGTTTATATCCGTACTGCTAAAATCCATATTTGAATTTCATCTGAAAATAAAAAATCTTCAAAACAAACAAACAATTCTTTTAAACAACTATTATTTAATATTTTATTGGAAAAACACAAATAGTTTTTTTTTGAAAACAAAGTACATAAAAAAAAGATCCTTGGGCACGCGACTGTGGCCTGGCCAGTTGAGAAAAATGAAAAAGAAAAAAATACTCTGCAGTCTGCACTTTGGTGGTAGTTTTTGTATCTTGTTTTGATTTTTTTTTTTCTAAATGCTCAAGGCTGAAGCTGCTGTAAACTCAGTCAATGATGTCTGGAATTGATCGCCACTAAAAGACAGAAAAATCAACAACTTTATAATTTATCAATTTTATAATAATTTATTTTCCAAATCAATTGGTGGTTGTTTTTGTATCATTTTTGTATTACTTTTTTTTCTGAATGCACTAGGCTGAGGCTGTGCATTTTGATGGTGGAAATAAATTTTTGTGGCGTGCCGAAGAACTTGTGTGGTAGATATTGTTTAGAGAAAATAGTTTTCACAAATAACACTTAACACTGAGAAGATTATATATTTTTTAAATTAAATTGTTTTTATTTTTATTCTTCAAATGGAGCAGCGAAAAATTTTTTTGATGTTGCTGTGGCTGTGGCTATCAAGGTTTTACTGATTTTACTAGAAAATATAAAATGTAGGAAAAGTTAAATCAAACGCGAGCCGCCATTACAAAAGAGACAAAACTTTGTGCATTGCAAACATCGCGCTCTTTTCCTCCCATTTATCAAAGAAGAGTTTTTTTTTCAGGAGAAACAAAACTTCTATTTTTGGAGGGGAGAGATTTTGGTAAATAAGGAAACACATACATCCTCAAAATAAGCTTTGTTGGTGGTTGTATTTCCCATAAACTACTGAGGTTTCGTTTGCAGGGTTATCTAATGGTGAATGTATGATTACTGGAATTTTAAACGGGAGGAAAACTACAAAAGACTTTGATCGAGTGAAGACTGGAAGTAAAGATGAGGAACAAGAAGGAAAATTATTCAGGAAATATTGATAGTTCGGGACTGGAAATGGAAGTGAGGCTGTATCAAGTGAATCAAGTGTGGGAAATGCGTTGTTAGCAAAAAATGATGTGGTTAATGACAATTGGTACCTTGATTCTGGAGCCAGTGACCATATGACCTATCGGAAGGAATGGTTCGCAAATTATGAATCTTTTTCTGTCCCTGTAGACATTAGAGTTGGAAGTGGTGACAAGATACTAGCTTTAGGCATGGGTGATATTAACATTTTGTCATTTAATGGCAAAAAATGGAATGAAAAATATTTATCTAAGGTTTTGTATGTACCAAAAATTTCGGTTCATCTTTTTTCGCAAAGTCGTGCCCTGGATAAAGGCCTTAAATTGGTGTCTGACAAGATGCGGTGCGAATTTATAAAGGAGAATGGAGGGGTGGTGGCAGTAGGAGAACGTGAGGCACAGCTTTTCAAGATGTGTTTTCGTGTCCAAATACAAGAGCCGACGGCTAATTTGGCTACTGCAAAGCCGTTGTCATTGAAGGTATGGCATGAAAGGATGGCACACCAGAATATAAAAAGGGTTCGTTCTCATCTCAAAGAACATAACATAAGTTTTGTTGATGACAAAGATATTTCCTGTGTTTATGGAAAGCAGCATCGACTGCTCTTTCCAAAGAGTTCTTTTGAAGCTAAGCAACCTGGGGAACTTGTCCATGCAGATGTTTGTGGTCCCATGGAGGAAGCATCATTAGGCGGTGCCATCTCGCTCATTCTGAAAGTCGACAGGTAAGGTCAGTAACGTAGAGTTAAAAACTTTTGGAATTGAGGCTTTTATGCGTGTCCCTAAGCAAAAGCGTCGAAAGTGGGACAGGAAAGCCGAGAAAGGGATTTTCATATCAAAGGGTTATCGCATTTGGATACCATCAAGACGAAAAGTGGAGATCGTCAGAGATGTGACTTTTAGGGAAATCGAGCATCAAAGTCAACATCAAAAATCATTGGACAGTGGCGTCGAGGAATCTCCAAGCACATGTGTTTTTCATATAATTGAAAACGATGGCTCTACAATAGAAGATGTGTCTGTGTCATCAGAAGTACAAATTGTGCCATCAGAAGAGCAAATAGATGACCCATCTATAGAAACAGAAACTGTGACAGATGGTGCAGGGAGACCAGCGGACGATGATGAAGATCAAGCAACAGGAGGAGTAGAAGATGAAGAATACCAATCTGCTGCTGAATCAAAGGACGATTTAGAAGAGCTTCATGATATTCCGTTCCACATGCATTTTTCAGGAAAAGGTGCAATGGAAAGAAGCGATGGAAGAGGAAATGAAAAGTCTTCAAGAAAACCTTACATGGTGTAAAGTAGCTCGCCCTGCTAACAGGAAAATTATTGGGAACAAATGGGTCTGCAAAATAAAAGATCTAGGCCGTGAAAAACGAAGGTTTAAGGTTAAGGCGATTATGGAGAGACGTTTAGTCCAGTGGCGAAGTTTACATCGATTCGATCGATTCGATCGATTCTTGCTATAGCAGCTAACGAAGGGCTTGCATTAACTCAGTTTGATGTTAAAACTGCGTTTTTAGACGGCGATCTAAATGAAGAGATTTTCATGCACCAGCCAGAGGGTTACAAAAAGTTTGTAAGCTGCAAAAGAGCCTATACGGGTTAAAGCAGGCGTCTCGCTGTTGGAATACGAAGCTGACCGGAGTTCTCAAGGAACTCAATCTGAAGCTGAGCAAGATGGATCCTTGCATTTTCTTATCAGTTGACAGTAAACGCAGAATTATCCTTGCTGTATACATAGATGATGGGCTGGTGGCTACAAAAAGTAAAAATGATGCAATTGCGTTGGTGGAATTTCCGCAAAAGAAATTTGAGGTAACAGTTTTGGGAGCTGGATTAGTAAGATTAGTTAAGATTAGTAAATAGTGAAATAGTAAAAGAGAAACTGAAACTCGACTTTTTATTTTTTTTTTATTTTTTTTACTGATCTAACAAGTGCTTAAGCATGCTTTTTTATTTTATTTATTGTTTATTTTTTTTCTACACTTTTTTAATTTTTTACTTATTTTTAAATTTTAACCTTATTTAATACTTTATTTTAATTTTTTTCTATATGGTGGAATACTTCCCCATGCTCCTATATAGATACTGTAACGATGAATTACTGAACTACTTTTAAGATAAAAGTCTGAACACACTACCTACTACTGCAAAGGTAGAAATGTGAACGGACCTTTAGTAACTAAGAAAAATATCTCACTGAACACATCTAAAAATATCCCACTGAACACATCTAAAAATATCTCACTGAACACATCTAAAAATATCCCACTAGACTGGAAGTATGAAGTGCCCCTTCCTGGAAAGGAAGTTTCGAGAGGCAGGGACGAGAGCCTTCGAGGACGTTCTCGAGTCTCGAGATTCCGGTATAAAAGGGCAACGTAGACACCGACCGGGGACAGTTTAATCTTGAAAGTGAAAGAGTACAGTACAAAGTGAAATAAAGTGTTGCGAATTGTTAGTAGTAAATAAAGTGATTTAAAAGTGTGTTTGTTTGAGCGAATAATAAAAGTAAATTGAGTTGAAATAAAGTGTGTTCTTATTTGAACGGAAATATAAGTGGAAATTAAATAAGTTTTATTGTGAACCCGGAATAAAACATTACATTGGTGTCAGAAAAGTGGAATAAAACTTATTTATTTGTGCGAATCAGATAATTTCGCGAATAAAATAAAAAGTGCGCGTGTGTTTTAACAATAAACAAAGTGTAAAACATTTTGAAATAAGTAAAAGTGCTCGCGTTTTAAAAAGTTAAAATGGGTAAAACACTAAATCAGTTAAGTTTGACTGAGTTGAAGGCGGAATTAACTAAGCGAGGTCTTCCTACTGCTGGATCGAAAAATGACCTCATTATTCGCCTGCAGGATTATTTAACCCAGAAGAACGAAAATTTGGATACATTTCAATTCGAAATTGAAATGACAGAAGAACAAGTAAGTAATACTTCCGATATGTCGTCCATGATGGCTGTTCTCCTTGCCAAATTGGAAGAACAACGTAATGAACAGAAGGATGAACAGAAAAATCTTCTCGAAAAATTAGATGAACAGAAAAACATCATCCAAGGTAAGCTTGACGCGATTGAGAACAAGTTCGTTGCTCTTGATGCTTCCATCAAATGCGTTGAAAAGCAATCTCAAGAAAAGTTCGAGAAAGTTGAAGAAAAACTCGAAAAAGTAGAAGGAAAGTTCGAGAAAGTGGATGACAAATTTGAAAAAATGGAAGTTAAAATGCAAAGTATTACTGAAGAACTTGACAAGGTTCGGAAAATTAAGATCCGAGAAAGTTCTGGTGAGTATCCAAAGAAAAAGGAAATGCATCCACCAACCTTTGATGGACAAAGTTCTTGGTCAATCTACAAGAAACAGTTTGAAGCAGCTGCCACAACTAATGGCTGGGATGAAGAAGACAAATGTATAGCGCTGACTCTTGCTCTTAGAGGTCCTGCTGCTGAGTTGTTGCAAACTTTACCACCAGAAAAGAATGGTAACTTTAAAGCTCTTGTCCAGGTCATTGAAAAACGTTTTGGAGATGGGCATATGCAGGAGGTCTTCCGCGTCCAACTCAATACAAGAGTCCAAAAAAGAGGAGAAACTCTGCAACAACTCCAAGCTGATATTGAAAGGTTAGCTCATCTGGCATATCCGACAGCAGGAGACGACATTATCAATCAGTTTGCGACAGAAGCCTTTGTTCGTGCTGTATCTGACATAAATCTTCAGCGAGCGATACGAACAGCTGGAAAACGTTCCCTTCCTGAAGCATTAGCATTTGCACTAACTATGGAAGCAGCAGAACAGGCTTCTCAAGGCGTTCATCGGGTAAGAGAAGTTTCAGTGGAGGAATGCTCTTGTCAAAAACTCGCATTCCAAAGAAACCAGCGAGACGGAGCTGCTCGATGCTGGAACTGTAACAAGACCGGACATCTCCAGCAGCAGTGCAGATTGCCACCAAGAAGAACTGCTTGCCAACACTGTGGAAACAGGAATATTGCGCAACAACAGGTAAGCGATACAACCAACGCTCATCCTCAACTTGATTCCCATTCGGGAAACGAGTAAGAACCAACTTCGAGGGGCAGAAGCTGGTTTCTGGTATCGATGGCCCCAGAACCACAATTCAAGTCTCACAGACTAAACGAGACAACAAAAGTCTGACAGTGGAGGCAACCATAAACAACAAACAACACGTGGCTACAATTGACACCGGTGCCACCGCCTCCATTGTACGAAGAGACTTGGTGAAGATGACATGGCTACATAACACCAACAGCTACCGTCTGAAGACCGCCACAGGAGAAGCAGCAAGAGTGTACGGAGAAGTTCGTCTTACGATCCGTATAGCTGAACTAGAGTTTTCACATGTGTTTTTGGTGGCAGATATATGTGACGAGTGCATCATTGGAATCGACTTCATGAAGGAGCATGGAATCATTTTGGATATAGGTAATCAAGTCCTGAAATACAGAAATGTAGAGATTCCAATGGTCTATGGCAACGAAAACTCGACAACAATTAGAACTGTCATCAAAGAAGACATGTGCCTGCCTCCTTCTTCAGAAGTTTTTGTGTGGACCAAGTTAAAGGGGAACTTTGGAAGCCATCGATACCTCATGGTTGAACCAGAAGTTGAGCAAAGTTCCGAAAACATCATCATCGGGAAGACTCTTGTGGCACCAAAGAACAACATGGTACCTGTACGGATACTTAACATCAAACCGTACCCAATCAAGCTTAAGAAAGGAGAAGTTGTTGGGCAATGTGAATCTGTGGCCGCAATAACTAAGATCAACGAGGTGGATACACAGATGACTATGAACTCGGAGAAACTAAAGAAACAAATTCTCAATTCAGACAACCTTAGTCAACATCAGCTTAATGTTGCGGGAACGCTTCTTCATGAATATGCTGATATCTTCTCTTCACCCAGCGGGCAATACGGCCGAACACAACTGGTGCAGCATCGAATCGATACAGGAGATGCTAGGCCGATTCGTCAACCAGCAAGACGTCTCCCCTTGGCCAAACAAGGTGAAGTTGAAGAAATGATAACAACAATGAAGAAAGACGGGCTAATCGAAAATTCCAAAAGCCCTTGGGCATCACCGGTAGTTCTCGTCAAAAAGAAGGATGGAAGCACTCGATTTTGTGTCAACTATCGCAGGCTGAATGATGTGACGAAGAAAGACAGCTACCCACTGCCAAGAATCAGTGATACTCTAGATGCAATGGAAGGAGCACAATGGTTTTCGACTTTGGATTTGAAGAGTGGCTACTGGCAGGTGGAAATCCATCCAGAAGATCGGGAAAAGACGGCTTTCTCCACAGGAAATGGTCTGTGGCAGTTTAATGTCATGCCCTTTGGGCTATGTAATGCCCCAGCTACTTTTGAGCGTTTGATGGAGTGCGTTTTGAATGGATTAACCTGGAAATCTTGCCTAGTCTATTTGGATGATGTCATCGTTTACGGAAAAACATTTGATGACCATTGTGAAAACCTAAAGGCTGTATTCCAGAGGCTACGAGAAGCACATCTTAAGTTGAATCCAAAGAAATGTGCACTTTTCAAGACCGAGGTTAAATATTTGGGGCATATCATCTCATCCCAAGGAGTGAAGACTGATCCTGAAAAAGTTGACACTGTGAAGAACTGGCCAACCCCTCAGGACAAGCATCAACTTCGGAGTTTCCTGGGTCTGGCAACGTACTATCGACGATTTGTGAAGGATTTTGCGAGAATCGCCAAAAGCTTGCACCAACTTACGGAGAAGGGTAAACCCTTTAAATGGTCAGGTGAGTGTGAGAAAAGCTTTCAGGAACTAAAGCTGCGGTTATGTGAAGCTCCTGTGCTGGCCTATCCGACTCCAGGCAAACAATTCATCATTGACGCAGATGCAAGTAATGTTGGAGTTGGTGCTGTTTTATCGCAAGTTCATGACGGAGAAGAAAAGGTCGTTGCCTATTTCAGCAAGGTACTCTCGAAACAAGAAAGAAATTATTGCGTGACCAGAAGGGAACTTCTAGCTCTAGTATTGGCAACAAAGCACTTCCATAAGTACATCTATGGACAGAAGTTCCTTCTTCGCACAGATCATGGTGCGCTAAATTGGCTTTTGAACTTCAAAAATCCAGAGGGTCAAGTAGCAAGATGGATCGAGATACTTCAGACGTATCAATGTCAGATTCAACATCGAAGAGGAAAGCTGCATTCAAATGCAGACGCATTATCTCGGCGCCCGCGCAAGCAAGACTGCAAGCATTGCACACGACTAGAAGAAAAGGAAGTTGTCGCTGTTAGAAGAACGAGAGCTGATCCCATTTGCGGCTGGAGTAATGAAGAACTCAGAATGGCCCAACAAGAAGATTTGGACATCGAACCCATCCTTGCATGGAAGGAACATCAAGAGAAACCAGAATGGGCCGACATCTCCGACCGAAGCCCCACTCTAAAAGCATATTGGGCACAATGGGACTCACTTCATGTGCAAGAAGGGCTACTCAGGCGTAAGTGGGAATCCGCAGATGGTAAATCCTATGTATTGCAGCTAGTCGTACCTCAGTCAAAGGTAAATGATGTTCTCCGAGAGATGCACGGTGGAATTTCTGGAGGCCATTTAGGCATCAACAAGACGCTGGAAAAGCTACGACAGCAATTCTACTGGTTACGTATGAGAGAAGACGTTGAAAAGTGGTGCCGGAAATGTGATACTTGTGCCGCTAGCAAAGGACCAGCTAGAAAAATACAAAGCAAGATGCAGCAGTACAATGTGGGTGCACCTTTTGAGAGAATTGCAATAGACGTAGCAGGTCCTTTTCCCGAAACCAACAACGGAAATCGATACATCCTTGTAGTGATGGACTACTTCAGCAAATGGCCTGAGGCATTTGCCATTCCAAACCAGGAAACCAAAACAGTTGTGGATAAGATTGTCTTTCATTGGGTGAGCAGGTTCGGAGTACCCATGGAACTTCATTCCGACCAAGGAAGGAACTTCGAATCTAAGATCTTTCAAGAGGTTTGCTCACTCCTTGGCATCAAGAAGACGCAAACAACACCGCTTCATCCACAATCTGATGGGATGGTTGAGCGATTTAACAGGACACTTAAGGAACACCTGTCAAAAGTAGTCAATGATAATCAACGAGACTGGGACCGACATATTCCATTATTCTTGATGGCCTATAGAAGTGCAACACATAGTTCTACTGGACATACACCATCGGAAGTCCTATTTGGCTCAACAATACGCCTGCCAAGTGAAATAAAATTTGGAAGTGTTCCAAACGAGCCACATGAAATGGATGAGTACGTAGATAACCTGAAAGGAACACTGGCTGACATTCACCAACGGACAAGGACATATATATAATGGCGTCTAGTGACAGGATGAAAACAAGATATGACGCACGAGCGACAGCAACAGGGTTTCAAGAAGGAGAACTTGTGTGGTTTTACAATCCCCACCGACAAAAGGAACTATCACCGAAGCTACAACAAAACTGGGAAGGCCCTTACACAGTAATAACCAGAATTAACGACGTGGTTTACCGTATACAAAGAGGGGTAAGAGGCAAACTAAAGGTAGTTCATTGTGACCGTTTACATCGTTATAATGGTGATAGAAGCAATGGAGTTGTTCGGGACGAACAATCCTAAGAGGGGGCAATGTAACGAAGAATTACTGAACTACTTTTAAGATAAAAGTCTGAACACACTACCTACTACTGCAAAGGTAGAAATGTGAACGGACCTTTAGTAATTAAGAAAAATATCTCACTGAACACATCTAAAAATATCCCACTGAACACATCTAAAAATATCTCACTGAACACATCTAAAAATATCCCACTAGACTGGAAGTATGAAGTGCCCCTTCCTGGAAAGGAAGTTTCGAGAGGCAGGGACGAGAGCCTTCGAGGACGTTCTCGAGTCTCGAGATTCCGGTATAAAAGGGCAATGTAGACACCGACCGGGGACAGTTTAATCTTGAAAGTGAAAGAGTACAGTACAAAGTGAAATAAAGTGTTGCGAATTGTTAGTAGTAAATAAAGTGATTTAAAAGTGTGTTTGTTTGAGCGAATAATAAAAGTAAATTGAGTTGAAATAAAGTGTGTTCTTATTTGAACGGAAATATAAGTGGAAATTAAATAAGTTTTATTGTGAACCCGGAATAAAACATTACAATACATATTTATTTTACATTTTGTATCTGCTTGTAATAAGCAGCCCCGCTCTTATCTCGTGTTTATTTTTTTCTTCAAAAAACTCTAATTTAAGTGCCGATATGACAAGCCACCGCAAGTGCCATCATACTCGGTGTAAATGGACCCCAGCGCGTGCGGTATCTGGGGGGGAAAGAGGTGTGGGATAATTTAATTTAACTTCGGAGGCAGTTAAATTTCCCTACAGAGAAGCAGTGGGTTCTCTCATGTACTTAGCAGTGGCCACGCGTCCAGACATTGCGTTCGCAGTGGGAGTTGTGTCTCGATATCTAGATGCACCACACCAAATAATGATCACGTCAATGCTGTGAAGAGAATTTTTAAGTACATCTGCGGAACGCGCAAAATGGGTATTGTTTTTAAAAAAGCTCAATATTATTCTTGAGTTTGTTTCAGTGACGCTGACTATGCAGGAGATCCTGGAAAGAGACGATCTACCACAGGGTTTATCTTTTTGCTTGGAGATGGGCCGTTGTCTTGGTCATCTCAGAGGCAAAAATGTGTTTCGCTTTCCACCACAGAGTCAGAATATGTGGCAGCGTCTCAAGCGGTGAAGGACATGATTTGGCTACGTCAGCTTCTATTTGAAATGATCCCTCATGGCGAATCTGTTTTAAACATGGACAACCAAGGACCAATTCGCCTCGTCAAGAATCCAGAGTTCCATAAACGAACGAAACATATAGACGTCCGATATCACTTCATCCGTGAAAAGGGTGAATTTTCGATAAATTTCGATCCTTCTAACAACAAAAAGCTGATATTCTAACGAAATCACTCGCTAAAGAAAAATTTAAAAACTTAAGAGTGAATTGGAGTCGAATTAAATTAAAGTTAATATTTAAATTATTATTGAATTGTACAAATTTGAATTGAAACTACTGAAAAGAAATTAATGAACATCTATTTTTGATTAATGGAATAAATTATCTAAAAGTGGGAGTGTTAAACAAAATTGGATTAAGATTTAAATAATTTATCTAACTTGGCAACTCTCTTCTAAAAGCTTTACCAAATTATAACACTTTTGTAAATCTATACTATATACTAAATACCTATTATATATTACTTCTTGGATAATATATGATGAGTTTTCTCGTTTACTTTAAAGAGGTCGGTTGTCTTTTTATTTATTAAAGTTAACAAATTTATTTTGAAATAATAATCGGTTCCGAAGTGAGTCCGGTCCGGCGCGGTGGCTCAAATTAGTACGGAAATTATAATAACTGCGGAGCCAATAACATATGTATTGGTGTGGTAAAAGTCTCCACTCCGAGAAAACGGAGCCAAAGTTGCACCCGAGTCGGAGCAGCGAAAACCTAGCACAAAAAGTAACAAAAAAATGAATGACGTTTCGCATTTGCGACAAAAAAAAAGGAGAAGATTTATTTTTTTTTTCACTGAAATTGTTTTATTTTATTTAACTTTCACAAAAAAAATGTTTACACTTATTTTCTTGAATTATTTTCAGGAATTCATTTTAAAAATTTATAATTTTATTTGTTGAATGTTGTTCGTGGGAGCAACGGCGTATACAAGGGGGGGGGGTCACCGGGTCATGACCCCCCCCCCAAGAACTCAGAACTTAAAAAAGAATTTGTTATGTGATACTGAAATCTCTTGAGTAAGATTATTTTCAAAATGTTGAAGTTTTAGAACATGAACGAAAATTAAAAGTAAACAAAATTTTTGGTATTCAAACAAACTATTTTACCAAATTTTGGGGATGTGGTAATATTTTGAGCGAACGCTATGCTGGATTAGGATTATTTTGATTCGTTCGATAATATTAGTTGAGCTGTAGAGTTTTGTATGGAAACAAAATCCGGATAAGTATTATATTCAAAGCTTTTTAAAAGAAATTGAATCTAGTATGTACACAAAAATAATATCTTAAGGACAAGACACTGCTTACCAGCAAATAAAAGAAGCAGCCATATCCTCTATTTTTTTATATGATGAAGTGAATAAAATATGTTTTAAATAGGGAAGCTTTCTGTGGCCTTGCTGTGTGGAGGTCAATTCTGTTGATAAAATTCGTCATCGGCAAAATGTTAAAGGAGGATATCATTTCTCAAATCTTTTTAGTATTTTGCAATGTTCCTGTTCAATACATTCGTCTGATAAAATTTGGTGAATTTTGTTTGCTTACAGAATATAACAGTATTTTGTACATACTAAATTTGCTAGATCTGTTGCATTTTTTGAAACAACTATCGATTTGTTAATCATCAATGGCCAGCCAATTATAGAAGCAATGTAAGCAACCTTATCTAAGGCAATTTAAATATTATTATTAAATATCACTTAGGGCTAATTTTTTGAATAGTTAGATAAACCTAAGTTAGAGCTTATTCCTAGGAATAAAAGTTTTTTTTATAGTGACATTTATTCTTCTGATAGTTTATCTGACAATTGAAAAAGCAGGGCTTAATCTAATTAATACAACTGAATGTTTTTTATATTGTAAACCGCTGATTAATACCTGAAAACGGACGAATTCCAAAATATCGCCAAAATTATTTTTTGTCTTTACTATTTTAATAGAGGTATTTTAAATCCCCATACAATTTTAAAACAAAATTTAAAAAAAATTATATTTTCAATGCAATTTTTTTTACAAAACTTTGCGATTCGTTTGCCTGAGGTTAGGAAGACTTTTAACTCAAAAGTTAAAACTGTTATTAAGTAAAAACGATTTTTATTTTAACTTTCTGGGCTAGCGGAAAACAATGAACAGTTGTTTTAAGGCAAATTATTCAATCGAAGTACTCGTACAGCACATTTTATTTTTAGGAGAGGATAGCCTCAATTGGTCAAAATTGAAGCCTAGTACGCTGCTGATAAGAAACGAAAAATCCCATACAAAAATGAAACAACTTTTCGTTCTGTAGTACGCTGTTCGGGACAACGAAATTGAAAGTCTAAACTTCTTTTTCGCACACAAACAATTGCCGGGGACATTCATTGTGTGTGGAAAAATGACATTTTGAGTTTTTTTGCTTGTTTTTGTTGTTCATTTTGTCATTGCATGTCTTTCTGCGATGCGTGTTTTTTTTTTTTCATTTATGTTTTGCAATTTTTGAGTATTTTTCGGTCCAGATTTCGCAAGCATTTCGTTGTCCTCGTGGAGAGCGACGAAAAATTTCGTTTCACATCAGCAGCGTTCTAGGCTTTAAGGCTTAACTCTAAACTTAAACGAATCTCATACCGTTTTTGTTTGGTTATTTTTAGAACTACATTCGGAACTTTTCGATTCGAAATGCAAGACGCACAAATTTTAATGTTTAATAATTCAAAAAGCCCATTTTCAGGTTTATGCCTGCTATTAAAACTTTTGAAAAAAAAAAAAAATTGGCATGACCCCCCCCAAGAAGCAAACCTGTATACGCCCCTGCGTGGGAGGTGGTGGCGTCAGGCTGCATCAGAAGATGATTTTTTACGAAAATACACATAATTACCAATTAAAGTTGCTGCGGAAGCACACAAAGTCAGCTATTACACGAAGCCTCAAGAGGCTTGACTCTTTTTTCGAATTTTCTTTTGATAATCATTCTGTGAGGTGCGTACGTCCCAACTTACATTTTTACTTTCGGGTTTCGAGCCCAAAGGGCTATTCGCACCTATAAAACTGGTTTACTACCCACGGTTAAAAATTATAACTAAACGCTAATATTTATACTTCTAAGAAATTTCTTAGGAGTATCTTATAGTGGGATTATAGGTGTGATGAGAAAATTACTTATAAGCACACTATAAAGATGTTGAGAAGCGTTTAATCCTATAAGAATCCAAGACAAAAATGCTTAGAAGCTTCTTACCATGATTACAATTTTATTCTTATAAAGCTTTACAGATGTACAAAATGTAGCATCAGCAAAAAACTTCCGCCACAGCAGAAACCGCACCATCAGGCACCTTCTCACATTATTCCTCCACAAAATTCCCAACCACCTCCACAGCATCAGCAACCTCCTCCATACTACCAGGGAATGCATCCGCCAAACTTCAAACCACACAAGTAACAATTTAGCTTTCATAAGGGTCAACGCAAGCTATTTTTTGGCTTTCATAACAAAAAGGACAGGTCTTATGCAAATCATTTTGGCACACTTTACCGAAATTGCATAGGACTTTCCTTCACAGGTAATCGACAAGCTAATAGCTTGTGACAAACAACTTAAAATGGCCTTACGGAGGTCTTCCTGCAGAGGGTTTATCTAATGCACAAACCGGATTACTTGCTTAGGATGTTATAATAAGGCCTTATAGAAGTGGTTTAAGGTGTTATAGAAAATGTTGAATTTATGCATAATAAAAGAGAATTTATTGAATTTTATTTCATTTTTTTTATTTTCTTTAATTTTTTCTGTTTTGCATTTTCTGCATATTATTTTATTTATTTTAATTTTTTCCTATTTTGTTTCTTTTCCTTTTGCTTTTTCTGTTGTTCTGAAATGATGAGAATGTTATTTTAATTGAAAAAGAACACATTTTTTTATTTTCATCACATGGCCCGGCCAGAAATCGATCCCACGTACCTCTGCATACCAAGCCAGCATCTTACCAGTAGACCATGCTCGAATATTAAAGATGAGTGGAAAATTGGGAGCTAATTCAAATCTCACATTGAAATGCAATGTTTTTTCTAATGCGTTACAAGCATTGCATATCTGCAGGATAAAAACATTGCATACTTACAAGAACCTCTTGGAACAGGTCTTATAGAGGCCTTCTGTCACTTGAAAATACAAGGTTTCTTTAGAACGGTTAAACAGGTCTTATAAAGGTCTTCTTTAACTGATTTTTACAAGGCTTCTTCTTAACACTTCAAGATAGCCTTAAAGAGACCTCCTTTCTTTCCAAAATGTATGACTTGCGTAAGTAAGCCTTGAACTAAACGTATACAAACTATGGCTTGTCGAATCGAACAAAATGGACCTTATTCAAGTAAAATTGTTACTTGGGCACCGCCATTTGGTTTTGACTGAGGCTACTGTCACGGTGGGTATCAACCTCCATGGGACATATTATCATGGAATATGCAATAATGCAACAACATCGTGCCATTCCGCAACAGGAAAACCTTTTGAAGCAAAACCAAGAAGAGTTTTGCGAAAAAGAAATTAATTGTGGATCACATGATACTATACACTATACACTATATACATCAAGTGGAAACGAATTTCTTTGAAAATTTATCCCCAAGAATTGTCGAACTATTTGATGTACTCTGTAATATGTTAATATCAGCAACTTATATATTTGGCTACTACTGTCTTTCGCAATGTCGCAAGGAGAGGCAATTAATTCTACTGTTAAAATAAATATTGTCGAGCGAAGCTTACTGATCTCGCACAAAGCTAAGCTTGAACTTAGAGGATCAAATTGTTTCTATAGAAAAGGTAAGAATGTTTTAAAATTAAGTCGGAATTCAGATGGGTTATAATTTTTGTTTTTATTATTTTTAATGGAATTGGAAAATGCAGCTGAAGCAGGTTTATAATTGAATAAGATTATATCCGAACTACTTAACAAACTAAGTGGAGATTAATCTATCATAAGCAGTGCGGAGCAACTCTAAAGGCAACTAAATGAACAGAGTAAGTAAATTGGTTAACTTTCTGCGAAATAAGTTCCCCAATCGTATAACTCTGAAAGAACCATCTTTGTTCAGAATTCTGTTCTTATTTAATTCATTTCTTATTTTTCAGCTTATGCTAACTGAACAAAATACAAAATTCATTGGAGAAATTGCATCACTTCAACAAGACAACGATGAGCATGGTATAAAAAGAGAAGGTATGATCATTAGAAAAAACTCAGTATCGAGAACTGTCAAAACTTATGGCTACTTAAGGTTTTGACAGCCCAGCCCATTGAAATTGTTGTTGTAAACAAATTTGTCTTGGAAATTGTTGTTGCTTTTGACTTTGCCAAATGCCAAACGTCAAAACCTTATTACCCCATTTTGTAAGATGGCGGCTCTAATGATCATACCTTGTCTTTTTATACCATGAACGAAGAGCTAGAAGCCAATAAAAATTTGTTCTCAAATCGAAATTAGATGAAATGAGGGCTGAGTTCGGTTTGGACATAGCCAAATCCCTGGAAGGTAAAAATGCTGAAATAAAACGTCTGCAGACTGATATTATGGGCCTTCGAACTAAGTGTGATGAAGAGCATAGAAAATGCAAACCAGTTTGGCTAAGTTTGAGGTTTAAAATGTTTTATTTTTTTTGTAATTGAATGCTTAGTTAACTGATAAATTTGTTCAAGGTATCGTAAATATTAGATGTTGCTTATGTACAAAAACAGAACTTTTGGATATTCAACATCAAAAAACAAACTTAGATCGAAGGAAACGATGTGGCTGCACCAACAAGGAGAAACAACCAGTACTGTTGATAGGCTTACAAATATGCAGGAAAAAGTCCAGACATTGAAGTAAAAAAATATCACAAAACGAGTAGGCAAAAATTGAAGAGCAACTTGCCGCCCATACTTGCCGGATTACTTGCTTAGGATGTTATAATAAGGCCTTATAGAAGTGGTTTAAGGTGTTGTAGAAAATGTTGAATTTATGCATAATAAAAGAGAATTTATTGAATTTTATTTCATTTTTTTTATTTTCTTTAATTTTTTCTGTTTTGCATTTTCTGCATATTATTTTATTTATTTTAATTTTTTCCTATTTTGTTTCTTTTCCTTTTGCTTTTTCTGTTGTTCTGAAATGATGAGAATGTTATTTTAATTGAAAAAGAACACATTTTTTTATTTTCATCACATGGCCCGGCCAGGAATCGATCCCACGTACCTCTGCATACCAAGCCAGCATCTTACCAGTAGACCATGCTCGAATATTAAAGATGAGTCAGCGTTGCCAACCCGTTCAGTCAAAATTATGCCTCACTTGAAAAAAAAATTATGCCTTTTCAAATAAATTATGGCTCAATTTAAATTTCTTAGTTTATGCTTAAAAATTATATACAAAAAGTACACAAGTACACAAAACGAAATGTTTATTTAATCAATTTATACATTAAGGGCCAATTTTTCAATAGTCAGATAAACCTCAGATAGAGATTATTTCTAGGAATAAAATTTTTTATAAAATTTATTCTTCTGATAGTCTAACTGACGATTGAAAAGGCAACTTATTTGTCATGTAACGGAAACTTTTTTTCTTCGAAAGGAATATTTCAAGACGTTGCTTCATATAATTCGAAGAAATTAGCGTCCAATTTTTTTCACCAATAAAAAATATTAGCCTATTTGCAAGCGTTTAAGACCTTTTTACAGCAACAAAATTAGATTCTTTTCTAGTAAAAGTGATTAGTGTGAACAAAATTCTTCGAAAAATTAAACACTACCAAGAGTTAAATGGTAAAAACAAATTCTGTATATAAAATTTCGAACAACCTTTATTTAAAAGATATAGAAAATATAAGTTTTTAGCTTTTTTATCAAAATATTTAAAAAATTATAAGAAAAAAAAAAATTATGCCTTTTTGGTAAAAAATAAGCCTCAATGCCTTGGCTAATAAAATTATGCCTAAAAGGCATAATTATGCCTCAGTTGGCATCGCTGAGATGAGTGGAAAATTGGGAGCTAATTGAAATCTCACATTGAAATGCAATGTTTTTTTCTAATGCGTTACAAACATTGCATATCTGCAGGATAAAAACATTGCATACTTACAAGAACCTCTTGGAACAGGTCTTATAGAGGCCTTCTGTCACTTGAAAATACAAGGTTTCTTTAGAACGGTTAAACAGGTCTTATAAAGGTCTTCTTTAACTGATTTTTACAAGGCTTCTTCTTAACACTTCCAGATAGCCTTAAAGAGACCTCCTTTCTTTCCAAAATGTATGACTTGCGTAAGTAAGCCTTGAACTAAACGTATACAAACTATAGCTTGTCGAATCGAACAAAATGGACCTTATGCAAGTAAAATTGTTACTTGGGCAACGCCATTTTGTTTTGACTGAGGCTACTGTCACGGTGGGTATCAACCTCCATGGGACATATTATCATGGAATATGCAATAATGCAACAACATCGTGCCATTCCGCAACAGGAAAACCTTTTGAAGCAAAACCAAGAAGAGTTTTGCGAAAAAGAAATTAATTGTGGATCACATGATACTATACACTATATACATCAAGTGGAAACGAATTTCTTTGAAAATTTATCCCCAAGAATTGTCGAACTATTTGATGTACTCTGTAATATGTTAATATCAGCAACTTATATATTTGGCTACTACTGTCTTTCGCAATGTCGCAAGGAGAGGCAATTAATTCTACTGTTAAAATAAATATTGTCGAGCGAAGCTTACTGATCTCGCACAAAGCTAAGCTTGAACTTAGAGGATCAAATTGTTTCTATAGAAAAGGTAAGAATGTTTTAAAATTAAGTCGGAATTCAGATGGGTTATAATTTTTGTTTTTATTATTTTTAATGGAATTGGAAAATGCAGCTGAAGCAGGTTTATAATTGAATAAGATTATATCCGAACTACTTAACAAACTAAGTGGAGATGTATCTATCATAAGCAGTGCGGAGCAACTCTAAAGGCAACTAAATGAACAGAGTAAGTAAATTGGTTAACTTTCTGCGAAATAAGTTCCCCAATCGTATAACTCTGAAAGAACCATCTTTGTTCAGAATTCTGTTCTTATTTAATTCATTTCTTATTTTTCAGCTTATGCTAACTGAACAAAATACAAAATTCATTGGAGAAATTGCATCACTTCAACGATGAGCATGGTATAAAAAGAGAAGGTATGATCATTAGAAAAAACTCAGTATCGAGAACTGTCAAAACTTATGGCTACTTAAGGTTTTGACAGCCCAGCCCATTGAAATTGTTGTTGTAAACAAATTTGTCTTGGAAATTGTTGTTGCTTTTGACTTTGCCAAATGCTACAGAATCTACATGTTGCACTATTTACTAAGGGATTGACCCATCGACACCTGGTGACTTAAAAGGTTGAAAGGTGTTTATCGCCCAGTCAATTCTTTTGCCTGAACAGAACAGATAGCCTTAAAGAGACCTCCTTTCTTTCCAAAATGTATGACTTGCGTAAGTAAGCCTTGAACTAAACGTATACAAACTATAGCTTGTCGAATCGAACAAAATGGACCTTATGCAAGTAAAATTGTTACTTGGGCAACGCCATTTTGTTTTGACTGAGGCTACTGTCACGGTGGGTATCAACCTCCATGGGACATATTATCATGGAATATGCAATAATGCAACAACATCGTGCCATTCCGCAACAGGAAAACCTTTTGAAGCAAAACCAAGAAGAGTTTTGCGAAAAAGAAATTAATTGTGGATCACATGATACTATACACTATATACATCAAGTGGAAACGAATTTCTTTGAAAATTTATCCCCAAGAATTGTCGAACTATTTGATGTACTCTGTAATATGTTAATATCAGCAACTTATATATTTGGCTACTACTGTCTTTCGCAATGTCGCAAGGAGAGGCAATTAATTCTACTGTTAAAATAAATATTGTCGAGCGAAGCTTACTGATCTCGCACAAAGCTAAGCTTGAACTTAGAGGATCAAATTGTTTCTATAGAAAAGGTAAGAATGTTTTAAAATTAAGTCGGAATTCAGATGGGTTATAATTTTTGTTTTTATTATTTTTAATGGAATTGGAAAATGCAGCTGAAGCAGGTTTATAATTGAATAAGATTATATCCGAACTACTTAACAAACTAAGTGGAGATGTATCTATCATAAGCAGTGCGGAGCAACTCTAAAGGCAACTAAATGAACAGAGTAAGTAAATTGGTTAACTTTCTGCGAAATAAGTTCCCCAATCGTATAACTCTGAAAGAACCATCTTTGTTCAGAATTCTGTTCTTATTTAATTCATTTCTTATTTTTCAGCTTATGCTAACTGAACAAAATACAAAATTCATTGGAGAAATTGCATCACTTCAACGATGAGCATGGTATAAAAAGAGAAGGTATGATCATTAGAAAAAACTCAGTATCGAGAACTGTCAAAACTTATGGCTACTTAAGGTTTTGACAGCCCAGCCCATTGAAATTGTTGTTGTAAACAAATTTGTCTTGGAAATTGTTGTTGCTTTTGACTTTGCCAAATGCTACAGAATCTACATGTTGCACTATTTACTAAGCCCAAAATATGTAGGTTCCTTCATAACTTACAGTGGCCCGTGAGGAGCCCAGTGATTAACCCGAGATTGTTCCTACTTAGACTGATACATGATTTGAAACGCTCTCGGTTGTAGTTCCCGAGGAGCATTTTCGCTTTGTCTCAGTTTTGGTAGTTCTGCCCAGTTTTTTGCTCTCCTGGACTCCTCGTCTAGTTTTATTTTATTTTTAATGACATTTTCTCCTATTCCGCAATACGGTTCGGGTCAAATTAAAGGGGAATTTGCTCCCGTTTTTGCTAAGGAGTCCGCCTCCTCGTTACCCTGGACACCAACGTGCCCAGGAACCCAGTGGAGAGTGACTTTGTTTATTTTGCCAAGTTCGTTAAGTTTTCCTATACACTCCAATACTAGCTTGGAGTTGATTTCATAGGATTTAAGTGCTTTTAGGGCAGCTTGACTATCAGACATAATGGCAATGTTTTTATTCCGGTGATTTAATTCGAGGTTTATTTCTGCACATTTTACAATGGCATTTACCTCAGCTTGAAAGATACTTGGGGATTGACCCATCGACACCTGGTGACTTAAAAGGTTGAAAGGTGTTTATCGCCCAGTCAATTCTTTTGCCTGAACAGATAGCTGCAGCTAACTTCCAGTCTGTTTTGTTAAGTTTGAAAGGTGTACTTTCTATAACATTTCCTGTCATTGGAAGCGAGCCTGGGAAGTGAGTGTTAAGTAACAGCGTCGACCTTTGTTCTTCATTTTCAGTAAAGCTACCATCATTGTATCTTAGCGCTAGCGACTTAATGGTTTTGTCTTTCGCTAGAGCCTTGTGTAGTCTCTCTGCAGCTGGAGTAGCGGTAATATTTTCACAAAAACTCACAAAACTATTTCTTTTTGCTTTTCTGATTTCTTTGTTGTAACTTGTCAACTCTGCCGTATAACCTTCCCACTCCCCAGTTCTTTTTGCCTCATTGAACAGTTTACGAACCTTTGATCTTTGTTTCGACAGATTTTTGCTCCACCAAGGAGCATCTTTCTGACTTTTGATTGGTTTAATGGGACAACTGAGTTCAAATGCCTCATTGATTGCTCCACTAAACTCATTAACCATATGGTCAAGTTCAAGGTGACTTTTAGTCGTTCTAGCCGGACCGATTCTTTCAAGATTGATTTGTATTGCACTCTTATAAAGATTCCAGTCGGTTTTCTTAGGGTTCCTTCCAGAGGTGTTCTCTGTGAGAAGGCGTGTTATTGAGAATGTAATTATTCTATGATCAGACAGGGAAGGTTCATTGGATACTCTCCAACCTTCTACCAGCTGACCTAAGTTAGAAGTTCCAAACGTTATGTCTAGGACTTCTTGTCTAATTCTAGTTACGAAAGTGGGAGTGTTGCCCACATTATAAATATCTAGACATTTTTCCAATATAAAATCTAAAAGGTACTCACCCCTTCTGTTTATGTCGGTACTACCCCATGCTGTGTGATGCGCATTTGCGTCGCAACCCACAAGCAATGGTAGTTTGTTACTTTTGCAGTAATCGACCAGCCGTTGTACCTCCGTCGCACAGTGGAACGTCTAGTACAAAATTCCGGTCATTGGGTGAAAATTTTTTTTTCATTCTTGTAAATATTTTTTGTTTGTTAATCATAGAAAATTGTCCCTTCTTTCATAATCCACAAGTTATTTTTATCAAAATGTTTTGGTTTCCAAGATACAGAGTCTCAAGTGGGGACTATTTCACAAGAAAAATAAAGATGTTTTTCTTAGAAATTTTCATACTCTTATATCTGGCTCATTTTTTAAGATATCTTCTTGAAATAAATTTTGTTGATAAGATACTGATATTTAAAATATATATTTAAGAAAAAAATTCTAAAATTATATTTCTAAATAATTCTAAAACACGTTTTTCTATAACCCTTTTTGAAAATTTCTCTTCAACTTTGAAAATGCTTTTAAAAAAATGCTTACATATGCCCGCTCTCTTAGTAGTCTAGAATGAAAGCTTAATAGTTTGTGTGTAATATTTTAAAACATTTGGATCCGACCGAATCCGACCCCGTTTTTTAGAGCACCATCTTTATAAATTTAACCCTTTAGGTAGTATTTTTTTATTTATTTTTTTTATTTTTTCCTATCTGTAAAGGGGAGGGTTGGTGTTATTTGGCTAGCTTAAAGTGTCATGGGGTAGTTTAAACCAAGAATATAACTACTGAATACATAACGTAAGGCAGATTGACCAAAAAAATAAAGAAAGAGTGAGTAAAAACAATTAATTTTTAAGGTTTTTTTAAGAGTAAAGCACTGTCAGAGCGATCAACGAATGAACCAACTGATGTAATTTTTTATGCTTATGTATTTTCTAACAAAATCTGGATAATAAAGTAAGAATCTAACTAAAGTTTAAATTAAAAAAAAAAAATATATATTTCAATTTCTAAAGCGAAACCGAAATTTGTATAAAAAAACAGCAGAACGAAAAATTTTGTTATGCTTTTCGTTTCACAGCACACGAGATTGAAAAACGATATTATTACCTGTACTTGAATACTTGGAAAGTTTTCAATAATGTTTCACTAATGTTTTTTCAGGTAAAATTCCTTGGTCCAAAAATTTTGCACCTTGTGAATTTTAATTTCTTCAAAATTATTTTCAAGTTTTAATTTATTGACATTATTTAATTTTGACTTTCGTTGCTGACTTTGGAGGCTTAGAAACATTTTCGTTTCGCTTCATCAGCGTACTAGGTTAGCTTAAAATAATGTCATGGCTTCGAAATAAAATTTGTCTTACAAACAATTTGTTCTCTGAATTGTTTCTTATTTAAGAAAATAAAATGTATTTTTTTTTTGGTTTTTTGAAAAATTTAAACTCCAGTTTTTTGTTAAGAAATTTGTTCTAAAAATATGTACAATTTCATTTGTTCGTTCATTTGATCATTCGTTGGTCGCTCTTATGTACATTGTACATTTTAATTTGCAATTTTAGCTACTTGTGTTTCATATTTAGCTGTACATAGCTTTATGATTTTTTGATAAATAATTTTAGTGTATAAGTAGGTATATCGTATTTTGTTTGCTTTTTTTTTTATGAATCCATCATTTTCTTTTAAATTAATTTCATTATTAAGTTGACAATATTTATATTTTATCATATTTTCAAGTTTTAATTTATTGACATTATTTAATTTTGACTTTCGTTGCTGACTTTGGAGGCTTAGAAACATTTTCGTTTCGCTTCAGCAGCGTACTAGGTTAGCTTAAAATAATGTCATGGCTTCGAAATAAAATTTGTCTTACAAACAATTTGTTCTCTGAATTGTTTCTTATTTAAGAAAATAAAATGTATTTTTTTTTTGGTTTTTTGAAAAATTTAAACTCCAGTTTTTTGTTAAGAAATTTGTTCTAAAAATATGTACAATTTCATTTGTTCGTTCATTTGATCATTCGTTGGTCGCTCTTATGTACATTGTACATTTTAATTTGCAATTTTAGCTACTTGTGTTTCATATTTAGCTGTACATAGCTTTATGATTTTTTGATAAATAATTTTAGTGTATAAGTAGGTATATCGTATTTTGTTTGCTTTTTTTTTTATGAATCCATCATTTTCTTTTAAATTAATTTCATTATTAAGTTGACAATATTTATATTTTATCATATTTTTTATGTTTATGTTGGTATTTTCATAATAATACCAATTCATTTTAAAATAACACATATTTACATAAGATAATCCTTTTTAAGCTATTTTTTATTCATAATAATTTTTTTTTGCAAATAATCGGTATTTTAAAAGACTGTTAACAAAATGTGTAAACGCTTTTCTTTAGTTAATAAATAAGACAAAAACGTAAAGTATTAATTTTATGTGTAGTAAAATAAGGATTTGGTAGTTTTTGTATGTTAACAGCTATTTTAAGTAAAAAAAATTAAAGAACCAAACATTTTTTGTGATTTTTTATTGGATTCAATTCTGTGATTTTCAAGAAGCAATATAGCGAAAACCGTTTTAGGATCCGTTCATTAGATCAGAAGTTACAGTCCCATGACCACTTTTTCATAGTTTCGATCCACTGTGCGTCGGTGGAATGTTGTCTTCGTCACCTGGGAAGTAAGCCGCCGCAACAACAATCGTTTGAGGTATACCATCACACTCAATTTGGGTCTGGATCGGTACCAGATCCCTCGTCATAAATTCTGAAAGACATATAAATTTTATATTATTTCTTATTTTTATGCAAGCTCAAGACAAGTTGTTATATTGTTAGCTGTTATAAACGGTTTTTTTCTGTAACTCCAATTATTTCGGATTCACAAACAATGTGAAGTTGGTTATGTCAAATGAAATGACAAGTTGTTATAATGCTAGCTGTTATAATGTTATAAAATTGGAAGGTACATGTATAACACTTCTTTCAATCTGGAACTTCCAACGCTTTTCAGTATAAGAGTCAAAAGAGTCAAAAAAAAACAGGAAAAAAAGAAAACAAAATTTACAGCTATAGCTCAGCTGGTGAAGACATAAACAAACAATAGAAGGCGCGAATTGTGATTGAGTTTTAATTTGTGAACTTCCCAAGTAACAATTTTACTTCTGTAGCAGCTATACATATGTATATTATAACTATCATTCATTTACTTAACTATTTAAAATTTTCATTTCACTCAGTTTCAAATCAATATTTATTTATCAATGTAGTCGAATCACTCTATTTAAATTAACTATCATAGCAACCTTTGAAATTTCATTTCATTATTAAGAATTTTATTTTTATGATTCGTTCTTAGATTTTCATAGAATAATCTTGTTTTCTTTAAATTTAATAAATAATTTGTTTTAGTTTTTTGATACGCTTTCGTGTTTTAATTTTTCAACTTGAATTTTATTGAATGGATGTTGGTCAAGTCTGAATCCAGACCATTATCCATATTGGTGACGTTGAAAAAAAGTACGCATAGCAAGAAAATAGAAATATTTTTGAATTTCTCGAAAGTTCTACAGAAAATAATTGAAAATGCCAGATGATGTCCAGGTCAGACAAAACGTTAGCGGCGAATTGCATCGTGTTTCTATCAAGCCACCACCATTTTTGCAAGACCAACCCGACCTATTTTTTATTCAGATGGAGGCGCAGTTCAACATTGCTAGCATCAAATGCGACATAACAAAATATCACTACCTCGTTGCTTCATTAGATCAAAATGTTTCTTCCCGTGTCAGTGATTGGATGTTTATTGTTGCGGATGTCACTCGACCAATAATCGGAGCAGATTTCATTCACGAATTTGGACTGCTAGTTGATTTACGAAGAAAAAAGCTCATCGACACAACAACAAGACTTGGGGTAAGTGCAATTGCATGTAATAAAAAAATCGAACAAATTTTTACGTTTGCACAAAAAATATTAATAAATATTAAGTCGTTGTTAGAACAATACAAAGAGTTAACACAACCATTCAAAGCTTCAATTTCTCCGTCAGAAACAACAGTTAGGCATCACATAATTACAACAGGTCCACCAATTTTTTCGAAACCTCGCCGATTAAATCCTGAAATGTATAATATAGCGAAAGCCGAATTCGATTACATGTTGAAACAAAACATCTGCCAACCAAGTAGTAGTCAATGGGCTACACCCCTTCACATGGCTCCCAAAAAAGAAAAAGGTAAATGGCGACCATGTGGTGATTATCGTCGTCTTAACGCAGTTACCATACCTGACCGGTATCCTATTCCACATATTCAGGATTACACCCATAAAATGTGCGGCAAGTCCATTTTTTCAGTAATCGATTTGGAACGTGCATATAATCAAATACCAATCGCCGAAGAAGATCGCGAAAAACGGCTATTACAACCCCATTTGGTCTGTTTGAATTTAATGTCATGGTTTTTGGACTACGTAACGCTAGTCAAACCTTTCAAAGATTCATGAATACAATTTTTCAAGACTTAGATTTCGTAATTGTATACATTGATGACATTTGCATCGCTTCATCGACTCCCGAAGACCATGTGGAGCATATTCGTATTGTTCTCCAGCGTTTACGCGAAAATGATTTGAGAATTAATATATCAAAATGCATATTCGCCCAATCTGAAGTAAACTTTTTGGGACATAGAGTCTCAAAAGAGGGTATTGCCCCAACAAAAGAAAAAATCGAAGCTTTGTTATCGTTCAAAAAACCTACTTTAGCTTTTGAACTCAAAAGATTTATCGCAATGTTGAATTTCTATCGTAGATCTCTTCCACATGCAGCTTTTGTTCAGGGAAAATTGCAAAAACTCATTAAAGGCAACAAGAAAAATGATAAATCCGTCATTCAATGGAACGCAGAAGCTGAAAAAGCATTCGAAAAATGCAAACATGATTTGGCAAACGCAGTTCTCTTAGCCCATCCTAGCTCAAATGCAAAACTCGTGCTTCATGTCGATGCAAGTAATTATTGCATTGGTGCTGCAATTCACGAACTGGTAAATGGTGAACTTAGACCATTAGGATTCTATTCGAAGAAAATGACTGAGTCCCAAAAAGTCAAAAGCACATACGATAGAGAGTTACTTGCAGCGTACAAATCAGTCCAATATTTTCATCATCTTATTGAAGGCAGAAGTTGTACAATCTTAACAGACCACAAACCGTTAACTTTTGCCTTTACACAAAAACCAGATGTCAAAATTCCTCAGCGAATCAATCAATTGAATTACATCAGCCTTTTCACCACAGATTTTCGTCATATTAAAGGCACAGATAATATTGTAGCTGATTTGCTATCTCGAGTCGAATCAATTTTCAATGGCGAACAAATTGATTTTGAAAAATTAGCTGATGATCAGAAAATCGACGAAGACCTCGCAAGTTTGAAAGATGACACTTCATTGCAACTTAAACGCATCGAAATTCCTGGTACAAATGTTACACTTTTATGCGATGTTTCAACATCTCGTGTTCGTCCATATATTACTAAAAACTACCGCAAACAAGCATTCGACTCGACCCATAATATCGCTCATCCAGGCATAAGATCTACAATCAAATTGATGACCGAACGATTTGTCTGGCCAAATATGAAAAGTGATATCAAGCAGATGGTAGAAAAATGCGTTAACTGTCAAAAATCCAAGATAAATCAACACAATCGAGCAGCGTTAGAGGAATTCAAAGTACCAAGTCGCCGATTCAAGCACATCAATATTGATCTCATCGGGCCTTTACCATTGTCAAGAGATTGCAAATACTGTTTAACATGTATCGACCGATATTCAAGATGGCCAGCTGCAATTCCGATCCCAGACATAGCAGCAGAAACTGTTGCAAGAGCTCTTGTTAGTGGATGGATAGCTTATTTTGGTGTACCTCAAGCAATTACAACCGATCAGGGTAAGCAATTCGAGTCTAAGTTATTTAAAGAATTGTCAATTTTAATAGGCGCAAAGCATTTTCGAACAACCGCATACCACCCGCAAGCAAATGGTATGATTGAGCGCATGCATCGAACTTTGAAAACTGCTATTAAATGCCACACAGACAGTAATTGGACTGAAAGCTTACCTATCGTACTTCTCGGACTCCGAACAACTTTCAAAGAAGACCTGAAAGCAACACCAGCTGAAATGGTTTACGGCGAAACACTCGCATTACCAGGAGAATTCTTCAATAATCCGACAGATGAATACATTGAAAGCGACTTTGTTGAGAATCTCCGAAAAGCAATTCAAAATATTAAACCTGTTCCAGCTTCTAATCACTCTTCGAAAAACTCCTTCATTCAACATGATCTCAAATCTTGTACCCATGTTTTTGTCAGAGATGATACAGTGAAACCACCTTTAAAGACACCTTATGATGGTCCATTCAGAGTCATAAATCGCAATGATAAAAATTTTGATGTTGAAATGGGCAAGAGGGTGGTGAAAATCAGCATAGATAGACTTAAAGCAGCTCACTTATCCAAACAAGACGAACAAGCTATACCAAAGTTATCTTCATCATCAAAAGTAAATTTTCCTAAACAAAAATCTTCGATAATGCAAAAAGACACTAAGTCATCGATCGGAGGTCAAAATCAAAACCCATGCACGAGTCGCATCGGAAGACATGTGCATTTTCCAAAAAAATACACCGACTTCATCTAACGATAATTCTGGAGGGGGAGTGTATGTAGCAGCTATACATATGTATATTATAACTATCATTCATTTACTTAACTATTTAAAATTTTCATTTCACTCAGTTTCAAATCAATATTTATTTATCAATGTAGTCGAATCACTCTATTTAAATTAACTATCATAGCAACCTTTGAAATTTCATTTCATTATTAAGAATTTTATTTTTATGATTCGTTCTTAGATTTTCATAGAATAATCTTGTTTTCTTTAAATTTAATAAATAATTTGTTTTAGTTTTTTGATACGCTTTCGTGTTTTAATTTTTCAACTTGAATTTTATTGAATGGATGTTGGTCAAGTCTGAATCCAGACCATTATCCATACTTCCATATATGGTCCATTTTCTTCGTTCTGCAAGCTATAGTTTGTATAAGTTTAGTTTAAGGCTTACTTACGCAAATCATCCATTTTGAAAAAAAAGGAGGTCTCCTTAAGGCTATCTGGAAGTGTCTAGAAGAAGCCTTTTTAATAGAAGTTAAAGAAGACCTTTATAAGACCTGTTTGAACCGTTCTAAAGAAGTAGGAGTGTTTTTTTGGCACAGATATCCGTATCTGTATTGGGAGCTTCATGTATTACAAATAAAACACCCAACAGCGGATAAAACTGAAACTTAAATCTGGCTGCGGATAAGAAATTGACATTTTTTCGAGTATCGATACTCGATCGGAAAAAATTTCGGATAATCGGATAACTCAAAGAGTCTCGAAGGCTATGTTCGCAGAGTGCAACACACTTTAAAACACATACAATTAGTCTACATGTCATTTATATACCTTTTTGCCGTTGATTGAAACTAGACTTACTCTAGTCTTTAAATGCTTTTAAGTGAAATAAAATCAAGGAACGAGTCGCACATAGTTGCCTTACGGTGTTCATTATTTTTCTTCTGCAATGTCGTTTTCTATTCGCGAGGTTTAAGGTATAACTAAAACGGCCACTTATTGCAAAAAGTGGGAAATTTACAAAAGTAAATTTTTTTCTTTCTAGCGCCATTTATATATATATATACAGCTAAAAGAGGTAGTATACTGAGGAAAAAGTGAAAAATCTCAGATTTCTTTATCTATTTGAGACTTGAGATTCAAAAATATGGATTCGAGATTGAAAAATCTGAATCTCGATTTTTATCAAGATTCACACATACATAGGTACAAGCACACGCACTTTCAAATACACTTCTCTGTTTGACATTTGCTGAATATTTGTTTATGTTTCATTTTAAAAAGTTAAGTTTATATGAACACATTTCGTAAATAAAACTAGATTTCATCTGCTATTTACCAGGAAAAATCTGAGATTTTTACTCAAAAATTTCAAAACAATAATTAGAAAACGACATTAGTTAAATGGTTTTTTAAGTTTTTCTGACCACAAAATTAAAAACAATGATGCAGAAAGCGCATTTCTTGATGTCAAAAACAATTTTTGTAGTTTTTTTTTTCAAATATAAATGGCGCTAGGAAAAACAAAAATTTGTGTACTTTTGTAAATTTCCCAATTTTTGCCAAAAGTAGCCGTTGTAGTTAAGTAAAGATTAGGGGTATTCACAATCCGATGCAACTGGTCGAGTATCATTGCAAAAGTGCAAAAGTTTAAAATCTTACAACACTACAACAACAAAATATATGGATTGAAATTTTACAACGGTCTTGCACTTTTGCTATAGGGTATAGCAAAAGTGCAAGACCGTTGTAAAATTTCAAAATAAAAATACAATGGAGTAAAATTATTTTTGACAGATGGCAGCTCACCGTCGTGTCGCCCATGATAAACAGTTTGTCTTTTTTATTCTGTTTATAATGGTTGTCGCTATGCATGTCCCGTAATTTAGTTTCTTTTGATGTAAAATAATTAGTGAAAATTAATTAACCCGAACAAAACAAAGAATTAAATTATAAAAAATGGAAAAAAGAAAAAGCAACGGTGGAGGAAAAAAAAAACATCATTCATGCTTCAATATTTACTATAGATAAGAAGAGGGGCGTACACGATCTATTGTAAAAAAATAAAATTTTACATTTTTACTAAATTTAAAAAAAATTTGACCCCTACCTTCAAGAAAACCGAGCTCAGAAAAGACACTCCGACCGCAAAACGCGAAATACGATGTTGCACTCACACACTTGCAACTTTTTGTGTATGAAAACACAAAGTCGAAGGAGAAGCGTTGTGAAAAGTGCGAAAAAGAGAAATGACGAAAGAAAGACAAAGGCAAGAAAATGACAAAACTCCTTTTTGTTATTTATTTGTTATTTATTTGTTGCAGTTCCTCGCGTGGCGCGTATCGTGCTCATGACTCGTCATAAATATTAATAATAATATTATTGATATTAATTGGAATTTAAAAAGGTATGCATTGCTGAAATGTAGCTTAACAATTTTCTAATCAATAATATTAATCTTTTTTGTTTTTCGTAGGAATTCTTCTTCTCATTCATCATCTACAATTCCTTTCATCAACTTGTCGAACTGCATCCAACGCTACTCCAGTTGCTGTATCAACAGACAATTCATCGCCTCAATAAAATATTATCGTATGTGCAAAATTGAGGTTTTGAGATTTGAATGCAGTTTTGCTAATTGATTTTTTCTTTTTCATTCTGTGAAATCCGTTTTTCGATATCCGTATCCGTTTCCAGGATAATCGCTATGCATTTTGTCGTATGTGTAGGTTTACTAATATTTTCAGTAGCTTTTGTCGTAAGTGCATAGAAAACGTGTTCATACGACAAAAATTATCACATACTACAATTTTTTCATACTAAATCTGTGTTTTTATTCGTTCGGTAAATAATTGTCGTATGTGCTGTTTTTGCTACACATACAACAATATTTTACTGAAATTTCAGTAAACGTTTGTCGTGTGTCCCTTAAGGAAATACACTGATGAGTGTAATTTCAGTTTTCAGTTGCAATCAAGATGTCGAACAGGTCGAACGAGTCGACCTGCGCCAAGTTTATCCCAGGAGCTTTATGCTCTATTTTATGAATACAAAATGCATAAAATAATTGTTTTATGATTTTATTAAATAAGCATACGTAACGAAATATTGGAAAATGAATTCCTTGACGCCGATCCTTTAGGTTCTCCCCTAATCTTCCGAATCCAGTGATAATAGCCCTGTTCCTTTGGGAGGTCGCAAAGTACTTCTAGTAGTTTACTGGCGATTTTCAATGGAACGCACTTTCAACGAATTCAATGCAAATCGTTTCTACTCGGGAAGAAGAGCATGAGTAGATGAGAGTACTAGATTAACCAAAACATCTACTATTAGTAGAATACCACCTCCAACTGAACAGGGCTAGTGAAAACTTGGCCCTACAAATGTCGTTTGAAGCTTTTGTCGTGCTATCTTAAAACCGTAATAATTTTAATTCAACTTGAAGAGTAACTTAATTTTAGTAAACTGTAATCTCATTAATTCTAAAATTGCTTTAAAAGTAATGTAGCTATTATTTTTTTTCAATTTAGGTATGTGAGTTTCTCTTTAAGAAAGAATTTTGCTGTGAAGCCAATAACCCATAGTAATATACAAGAATTTAACGAAACCTCGATTTTAAAGCCTGGTACGCTGCTCGCGCTAAATTTTAGCCAAGATAAAATTCCCATACAAGTTATCGATAATTTGTATGGGACTCATTTTACCTCGGCTAAAATTTTTCGGAGAGCTAAAATTTAGCGCGAGCAGCGTACCAGGCTTAACAAAAAAAATAAAACATACATTTCACTTCGAAATTCAAAAAGTTCTATCATTTTATAGTATTGGTGAACTGCTTCTAAACCAATTCTAAGTTTAGAAGTAAGATGTATGTTTTATTACCATTGATGTTTTTATTAAAATCGAGTTTTGCTAAATTCGGGTTATAACTAAGTGCCAATCCGATTTTAAATAACCGTTAATAAATTAACGTTAATTGTTTTAAAAGAAAAAACCTTCCTCTATGTGTTTTTTCGCATTGAATTTGACATCTATTTGGCGTATGTCGTAAGCAAGTGTCGAATTCAATTTTGCTTATTTTTGTCGTATGTGTTTGGCTAACAAATAGTTTCTGTGAAAACGTAACATACAACATCGGCATATTGGAGAAAATTGACTATTATTTGTTTCTGCATTGGAATATTAAAATAATTTTAACATAATTCAACAGAAAAATATTTTCTGTATATGTCATGATATTTAAAAAAAAATTCACCGTACAGTTTTCGAGCAAAAAAATCTGAATTTTAATTGCATTTTCCCAAAAGTAGCCGAATGTAACATAGGACATTATTTTATTGAGGCGACGAATTGTGAAAATATTTGTGTTTGTTTGTGAAAATAAAAAAAAAACAATGAATCATAAAGAATAATAGGGACTTTTAACGAGTCGAATTTTGCCGTGTGGCTGCGGCGAAGTTTTCGACTCGTGTGAACGTAAGTCACAGGCGACTAAAGTGACATCCCCATTGAAAAATACTATTCGACCGACATATCGTGCGGCTAAAATCGACTCGTGAAAAGTGGACATAACAAATCAGCATGAAGGCTTGGCCACACCGAAGGGTACATACGGTAGCGGTACGGGTAATTGTATGACAAAAATTCCACATCTGAACGTTGATGTGTCAGTTTTGAATTTTTTTCATACAAGTACCCGTACCGCTACCGCATGTACCCTTTGGTGTGGCCAAGCCTTGAAAGAAGTATCAACAAAAGAATCCACAGTGTATTCACTAAGTGGGGGGAATGCTGGACATCCATAGGTTCACCAACAACAGCAGCAACAACAAATGAAAAGATTTATTTTATTTTATATTTAATATTGTATTTATTGTCATTACTTATGCCGGACCGAGGTCGGACTCGTTTGCTTGAAGGGTATTGTCAAAATAAAACAAAAGTCTTCCCCCCCTTCAAGCAAACGAGTCCGACCTCGGTCCAATTTGGCTCCGACTTTAGTCCGACTACGACACGCCCAGCAAACGCAGAACTACAGAAAAAACCGGTGAAATATGTACGTAAAAGAAGTACTTCTTTTCCACTGAAAGAAAGATAGGAGCTCGGGAAAAAACTCAGTTATATACTTTCTGTATATAAGAATAAGTGAAGCAGCTATCTCTTTCTTGCATGCAAGATGAAATAAATTTCCCCTCCATTAATAGTACAGACAAATGTACTTCAAAAGTGCATCAGCGAAGCACTTCTGGAAGTGGTTCCGATGTACATTTTCCAGTACTTTTTCACCTACAGAAAAAGCACTGAAACTTGTACTTTTAAAGTACTTATTTGGAGCACTTTCATGGGTTTATATCCGTACTGCTAAAATCCATATTTGAATTTCATCTGAAAATAAAAAAATCTTCAAAACAAACATTCTTTTAAAAAACTATTATTTAATATTTTATTGGAAAATCACAAAATAGTTTTTTTTTGAAAACAAAATACATAAAAAAAAGATCCTTGGGCACGCGACTGTGGCCTGGCCAGTTGAGAAAAAATGAAAAAGAAAAAAATACTCTGCAGTCTGCACTTTGGTGGTAGTTTTTGTATCTTGTTTTGATTTTTTTTTTCTAAATGCTCAAGGCTGAAGCTGCTGTTTTTTTTGATGTTGCTGTGGCTATCAAGGTTTTACTGGTTTCACTAGAAAATATAAAATGTAGGAAAAGTCAAATCAAACACGAGCCGCCATTACAAAAGAGACAAAACTTTGTGCATTGCATACATAGCGCTCTTTTCCTCCTATTTATCAAAGAAGAGTTTATTTTTTCAGGAGAAACAAAACTTCTATTTTTGGAGGGGAGAGATTTTGGTAAATAAGAAACACATACATCCTCAAAATAAGCTTTGTTGGTGGTTGTATTTTCCCCTAAACTACTAAAGTTTGGTTTGCAGGGCGGGTCCCACGTTTGCTCAAATAAGTACGGAAATTATAATCACCGCAAAGCCGATTGCATAATGTATTGGTGAGGGGAAATTCACCACTCCGAGAAAACGGAGCGCGAAGTGGAGCGGAAAACGGAATGAAAAAAAAATGGCGTTTGAGTTTTGAAAGCATTTGCAAACAAAACAGAACACGATTTATTTTGGTTTCTTTATTTTTTTCTTTAACACAAAAATTTATTTATTGACACTTGGCATCACGGCACCTGGTGGACAGCGACGAAAATCTGAAAGTTATATAGATTATTTTCCGATTTGCCGCTCAATGTAATTTCCATAAGAAAAAAATAAAAAAGGCCTCAAAAAACATTTATTTTACGAATTAATTTTATATGTACATGTATCAATGTTATGATTGTAAAATGATAATAATATGTGTTTATGTCTAAATCAGGTTTAAAGTATATTAAAAAGTATAATAATACCTGTGTAATTTGTATTTAAAAAGTGTAAGCGAATCGCCTGAAAACAAACAAAAAAATACTATACAAAATATAGAAATTATTAAATTATTCTTTTATTTGTTTTGCTTTTTCACAAATAATAGTAGGTAAGCATTTTTTTATTTTCAACAATTTTGGAAGAAAATTAAACCTATATAGTTTCTTTATTTTTTTTGTAGTATTTGTTGTTGTTTTCCTGCGATTTGCTTATCTTTTTGGAGACAAATTAAATAAGAATTATTATTTTTTTTTGATATATTTTAAACCTGATTTAGATATAAACATATATTATTATCATTTTACAATCATAAAATTGATACTCGGTGATATAAAATTAGTTTGTAAAATAAATGTGTTTCGAGGTCTTTTTTGTTTTTTTCTTATGGAAACTACATTGAACTGCAAATCGAAAAAAAAAACTATATCATTTTCAGGTTGTCGCTACAAGTGGTAGATGGCGTGGAGAGCTATTTCCCAAGTCACAATAATAGGTGTTTTTTTATTACCACCGGCCTTAACTAGACAAAAAAACGCCTCGGGGCTTAACCTAAAAACTTGGCAGCACTGCGTATATAATGTTCCGAAATCAGCTGACTAGACAAATATACAGTTGTAAAGGAATTGTCAAACGTCAAACAAACTAAAAAAAAACAAAAGAACAAATTCCGAAGATTCAACAATTAATCAGCAAATAGGTATTTTATTTCCACTCGAAACAAAATTATGTTAAAATGTTCGTGAGCTTCGAAACAAACAACGTGAAACCTCCAGCCGCCCTCAAACGCGAACAACATCAAAAGTCTGAACAACAAAAAGCTAGAGGCCGATCCGGCTTTGCAGTTAGACGAATTATTGATTTTCGAAAAGCTTCAACTTATAGACAATCTCTTGAAAAAGCAATAGATTCCCCTACAACTCGTGTGCGGAAAGCAAAATTGTTCAAAGTCCTTCAGAAATCCTATGGAGTTAGAACAATTTTGATTTCCGCAGACGAACTGTTATCAAAAGATCGCATTACAACTCACTTCCTTGCATTCGAGATTGAATAAAATTCTTCTAATCAGCGCCAAATATTCACAACATCATTGAAGCAAATCGTGATTCAATTTCGTGGAGGGTGCAGAGGTTTGTATCTTTGTATATAAGAAGCAATTAAACCATGAAATAAAGTTCCATTTCATTTACCTTTCTGTACTCCAATTGGAACGACAAGTAAAGTACTACAAGGCAACCAAAGATTGGCGATCAGTAAATTGGACAACGTAGGATCTTTCTTCATTTACTATTCTTAGTAAGTTACTCAACAAATATTGCAACTGTGTATTTAACTAATTGTAGATTCTTTTCAGTTGGAATGTAAGGTGTTTGTTCGATCGGCCGATCCAATGTTCCAACTATGTGGCCAAAGCCAAAACCGTTTAAACACAAAACGATCAGACAAGCTTTCTAAATTAAATCAAATATTTTTGAAATTTCTAATTAAATGATAATTTCACTTTTTATAAATACAAAATAACATGTCAATGCTACAAATACAGCTATAGCTGCTGCAGATCAAATCAGCAACTTAAATTGATTGTTGTTTTCTTTGATTTCTTGTGGGATTACTTTGCGTTCTCTTGGTTTTCGTTTTCTCTTCTAAAATTGCTCGTATCCTTCATTGCATGGTTTGCAGTTTTCTTTGTTCCTAAAGAAAAAATAAAAATAATTCTTTATTCATAGTATGTAACTAAAATATCTTATGTGGATCTAATTCTTAAAAAATTATTTTTTTTAAATTCATACTTACATTTTTTTGATCATCTAAATTAGGTATACGTACCTTGTGACAAATGATAGAATTATGATTGCATGAAGTTGGTTTGGAATTCCAACATGGCAATTCGGCAATACAGGCAGCCATTAGGTACTTTCTTTTCACATTTTGGATGTGGTAATTGTTTGATCTTATACTAAAAAGTAGAGATTTAAAATATATGTAAGAACATTGGTAACACAACCCAAATTTACGCACATTATCAAACTTGTATTCAAAAATATTACTAGAGTTATTTTTGAAAGGAAAAGAGCAGCAGGACAACAAGCTGAATATAAAATTTTGGCAATTTGTCGCAGACTTGGTTGCATGATGGACAAAATCACCTTTGTGGAATTTTAGCTTATTTTGATGACGACACCTAAAATGAAATCTAAAAGGTAAGCAAATAAAATTTCAGTTTTTTATTCAATAAAAAAGATAAGAATCAACCTGCAAGGTTCTATTCCACGCGCTTTTAATTTCTTATCATTTGGCTTGCTGTTGAGTTTATGCTGCTGAGGATTGGAACTTGGAAAGACCTTCTGCGCCAGCTCGTAGACTAATAGGTATTCCTGGTTGTGGACTGCGGGGATAACCATAACCTGGATATGCTTCCTGGCTTACTAAGTCCATTGAGCGCTGTACACAGCTACATAATCTGGTGTCTTGGCAATTGCCAAGCAATTTGCTTATGCTGTTGTTGTTGCGCTGCTTCACATAATTACTGTTGCTGAGACTGGACTCTGATTGTAGAATCATTTGAGATGCTGCTGCAAGCGTTGTGTGATTAGCGGCTCGTTTTTAAGTTTTAATTTGGATTTCCATAAAAATACAAATCCACCCCCAAAGAGCAATGGAAATGTTTCTTTGTCATAAAAACAAATTGTTTTTCTAGCCAAATGTTCATCTTCGATTGGTACCGACACGATGTAGACCAGGTGTAGCTGGACTGAGTAGGGCGGTTCAATGTGCTCATCTTCAGCAAATTATTTTCGTCGTCAGATATATGTATGATATATATATGAATTTAAAAAAAGCTTGTAAGATTGTTGTAATAGGCAAGGCATACCTGATTGAAATCGAACATTTACAAAGACGAATAAATTATAAGTTTAAGGGAATACATAGATGAAATTGTGCGATTAACTTCAGGTATTTAGTTTTTGAAGATTTTGTTTTCAGTTTAAAAAAATTTAATTCTTTTTTTTAGTTGTTTTTTTTTTTATTTTATTTTGTCATTTAAAATGTCAGTTTTGACGTTTCTAAACAAATTCTAAACAATTTATGATTTGGTAGCACAGATTTAAAACTCTTCAAAAAGTTAAGCCCAAAGAATTCTCCGGGCTAAACAACTAAGCCCAAGGCGCTAAAGTGTTGTTGTATTTAACATTTAAATTGCTTAGCCCAGACTGCGTTTTTTTTGTCCAGTTAAGACCGGTGGTAATAAAACCTAATATCTATGGAGTTTGGTATTAACAACATAAGTCCAAAACCGTCGTTTTGAGATAAATGCATTTTAAAGTTTGAAAAATTCCCCCAAATTCAGTTTTATTTAATACAAATATAATGGGATGCAATTTACACAAATAAAGTAAATAAAATAATTTTTAAGTGTATTTATATGTTTTTTAGTGAGATATGTTGTTTTGACCAAACTAATTTTCGTTCAAGAATAAGCTTATTTCGAGTTGTGTCCTTAAAGCCAATATTTTTCTAGGAACTAAGTTGTGTTGTTTTGTTATTTAAAAGTATAAACATTTTTGATTGGTCAAAACAGCACAAGTTTTAGTTATGCCATTATGATCACACATAATTTTAGAAAAATGAGTTAAGTGTGATTAGGGCCATTGAATATCTTTGGAACTAGTTTACTTAGAGTTATGCAGTTAAGACTAAACGAAAATAGTTTTTTTTAAATAGTTCTGCATATTCAACTCATTTTCGAAAAAAATGGACTTATGCTGTTAATACCAAACTCCATAGATATATTCTGATGATATGATACAGCGGTTGGAAAATGTCCATCCTTGAAGACCATTGTAGCTGTTGTGTGTTGCTGTGTTGTGGCTTGGAGGTAGTTTAGGTTAGGATGCCGGAGAAAATTTTCAGCTAGCATCTCTTTATTGACCTCCTTGGAAAACATAAAAATGATAAATTAAATTAATTATAAAATCACTGAAGCACGCTAAGTGCCAGTTGTACAAACGTGGGTCAGCCTTGGTTCAGGAATTTAACCCGCCGATATCGGCAGATTAGCTGTGGGTCAACTTCGGCTCAAGCATGAATGTGGCTATTTTTACATATATGGACCTTGAACCAGTGCTAAACTTCTGCTTAACTACCGATATTAGAAGATAAAAGTTGTTGATCCACGGATTAAATATTTGTACAACTGGTCCTAAGCAATTCATACCTTTTTTTTATTAAAATTTTCGATATAAATAAAACAATTTAGTTTCAAGACGAGAAACGACACACGACCACGTAGCACTGCAACCAACAATAATTAAATGACGCATTGTACTTTGTCTATTTGTTGCTTTTGTCTTTCCTACGATTGTTTTCTTTTTCACACTTTTTCACCACGATTCTCCTCCGACTTTGTGTTCATACACAAGAAGTTTTGAGTGTGTGAGTGTTAACTCGTTTACCCTCGTATTTGACATTTTAAAGTCGGACCGTCAAATCTGAACTCGGTTTTCTAACATGAAGGGCCATTTCACATACAAATTTCAATTTCGATCTTTCGACCCTGCATATAAACGGGCCACCGTTTATATGCACGTTTGACTAAATCTACGAACATACCCCAAATGTCAAAAACTTATCCGAAAGCAAAACCACCCTTCAAGCAAGAAAACGGAGCTCTTTTTTGACACTCCGTCCTCAAAACGCGAAATACGATGTTGCACTCACGAACTTGCAACTTTTTGTGTATGAACACAAAGTCGAAGGAGAAGCGTTGTGAAATGTGTGAAAAGGAGAATTGAAGAAATAAAGACAAAGGCAACAGAATAACAAGAGCGTCATCTTATTTTTTTTTGCAGTCTGTCAAGTCGTATCTCTTTATTTTTTTTAATTATAATAAGTAATATTTCAATCTAAGAAAAGGTATGCAACGCTGAAATGTTTGTAATTGCGCTTCCGCAGCAATTTTATCAATTAATAATTTTTGTGTTTTCGTAGGAAATCATCTGCTCCTGCAGCCTGACGCCACCACCACCCACGAACAACATTCAACAGAGAAAATTTGTGGAATAATCAATTGCTCCTGCCGCCTGCCAGAAAATAAAAAAAAAATTTCTTTGTGAAGCCTAGTACACAGATCGGGAAAAATTTTGTTTCTCATACAAATTTTTTCTCGGGACAGATTTTGTCTTGATTATTTTTCGAAGCAGTACGCAGTTCACGCGCAAAATTTAAATATTTGGAGCCGCTGTAAAGAAAAAGTGTCCACTTAATTTTTCGCGGACAAATAATGTTCGAAGCATTATTCTGCCGGCAAAAATTGTGACAAGGAAAAAAATAAAACAAATAAAAATTAAACAAAATTAAGGTGGACTCTATAATAAAATACTTGAAAAGTGAAGACGAAGCAAATACAACTCGGTACTCGGAATCAAATCAAAAACAAAAAAAAAATTAATTTAATTTGAAAGAAAAAATAAACTTGATAGAAATTAAAAACTGCCTATTGTTGCCACTCCTTATGTGTTTGGCACCTTGATTTTAAGAACCATTTTCAGCTACTATTTTTATTTTTTGTTTAAAACCAAACGAGATATTAGGTGTGTTTTTTTGTTTATCTATATAGATTTTGTGCAAAAAAACGACATCGAGATTTTTGAAATCAAAACAATTTACGTGTTAAAAACAACAAAAACTTTATCTGTATAGAATTTTGAAAAATCCAGATAATTATCCAGATTTTACTTACTCTCGATAAAAAAAGTAGTGCCAAATAGTTTAATTGTTGTGTTCACACCGAAATATCTAAAAATATATTAACAAAAAAAAAGCGGAGAAAATGAGGTTTGAAAAAAGCTCTCATAGAAAAAATTATGCAAAAATTTGTTTGACATGGTTGAATTGAAATGGTAATATTTCGAGATGTACGCAATGCATTTTTCAGATGAAAGTCTTAAATGGATCCTGATAAGATTGTGGAACAAATATATACATAAAATTACCAAATTTTTGAAAAAAAAATTAAAAAGTTTCCATGTTTGATTTAAAAAAAAAATAGACAAAAAATCAATATGGCTACCTTCAAACGCTTATAACACAAGAATGACGCAACTAATGTTGATGGTCATGGTCTTAAAATGGAGCTAAGAATATACAAATGATTTTTGGTTTTTGTTGAAAAAAACAAAATTTTTGGAATCCAACATGGATGCAATGGCCATACGATTTGTCTTGGTTTTTTGTGGAAAAAAATGTTTGAATCGATCATGGATGTAATGTTCATACCACTACGGAGTTAAAAATAAAAACATGAGCACGGCACATTTTTGACAGACAGCTACCAAAGTGTATGTACAGTGGTGCCAAACATTTGGACGGATTTCAAAAATCCCGATGTCGTTTTTTTGCACAAAATCTATATAGATAAACAAAAAAGCACACCTATTGATAATTACAAAAAAAATATAAATAATAATAGTTTTAAGCTATACGGAAAAAACTGCGAACTAAAGTTGGTGCGACATTCGCTTAAGGTGCCTATGATTGGGCAGTTTACCCTAGGTAATTTCTCCAACTTAAAAATTTTGCGCAGGATTAAAAAATGTTGTGTAGAGATTAAAATTGAAGAGATAAAATTTGTTTTTTCCCGATCTGCGTACTAGGCTTGAAAGTTAAAAAATAAAATAAAACAATTTCAGTGAAAAAAATAATTGTTCTAATTTTGGTCGCAAATGCGAAAAGTCATTTCTTTTTTTGTTCCTCTTTCTGGAAGGTTTTCGCTCCTCCGACTCGGGTACGACTTTGGCTCCGTTTTCTCGGGATGGAGAATTTCACCACACCAATACATATGCAATCGGCTCCACGGTGATTATAATTTCCATACTAATTTGAGCCGCCATGGGACCTGTTCCGTAGTCGAGATCGGACTTACTTTGGAGCCGATTCGGACCGAGGTCGGACTCATTTGCTTGAAGGGCAAAATAAAAATCAAACTTCCTCTTCAAGCTAGAAAACTGAGTTCAGAAAAAACACTCCGACCTCAAAAAGAGAAAAACGGAGTAGCACTCACAAACTTGCAACTTTTTGTGTATTGTAACGATGAATTACTGAACTACTTTTAAGATAGAAGTCTGAACACACTACCTACTACTGCAAAGGTAGAAATGTGAACGGACCTTTAGTAATAAAGAAACTACCCTCTGAACACATACCAAAATATCCCAGCAAACGCAGAACTACAGAAAAAACCGGTGAAATATGTACGTAAAAGAAGTACTTCTTTTTCACTGAAAAAAGATAGGAGCTCGGGAAAAAACTCAGTTATATACTTTCTGTATATAAGAATACGTGAAGCATCTATCTCTTTCTTGAATGCAAGATGAAATAAATTTCCCCTCCATTAAAAGTACAGGCAAATGTACTTTAAAAGTACATCAGCGAAGCACATCTGGAAGTGGTTCTGATGTACATTTTCCAGTACTTTCTTACCTACAGAAAAAGCACTGAAACTTGTACTTTTTAAGTACTTATTTGGAGCACTTTCATGGGTTTATATCCGTACTGCTAAAATCCATATTTTAATTTCATCTGAAAATAAAAAAATCTTCAAAACAAACATTCTTTTAAAAAACTATTATTTAATATTTTATTGGAAAATCACGAAATAGTTTTTTTTGAAAACAAAATACATAAAAAAAAGATCCTTGGGCACGCGACTGTGGCCTGGCCAGTTGAGAAAAAATGAAAAAGAAAAAAATACTCTGCAGTCTGCACTTTGGTGGTAGTTTTTGTATCTTGTTTTGATTTTTTTTTTCTAAATGCTCAAGGCTGAAGCTGCTGTAAACTCAGTCAATGATGTCTGGAATTGATCGCCACTAAAAGACAGAAAAATCAACAACTTTATAGTTTATCAATTTTATAATCAGCATACCTTTATTTTCCAAATCAATTGGTGGTGGTTTTTGTGTCATTTTTTTATGATTTTTTTTTTCTAAATGCACAAGGTTGAGGCTGTGCATTATGATGTTGGAAATGGTGGTGGAATTAATGTGGCGTGCCGAAGAATTTGTGCGGTAGATTGTTTTTTTTAGAAAATAGTTTTCACAAATACCTAACACTCAGAAGATTTTTTATTTTTTTAAGTTTAATTGTTCTATTTATCTATCAAATGGAGCGCAGAAATGTTTTTTTTTTCTTAACTAATATGTTTCTGTGGCTATCGAGGTTTCACTAGAAAATATAAAATGCAGGAAAAGTCAAATCAATGGCGCGCCGCCATTACAAAAGAGACAAAATTTTGTGCATTGCATACATCGCGCTCTTTTCCTCCCATTTACCAAAGAGTTTATTTTTTTCAGGAGAAACAAAACTACAATATTTTGAGGGGAGAGATTTTGGTAAATAAGGAAACACATACATGTACAAAGTATAGACTTTGTTGGTGGTTGTAATTTCCCCTAAACTACTGAGGTTTGGTTTGCAGGGATCCCACTAGACTGGAAGTATGAAGCGCCCCTCCTGGAAAGGAAGTTTCGAGAAGCAAAGACGAGAACCTTCGAAGATATTCTCGAATCTCGAAATTCCGATATAAAAGGGCAGCGTAGACACTAGAGTGACCGCAACTCCCATAGAAAAAATTTTTCGTCAAATTTTTTTCGGGGGAACCCCATAAAATGTTCCGCCTTTGCAGATTTTTAGATAGCCAAAATTTCAGCTCGATTGGATAACTCTAAATGGTGCCGACACTCGCTCAAAGTATCAAAAATCTCTGTTTTTTCACTGTTTTTCGAAGAAAATTAGCTCTAGCTCCAAAACAAATCGGGTTATTTTCACTTTTTATATATTTAATTAAAGGTAGTGTTGTTACACATAATTCAGATGCTTAATTTGTTTAGTTTTACTAAAAAAGAAAAATATTGTCATCAATTTAAGTTTTCAGTACTTACCACAAAAAGAGCTGAAGTGCAAACTCGATTTAAAATGAAACTTTTTTTTAACTGTTTTATTCTGCGGATAGGGATAGAATGGATGTTTCTCTATCTCTGGGCCCTCGGGTAGCAAAAGTATGAGGTATAGTCGTGGGGTGAAAGAGCTATTAACAATGAAACTTTCTTTGTTATTGGATCGATGTAAGGCATCTGATAGAAATGCTTCTCGCATAATTATAGCTACGATAGAAGCACTAGGGCAAAATCCAATTGACTTTGTAGTTTCAAAATCAAACTTACATTCAACAAGAAAAAACTTTTGTCACAGCAGGGTTAAAAAATATTGTGAACAAAGAAACATTGAACTTTTTCAGCCGATTGAAAATAGACACAAGTTTTCTCAAAGAACCTCCAAATCTTTGGCCCGAAAACCCGCATTTTAAAGAAGGCTTTAAAAAAGTAGAATCACTTAAAGTCGTAAATGACATGACAGAAAGAGGAGTCAAATTAATAACGGATTTTAATAACCTTTTAACTAAAGATGAGGAACAAAAACAATATGCACTTCAAGTAGTCAGTGAGTGCCGAAAATTGTATCCTGATGCTTCCAAAACTACTTTGTAAATCTGTTGATTAAATTTTTTTAAGTATTTACTTCATTAATTATGTATAAGAAATGTAACACGATGTTATTTTTTTTTGTTTTTTAGGCCGTGTGTGAATTGCGTAAAATAGTTCACATAGTGTAAAATATTTGACACTGTTGAGGTGAATAAAAAATTTTCAACTGTTAAAAATTTATTGGGCTCTGGGACCTGGTTAAATTTGAGTTAAATTTTTTTTGCAGATGGTTTTGTTTTGTTTTTTTTTTTTATTAAAAAGGAGTTTCATAGCAGAAAAGAGGCAGAGAAAAATATTAAACAATAAGCCATACAGCTGAAATTTTTCACCTCAATAGTGTCAAAAATTTTACACAGTGTTAACTATTTAACGCAATTCACACACAGCCTTAGAATTCTGTTAAATGTTTCGTTTTTTTAAATAAAACAGTTTAAAAAAAAGTTTCATTTTAAATCGAGTTTGCACTTCAGCTCTTTTTGAGGTAAGTACTGAAAATTTAAATTGATGACAAAATTTTTCTTTTTTGGTAAAACTAAACAAATTTAGCATCTGAATTATGTGTAGCAACACTACCTTTAATTAAATATATAAAAAGTGAAAATAACCCGATCTGTTTGGGAGCTAGAGCTAATTTTCTTCGAAAAACAGTGAAAAAACAGATTTTTGATACTTTGAGCGAGTGTCGGCACCATTTAGAGTTATCCAATCGAGCTGAAATTTTGGTTATCTAAAAATCTGCAAAGGCGGAACATTTTATGGGGTTCCCCCGACCAAATTTCTAAAATCGATTTCTTGCGGTCACTCTAGTAGACACCGACCGGACACAGTTTAATCTTGAAAGTACAAAGTGAAATAAAGTGTTGCGAATTGTTAGTAGTAAATAAAGTGATTTAAAAGTGTGTTTGTTTGAGCGAATAATAAAAGTAAATTGAGTTGAAATAAAGTGTGTTCTTATTTGAACGGAAATATAAGTGGAAATTAAATAAGTTTTATTGTGAACCCGGAATAAAACATTACATTGGTGTCAGAAAAGTGGAATAAAACTTGTTTATTTGTGCGAATCAGATAATTTCGCGAATAAAATAAAAAGTGCGCGTGTGTTTTAACAATAAACAAAGTGTAAAACATTTTGAAATAAGTAAAAGTGCTCGCGTTTTGAAAAGTTAAAATGGGTAAAACACTAAATCAGTTAAGTTTGACTGAGCTGAAGGCGGAATTAACTAAGCGAGGTCTTCCTACTGCTGGATCGAAAAATGATCTCATTATTCGTCTACAGGATTATTTAACCCAGAAAAAGGAATATTTGGATACATTTCAATTCGAAGTTGAAATGATAGAAGAACGAGTAAGTACTAGTTCCGATATGTCATCCATGATGGCTGTTCTCCTTGCAAAATTTGAAGAACAGAAAGATCAAATGGAACAACAACGTAAAGAACAAAAGGATGAACAGAAGAATCTTCTCGAACAAATAGAGACCCAACGCAATGAACAAAGAGAACAAATGGAACAACAACGAACAGAGCAAAAGAGTGAACAACAGAATCTTCTCGAAAAATTAGATGAACAGAAAAACATCATCCAAGGTAAGCTTGACGCGATCGAGAACAAGTTCGTTGCTATTGATGCTTCCATCAAATGCGTTGAAAAGCAATCTCAAGAAAAGTTCGAGAAAGTTGAAGAAAAACTCGAGAAAGTAGAAGGAAAGTTCGAGAAAGTCAATGACAAATTTGAAAAAATGGAAGTTAAAATGCAAAGTATTACTGAGGAACTTGACAAGGTTCGGAAAATTAAGATCCAAGAAAGTTCTGGTGAGTACCCAAAGAAGAAGGAAATGCATCCACCAACATTTGATGGACAAAGTTCTTGGTCGATCTACAAGAAACAGTTTGAGGCAGCTGCCACAACAAATGGCTGGGATGACGAAGACAAATGTATAGCGCTGACTCTTGCTCTTAGAGGTCCTGCTGCTGAGTTGTTACAAACTTTACCACCAGAAAAGAATGGTAACTTTGACGCTCTTGTCCAGGTCATTGAAAAACGCTTTGGAGATGGCCATATGTAGGAAGTCTTCCGCGTCCAACTCAATACAAGAGTCCAGAAAAGAGGAGAAACTCTGCAACAACTCCAAGCAGATATTGAAAGGTTAGCTCATCTGGCATATCCGACAGCAGGAGACGACATTATCAATCAGTTTGCGACAGAAGCCTTTGTACGTGCTGTATCTGATATAAATCTTCAGCGAGCAATTCGAACAGCTGGAAAACGTTCCCTTCCTGAAGCATTAGCGTTTGCACTGACTATGGAAGCAGCAGAACAGGCTTCTCAAGGCGTTCATCGGGTAAGAGACGTTGCAGTGGAGGAATGCTCTTGTCAAAAACTCGCATTCCAAAGAAACCAACGAGATGGAGCTGCTCGATGCTGGAACTGTAACAAGACAGTACATCTCCAGCGGCAGTGCAGATTGCCACCAAGAAGAACTGCTTACGAACACTGTGGAAACAGGAATAATGCCCAAGAACAGGTAAGCGATACAACCAGCACTCATCCTCAACTTGATTCCCATTCGAGAAACGAGTAAGAACCAACTTCGAGGGGCAGAAGCTGGTTTTTGGTATCGATGGCCCCAAAACCACAATTCAAGTCTCACAGACTAAACGAGACAACAAAAGTCTGACAGTGGAGGCAATCATAAACAGCAAACAACACGTGGCTACAATTGACACCGGTGCCACCGCCTCTATTGTACGAAGAGACTTGGTAAAGATGACATGGCTACATAACACCAACAGCTACCGTATGAAGACCGCCACAGGAGAAGCAGCAAGAGTGTACGGAGAAGTTCGTCTTGAGATCCGTTTGGCAGAACTAAAGTTTTCCCATGTGTTTTTGGTGGCAGATATATGTGATGAGTGCATCATTGGAATCGACTTCATGAAGGAGCATGGAATCATCTTGGATATCGGTTATCAAGTCCTGAAATACAGAAACATAGAGATTTCAATGCTCTTTGGCAACGAAAACTCAACAACAATTAGAACTGTCATCAAAGAAGACATGTGCCTGCCTCCTTCTTCAGAAGTTTTTGTGTGGACGAAACTAAAGGGGAATATTGAAAGCCATCGATACCTCATGGCTGAGCCAGAAGTTGAACAAAGTTCCCAAAACATCATCATCGGGAAGACTCTTGTAGCAACAAAGAACAACATGGTACCTGTACGGGTACTTAACATCAAACCGTACCCAATCAAGCTTAAGAAAGGAGAAGTTGTTGGGCAATGTGAATCTGTGGCCGCAATAACTAAGATCAACGAGGTGGATACACAGATGACTATGAACTCGGAGAAACTAAAGAAACAAATTCTCAATTCAGACAACTTGAGTCAACATCAGCTGAATGTTGCGGGAAGGCTTCTTCACGAATATGCTGATATCTTCTCTTCCCCCAGCGGGCAGTACGGCCGAACACAACTGGTGCAGCATCGAATCGATACAGGAGATGCTAGGCCGATTCGTCAACCAGCAAGACGTCTCCCGTTGGCCAAACAAGGTGAAGTTGAAGAAATGATAACAACAATAAAGAAAGACGGGCTAATCGAAAATTCCAAAAGCCCTTGGGCATCACCGGTAGTTCTCGTCAAAAAGAAGGATGGAAGCACTCGATTTTGTGTCGACTACCGCAGGCTGAATGATGTGACGAAGAAAGACAGCTACCCACTACAGAATCAGCGATACTCTAGATGCAATGGAAGGAGCACAATGGTTTTCGACTTTGGATTTGAAGAGTGGCTACTGGCAGGTAGAAATCCATCCAGAAGATCGGGAGAAGACAGCTATCTCCACAGGAAATGGTCTGTGGCAGTTTAACGTCATGCCGTTTGGGCTATGCAATGTCCCAGCTACTTTTGAGCGCTTAATGGAGTGCGTTTTAAATGGATTAACCTGGAAATCTTGCCTAGTCTATTTGGATGATGTCATCGTTTACGGAAAAACATTTGATAACCATTGTGAAAACCTAAAGGCTATATTCCAGAGGCTAAGAGAAGCACATCTGAAGTTGAATCCAAAGAAATGTGCACTTTTCAAGACCGAGGTTAAATATTTGGGGCATATCATCTCATCCCAAGGAGTGAAGACTGATCCTGAAAAAGTTGACACTGTGAAGAACTGGCCAACCCCTCAGGACAAGCATCAACTTCGGAGTTTCCTCGGTCTGGCAACGTATTATCGACGATTTTGCGAGAATCGCCAAAAGCTTGCACCAACTTACGGAGAAGGGTAAACCCTTTAAATAGTCAGGTGAGTGTGAGAAAAGCTTTCAGGAACTGAAGCTGCGGTTATGTGAAGCTCCTGTGCTGGCCTATCCGACTCCAGGCAAACAATTCATCATTGACGCAGATGCAAGTAATGTTGGAGTTGGTGCTGTTTTATAGCAATTTAATGACGGAGAAGAAAAGGTCGTTGCCTATTTCAGCAAGGTACTCTCGAAACAAGAAAGAAACTATTGCGTGACCAGAAGGGAACTTCTAGCTCTAGTATTGGCAACAAAGCACTTCCATAAGTACATCTATGGACAGAAGTTCCTTCTTCGCACAGATCATGGTGCACTAAATTGGCTTTTGAACTTCAAAAATCCAGAGGGTCAAGTAGCAAGATGGATCGAGATACTTCAGACGTATCAATGTCAGATTCAACATCGAAGAGGAAAGCTGCATTCAAATGCAGACGCATTATCTCGGCGCCCGTGCAAGCAAGACTGCAAGCATTGCACACGACTAGAAGAAAAGGAAGTTGTCGCTGTTAGAAGAACGAGAGCTGATCCCATTTGCGGCTGGAGTAATGAAGACCTCAGAATGGCCCAACAGGAAGATTCGGACATCGAACCCATCCTTGCATGGAAGGAACATCAAGAGAAACCAGAAAAGCCCCACTCTAAAAGCATATTGGGCACAATGGGACTCACTTCATGTGCAAGAAGGGCTACTCAGGCGTAAGTGGGAATCCGCAGATGGTAAATCCTATGTAATGCAGCTAGTCGTACCTCAGTCAAAGGTAAATGATGTTCTCCGAGAGATGCACGGTGGAATTTCTGGAGGCCATTTAGGCATCAACAAGACGCTGGAAAAGCTACGACAGCAATTCTACTGGTTACGTATGAGAGAAGACGTTGAAAAGTGGTGCCGAAAATGTGATACTTGTGCCGCTAGCAAAGGACCAGCTAGAAAAATCCAAAGCAAGATGCAGCAGTACAATGTGGGTGCACCTTTTGAGAGAATTGCAATAGACGTAGCAGGTCCTTTTCCCGAAACCAACAAAGGAAATCGATACATCCTTGTAGTGATGGACTACTTCAGCAAATGGCCTGAGGCATTTGCCATTCCAAACCAGGAAACCAAAACAGTTGTGGATAAGATTGTCTTTCATTGGGTGAGCAGGTTCGGAGTACCCATGGAACTTCATTCCGACCAAGGAAGGAACTTCGAATCTAAGATCTTTCAAGAGGTTTGCTCACTCCTTGGCATCAAGAAGACGCAAACAACACCGCTTCATCCACAATCTGATGGGATGCTTGAGCGATTTAACAGGACACTTAAGGAACATCTGTCAAAAGTAGTCAATGATAATCAACGAGACTGTGACCGACATATTCCATTATTCTTGATGGCTTATAGAAGTGCAACACATAGTTCTACTGGACATACACCATCGGAAGTCCTATTTGGCTCAACAATACGTCTGCCAAGTGAGATAAAATTTGGAAGTGTTCCAAACGAGCCACATGAAATGGATGAGTACTTAGATAACCTGAAAGGAACACTGGCTGACATTCACCAACGGACAAGGACAAATATAAAAGCGTCTAGTGACAGGATGAAAACAAGATATGACGCACGAGCGACAGCAACAGGGTTTCAAGAAGGAGAACTTGTGTGGTTTTACAATCCCCACCGACAAAAGGGACTATCACCGAAGCTACAACAAAACTGGGAAGGCCCTTACACAGTAATAACCAGAATTAACGACGTGGTTTACCGTATACAAAGAGGGGTAGTTCATTGTGACCGTTTGCATAGTTATAATGGTGAAAGAAGCAATGGAGTTGTTCGGGACGAACAATCCTAAGAGGGCCCAAGTAACAATTTTACTTGCATAAGGTCCATTTTTTTTCGATTCGGCAAGCTATGGTTTGTATACGTTTAGTTTAAGGCTTACTTACGCAAATCATCCATTTTGGAAAAAAAGGAGGCCTGCTTAAGGCTATCTGGAAGTGTTTAGAAGAAGCCTTGTAAATATAAGTTAAAGAAGACCTTTATAAGACCTGTTTGAACCGTTCTAAAGAAGCCTTCTATTTTCAAGTGACAGAAGGCTTTCATAAGACCTGTTTCAAGAGGTTCTTGTAAGTATGCAATGTTTTCATCTCTCAAGTATGCAATGTTTTTCACCAATAAGTATGCAAAGCTTTTATCCTGCAGATATGCAATGTTTGTAACGCTTCAGAAAAAAATATGCATTTTTATGTGAGGTTTCAATTAGCTCCCTTTTTTCCACTCGTCTTTAATATTCGATTATGGTCTACTGGTAAGGTGCTTGGTATGCAGAGGTACGTGGGATCGATTCCTGGCCGGGCCATGTGATGAAAATAAAAAAATGTGTTCTTTTTCAATTAAAATAATATTCTCATCATTTCAGAACAACAGAAAAACCAGTAGAATTTCCAAAAAAAGGAAAAGAAACAAAATAGGAAAAAATTAAATGAAACGATGAATTACTGAACTACTTTTAAGATAAAAGTCTGAACACACTACCTGCTACTGCAAAGGTAGAAATGTGAACGGACCTTTAGTAATTAAGAAACAACCCTCTGAACACATCCCAAAATATCCCACTAGACTGGAAGTATGAAGCGCCCCTCCTGGAAAGGAAGTTTCGAGAAGCAAAGACGAGAACCTTCGAAGATATTCTCGAATCTCGAAATTCCGGTATAAAAGGGCAGCGTAGACACCGACCGGACACAGTTTAATCTTGAAAGTGAAAGAGTACAGTACAAAGTGAAATAAAGTGTTGAGAATTGTTAGTAGTAAATAAAGTGATTTAAAAGTGTGTTTGTTTGAGCGAATAATAAAAGTAAATTGAGTTGATATAAAGTGTGTTCTTATTTGAAGGGAAATATAAGTGGAAATTAAATAAGTTTTATTGTGAGCCCGGAGTAAAACATTACAGTATAAACACAAAGTCGAAGGAGAAATCGTGGTGAAAAAACCAATACATATAAAATCGGCTCTGCGGTGATTATAATTTCCATACTAATTTGAGTCGCCGTGGGACCCATTTCGTAGTCAATGTCGGACTCATTTGCTTGAAGGGCAAGATAAAAAATCAAACTTCTCCTTCAAGTAAGAAAACTGAGTTCAGAAAAGACACTCCGACCTCAAAATGAGAAAAACGGGGTTGCCCTCACACACTTGCAACTTTTTGTGTATGAACACAAAGTCGAAGGAGAAATCGTGGTGAAAAAACCAATACATATAAAATCGGCTCCGCGGTGATTATAATTTCCATACTAACGAAACTAACGACGACGACTACGAAACGGATCCCACGGGGGCTCAAATTAGTATGGAAATTATAATCACCGCGGAGCCGATTGCATATGTGTTGGTATTTTCACCATGATTTCTCCTTCGACTTTGTTTTCATCTTAGAGAATATAATATATGGAGTGCTTGTGCTGTTAGTTCCGTGAAGCTTTTATAGAGGGCTCTAGTTTCTCTTAGTTTTTCGATGAGTGCATGCCTCCATTTTATTTTTATTTTATGGCTGTCATCAACAAGCGTGTTTATTTGCAGCTGCGGAACCGGACTTTTGATTGAAAAACAAAGAAAAAAAGAGATGAAAGATAATCAGCGTCGGCAGCGACCCCTATCCATGCATATGGCGCTACAATGTATTAGGTATGGGAACAAGCACTCCATATATTATATCCTCTAAGGTTTTCATATACAAAAACATAGAGGAATGAATACCTAGAGACGCGACTTCGGTTGGTTTTTCTCTTCCACCCTACAAGCTGCAATGAGAGGAAAAACTCCACAGTGCTTATATGTGGTAGTTTTCCCGTGCATTTTAAATGGCACCAACACATTCAACTGTGGAGTTGAGCTCAAAACAATTAAAAACAATTTAAGTGCTCAGTAGGAAATAAATTCATAAAAAAATAATATAATAAATTCAAAACACGAACCTTTTTTTTTTTATTTCTGTGCATATTTATTGAAAGGTGGGTGTCTGGAAAGAGCTATTTGAGCTATTCAAGTTCATGTACAAACCAAAATCATGTTTAAATTCAAAATTTGTGAGGACATCTACTGGTGAAAGGAAGGTATTAAACGAATTGTACTTTTCACACGTATTCACAGATAGGAAAACAAGAGAAAAATAAGAGAGATTATCTGAAATTAAATTTGCGGGTGTTTTAGGTAAGAGGGGTACTCTCGGCTCTCTAGGTATTCCTTCCTCTATGTACAAAAAGTTGCAAGTGTGTGAGTGCAACCTCGTATTTCGCGTTTTGAGGTGGGATTGTCAAAAATGAGCTCCGTTTTCGTGCTTAAAGGGTATGTTCGTCTTGAAATTCACAAGTTCATCGACAAACTACACCAAGACTGGAAACTTTCGTACGTCTCTCCACTTAAAACCCATTTGTTTACAGAACCCTGTTCCATTGGTGATGGTAGTTTACTCATGAGTGGATCTAGTACTAGAATTAACACATGATCTTCTACTCGAGGAGATAGGAATGTGTAGTTGTTGTACTAGATTTCTACTCACGAGTAAACTACCACCTCCAATGGAACAGGGCTAGTGTTTTCTGTGAATATATATGAAAGCCATAGATGTGGTAAATGACGTTAACACGTACACATAGATAGATTCACGACATTCTCCACAACTCGCAGCTTGTAGGCAAACCTCATTTGACCGCTCAGAGTCCAGTCATGGTATAGTTTGTCGAGTCGATGGTTTCACCCTCCAAAACCCTATTGTTTATAGTGTTGTTCTTGTAATTTTGACATGAAGTCCGTAAATAAGTGTGCAAAGCAACAATAAATTTAACCACCAAGTGTCTATGTATGCGTAAATACGCAACACATAGAAAGTTGGTAGGCCATTCACCACACCTCGCAGCAAACGTCATTTGACCTATAAACAAAAAAATACCAAGACTGGAAACTCGGCGGTCAACTGACGTTTGCCTACAACCCTTCAAGAAAACGAGTCCGACCTTGGTTTGAATGCGCTCCGCCTCAGGTGGATCTGAGTCCGACTTCGGCTCAGAAACGGGTCCGAAGGCGGCTCAAATTAGTATGGAAATTATAATCACCGCGGAGCCGATTTTATATGTTTTGGTTTTTTCACCACGATTTCTCCTTCGACTTTGTGTTCATACACAAAAAGTTGCAAGTGTGTGAGTGCAACCCTGTTTTTCTCGGTCGGAGTGTCTTTTCTGAACTCCGTTTTCTTGCTTGAAGGTAAGCTGAGGGGTGAGTGTCGTGAATCTATAAACGGGGTGAATGTCGTGAATCTATAAATGTGTGCGTGATAACATATTTACCAACGTGGTGGCTTTCACATATATTCACAGACAACATTGTACACAAACACAGTACACGTAAAAAGGTAATATATTCCGAACTGACATTGGTCGCCAAATTGTCAAAACTTGACAATTTGGCGACCAATGTCAACTACCGTAATTCTTAATTGTTTAAATTACCGACGAAAAACGCACAAAAACCGAAACACCACCACACAACTAATTTTTTAACATTTATTTACCATTTTCCGAGACGAAAGACGCAGAAAATTTGTTATTTTTCAATTTATAATTTTTTCAAATGACATTTTATAAATTAAAACAAAAACAAATTTCCGGTGTACTGTGCTACACAAAAGGGTTTTGGGCATAAACAAAAAATACCAAGACTGGAAACTTTCGTACGTCTTTCTCCCCAAAACCCTTTTGTGTACAGTGCTGTCTGTGAATATATGTGAAAGCCACCACGTTGGTAAATGACGTTAACACGGACACATTTATAGATTCACGACATTCACCACACATCGGACACGAACAAAACGATAGGTTCACGACATTCACCACACCTCGCAGCTTGTAGGCAAACGTCAGTTGACCGCCGAGTTTCCAGTCTTGGTATTTTTTGTTTATGGTTTTGGGGAGAAAGACTATAAACAAAAAATACCAAGACTGGAAGCTGAGCGGTCGAATGACGTTTGCCTACAAGCTGCGAGGTGTGGTGAATGTCGTCAATCTATCGTTGTGTTCGTGTCAAATGTGTGGTGAATGTCGTGAATCTATAAATGTGTGCGTGTTAACGTCATTTACAAATGTAATGGCTTTCACATATATTCACTGACAACACTGTACTCAAAAAAATTTTGGGGGGAAAGACGTACGAAAGTTTCCAGTTTTGATATTTTTTGTTTATGGGAAAGACCATAAACAAAAAATACCTAGACTGGAAACTTTCGTACGTCTTTTCCCCCAAAACCCTTTTGTGTATAGTGTTGTCTGTGAATATATGTGAAAGCCACCACGATGGTAAATGACGTTAACACGCACACATTTATGTATTCACGACATTCACCACACATCGGATACGAACACAACGATAGGTTCACGACATTCACCACACCTCGCAGCTTGTAGCAAACGTCAGTTGACCGCCGAGTTTCCAGTCTCGGTATTTTTTGTTTATGGTTTCTAGTCTTGGTATTGTTTGTTCATGGCATGGGTTTTGCCATTTTGGTGTCTCCCGTCTATGACTCACCCATAAACAAAAAATACCGAGACTGGAAACTCGGCGGTCAACTGACGTTTGCCTACAAGATTCGAGGTGTGTTGAATGTCGTGAACCTATCGTTGTGTTCGTGTCCCATGGTATAAAAATAGAAGGTATGATCATTAGAAAATCTAAAGTATAGAGAACTGTCAAATGAAAAAAAAAAAGATGGCTACTTAGTGTTTTGACAGCCCAGCCCATTGAAATTGTTGTTGTAAACAAATTTGTCTTGGAAATTGTTGTTGCTTTTGACTTTGCCAAATGCCAGACGTCAAAACACTATTACCCCATTTTGTAAGATGGCGGCTCTAATGATCATACCTTGTCTTTTTATACCATGTTCGTGTCCGATGTGTGGTGAATGTCGTGAATCTATAAATGTGTGCGTGTTAACGTCATTTACCATCGTGGTGGCTTTCACATATATTCACAGACAACACTATACACAAAAGGGTTTTGGTGGGAAAGACGGACGAAAGTTTCTAGTCTTGGTATTTTTTGTTTGTGGACGCACCCCTAAGCCCTAAGTTCAAATTGAATGTCTTGAACTTCGTGAATGTAGCTTTTAAAATTTGACCATATTAAATTAAGATAATATGATTCCTAAAAAGATGCCCGTCAAAGACTCGCACATAGTAAAAATAGCAGTTGAATTTCCCGATCATGTAGCACAACTTATCAATTTAGACCAAAGACAGCCACTCACAGGTAAGAATATCAATATAATAATATGCGTCATTTAGAAAAGTACCTATTTGTATTCCTTGTATTGGTAAGTGTATTGTGTATGGTTTCCACTTTAATTATATTGTGTGCAAATTAAAATGACCAAACGACGAATTTGAATCTGGAAAACAAACTAAAAACAAAGTTTGGTTTTTCAGATACGAGCATCAGACCGTGGTTAGTTGTGGTTTGTGAAATTGTTTATGATTACGCTGCAACGGTTATTAGTTTAAAAGCTCGAGTGTCGAAAGCAGGATTGTTAATAGCTGCGTTCCTTTGGAAATATACCTATATTTACTTTTTAGTACTTAAATCTGCTTTGAACTACTTTTTCAGTATTGACACTTGGCATCACGGCACCTGGTGGATAGCGACGAAAACCCGAAAGTTATATAGATTATTTTCCGATTTGCCGCTCAATGTAATTTCCATAAGAAAAAAATAAAAAAGACCTCAAAAAACATTTATTTTACGAATTAATTTTATATGTACGAGTATCAATGTTATGATTGTAAAATAATAATAATAGGTGTGTTTTTTATTACCACCGGGCTTAACTGGTTAAAAAAAAACGTTTCGGGGCTTAGCGAGAAAAAATGGCAGCACTGCATACTAAATGTTCCGAAATCAGCTGACATAAAAAAAAAATAAAGTCATATTTTTCGCTTTTGGGGTTTCTTGTGTGTTTTTGAAAAAAAAAAGTTCAACTAACTATTAAATAAATATTTAAAATAATAATTGTCCTTCCAAACATCAGTTTTGATGTTTTTAAACAAATTCTAAACAATTTACGAACAAGTTCATTTGGTAGCACAGATTTAAATCTGTTGAAAAAGTTAAGCCCAGGGAATTCTCCGGGCTTAACAGCTAAGCCCAAGGGGCTAAAGTGTTGTTGCATTTAACATGTAAATTCCTTAGCCCCGACTGCGTTTTTTTTGTCCAGTTAAGACCGGTGGTAATAAAAAACACACTAAATATGTGTTTATATCTAAATCAGGTTTAAAATATATCAAAAAGTATAATAATACCTGTGTAATTTGTATTTAAAAAGTGCAAGCAAATCGTCTGAAAACAACAAAAAATACTATAAAAAAATATAGAAATTATTAAATTATTCTTTTATTTGTTTTGCTTTTTCACAAATAATAGTAGGTAAGCATTTTTTTTTTATTTTCAACAATTTTGAAAGAAAATTAAACCAAAATAGTTTCTATATTTTTTGTAGTATTTGTGACTTGGGAAATAGCTTTCCATGCCATCTACCACTTGTAGCGACAACCCGAAAATGATATAGATTTTTTTTCGATTTGCAGTTCAATGTAGTTTCCATAAGAAAAAAAAAAAAGACCTCGAAAGACATTTACTTTACGAACTAATTTTATATGAACGAGTATCAATTTTATGATTGTAAAATGGTAATAATATGTGTTTATATCTAAATCAGGTTTAAAATATATCAAAAAGAATAATAATTCCTATTTAATTTGTCTCCAAAAAGGGAAGCAAATCGCAGGAAAACAACAACAAATACTACAAAAAATATAAAAACTATTTTGGTTTAATTTTCTTTCAAAATTGTTGAAAATAAAAAAAAAATGCTTACCTACTATTATTTGTGAAAAAGCAAAACAAATAAAAGAATAATTTAATAATTTCTATATTTTTTATAGTATTTTTTGTTGTTTTCAGGCGATTCGCTTGCACTTTTTAAATACAAATTACACAGGTATTATTATACTTTTTGATATATTCTAAACCTGATTTAGATATAAACACATTATTATCATTTTACAATCATAACATTGATGCTCGTACATATAAAATTAATTCGTAAAATAAATGTTTTTCGAGGTCTTTTTTATTTTTTTTCTTATGGAAATTACATTGAGCGGCAAATCGGAAAATAATCTATATAACTTTCAGGCCTTCGTCGCTATCCACCAGGTGCCGTGATGCCAAGTGTCAATAGCAAAGTAGATCAAAGTAGTTTTAAGTACTAAAAAGTAGATAAATATTTCCAAAGGAACGTAGCTAATATTTAACTACTGCTAAGTACTTAAAGCTATTTTGAACTATTTTTTCAATAGAGCAAAAGTAGTTCAATGTAGTTTTAAGTAGGTACTAAGCAGTAGATACATTTTTCCATAATACATAAGCTGTCGAAAATATTTCAGTCTGTGGTGACTTTATCCTTTACTGGCTGAATACAATGGTGTAGCTGTGGCTAAAGCTAAACTATACACCATATTTTAGATAATACTCCCTTCTATCTAAAAAAATTTCGGGTGCCACCTCGCAAATGCAGACAAGTACTCGGAACCCTACTCAAATGCTAAAAAAACACTAAAATCACTTGTTTTTTAGCCAAACTGCATAATATTCGATAGAGTTTAAGGCTATAATATATGTAGGATCGTTACATTTAGTACACACAAAAAACATCATAAATTAAAGCCAAACATTTGGGCAACATTTTATTGCAATAACCAAAATTTGAAAATTTTTGCATGAGCTATTGCATTATGAGTAGTACGACCAAGAAAAAATTTAATATCTGTGTAAAAGTTAATATTTACCTAGTTAAAAATGTAGAATTTAAAATATCTTTAGCGCAACAAAAAATGCAGGATTTGTGAGGGTTTTCTCAATTTTTGAAGTAGCCTTAAGCTTAGAGCTAAAAAATTAAATAACGCTAACCCTGAAAGAGAATGATTATAATGGTTCTTCAATCTATGGAATATGTAAACATGCTTTTCATCAGAAAATTTGCTTTTCCAATCTAAATACTATTTTAATAAGACTTTTTGGTAAAACACATTGGTTTGTACGAGCATTTTTATCTTTTAGTTCTTTTTACTAAAAAATGGACTTCAACGTTTGTACTCTCAGCTCAAAACATTCCTTATACAATGTAATTACTAGTTCAATCATTATTTTTTCGTTTTGGTGTGTAATTAGAAAATATCAAAACTTTTTCTCAAGATTTTTGTAATTTTTCGTGAAAAAAATTTAAAAAAAAAGTTACTCCGAGAACAAAGGGTTAAAGTATAAAAAGGCAGAATAAAGTAAAGGAAAATTATTCGGTAAAAGAATTGTGCAAAGTAAAGAAAAGAAAAGCGAGGTAAAGTAAAGTCAAATTAAAGTCCAGTGAGTATCAAGTAAAAGTCAAAGCAAAGATCTATTTGTTTAATTTAATAATTTCATATTAAATCTCTAAATTCAATAAACATTTAAACTTTTTTTTATTAAAATTAACATTAAAACCCTAACATCAATTGACAAATATTTTATCAGTGAATTAAAACTATTTAAAAAATAATCTCTGTCTTGTTTTTTCATTAAATCCTTTCCCTACCCCTACATAGTATACAGCCATGGACAGAGAAATAGCACACTATTGAGAAAAATCATTCGAATCGAATTTTAGATATTAGGAATGCTTTTTTAATTTTTTTTTTCTTTTGGTATATTGTCGAATTAAAGTGATGGAGACAAAAATATCTTAAAAGTACAGTTATTTTCTATATTTATTTGCACTAGCAATATAATGCTTTTCCTGTCGCTTTCGCTGGTGGACACAGAAATAGCACACATTCGTTTAACCGTTAAATTTTTCTTCCGCGTTCAAAAGATGTAAACAAAAATGCATTTATTTTATTGCTACTATTTAATTAACAAGTATTTTTGAAAAAAAAAATAGGAAGAAAAAATCATTAAACTGCGAAAAAAGGGAGAGTTACTTTCGATCTTCATAGTCAAAGGAAAAATCCTTCTCAATTAGCTTAAACTCTAAATTTATTGCATAAATGATGGATAAAGCCATTTATTTAGAAAGAGCAAATAGAAATTTAAACTCAGAAATTAAATTGCGTTAACTTCTTCCTCTCAAAACTTCCATACGAGTGGATAGAGCGATCACAACGAAACGCAAATGTGGCCCTTTTAAGTCATCTCGCACGATTTTGCCCGAAGTAAATATAGAATTCGGTGAAAAAAGTGCCAAGGAGACTTTTAAGAAGGATACTTTATGATGCTGAGTTGTATAGACGGGTAAGCAAGAAAAATCAAATGATATAAAAAGACACATCAAAGATCGCCTAACATTAGCTAAAAAACATCTGAATAAAAACATGCAGTTTTAAATGAGAGTCTTTTGGAGTGATGAAATTAAGGTTAACCGCATTGGAACCGATGACAAAACATTTTTCCATCGCCCTAAATGTTAAAAGGACAAGCCAAAGTATTATCTCAAGACGATAAAACTAGGAGGATAGGATTCGATGGTCTGGGGCGTATTTTCCTGGTATGGTAAGGACCCATTTCTTAGGTGGATGGCAGAATTGATAAATTCTTTTCTCTTAATATTACATTAAAATACCAAAGAACCATATTTCTCGCCAGTTAATTAGATATTCATACATGACAATGACCCAAACATGCATCAAAAATAGTACAAGATAGGTTTTCGGACGAAAAAATCGATGTTTGCACCCAGCCATCTCAAATTCACGATCTTAACCCCATAGAAAATGTATAAATTGATATCAAGGTTAAGCTTGGGGAAACAAAATTCGAAAATTCAAACGATTTTTGGGCCAGAATCAAAGAAGCGTGGTACCGTACTCCACAAAGTGGATACCAGACGTTAGTTGAAAGTTTACCAAAGAGGTGCCAAGGAACTTTGGAAAACCGTGGTCTACTTACAAGTTACTAACTGAGTAGTATTGAATTTATTGGAAATTGTATGAATTTTTGCTTAGAAATGATTATTTTTATGATTTTCGCAATGTGTGCTATTTCCTTGTCCACAAAAAAAAAACTTATTTTCTACAAATCATAATTTTTAAAAATTGAATTGTAATGAAATAATTTATAATTATTAATTTTATGAATCTTCATAAGCTTATGCACGACCTGATATAAAAATTTTAATATATAAGTTAAAAGGTCCGAAATAAATCCAATTTTTGTAAGAAAAATCAAAAGTGTGCTATTTCTTTGTCCATAGCTGTATATCATGTTTTAGCTAAAACTCTCTTCTATCTAAAAATTGTCGGGTGCCACCTCGCAAATGCAGACATGTACTCGGTAACCCTACTCAAATGCTAAAAAACATTAAAATCACTTGTTTTTCAGCCAAAGTGTATAATATTTGATAGAGCTAAAGGCTATAACATACATAATATTTTAGCTAAGACTCTCTTCTATCTAAAAAAAATGTCGGGTGTCACCTCGTAAATGCAGACAAGTACTCAGCAACCCTACTAAAATGCTAAAAAACTTTAAAATCATTGGTTTTTTAGCCAAAGTGTATAATATTTGATGTGTTAAAGGCTATAACATACATAATATTTTAGCTAAGACTCTCTTCTATATAAAAAATGTCGGGTGCCACCTCGCAAATGCAGACATGTACTCGGTAACCCTACTCAAATGCTAAAAAACATTAAAATCACTTGTTTTTCAGCCAAAGTGTATAATATTTGATAGGGTTCGAGGCTATAACATACATAATATTTTAGCTAAGACTCTCTTCTATCTTAAAAATGTCGGGTGCCCCTAACTATCAAATATTATACACTTTGGCTGAAAAACAAGTGATTTTAATTTTTTTAGCTTTGAGTACGGTTGCCGAGTACATGTCTGCATTTGCGAGGTGGCACCCGACATTTTTTAGATAGGAGAGAGTCTTAGCTAAAATATTTTGTATGTTATAGCCTATAACTCTATCAAATATATCCAATAGGACAGCTTTTTGAAAAAGTTTGTATTTCAAGCTAAGAACTCAATTTAATTATATTTTTTTTATTTTTCTGCTTTATTCTATTATTAGCATTCTACTGTCACAAAAAATCATAAAACAAAATATTGGGTATTTTTAATTTGGGCTGTTATGATCATTGAATTTTTAAAGCAATTAAAAGACTAATCCATTAATTTTCCCGACGTTTCGTTTGTTTTTTGCCAACATCTTCAGGTGTTTTTAATTTTATTAGACCTTAAATACAATAACAATTTTTTAGAACATTTCTTTTGTTTTTTCTCTTAAATTAATAACTAACTTTTGTCGTCAAATTACATTTTTATACATATTTTTATTATTAATTGTCAAAATTGGGTTGGGTACGATGGACCGCATTTTAAAATCTTGTTCTTAAAACCTCGCATCTTAAAATCTCGCATTATGAAATCTTTTTTTATCGAAATCTCGCAATTTCAAAATCTCGTTTACCAAAATCTCGCAAACTAAAATCTCGAAATTTATAATCTCGCATTGAAATAAAATATTTATTAATTCGCGCGCGCGAATTAATAAATATTTTATTTCAATTTGAGGTTATAAACCTACATGATATTGCTAGCTTAGGAAAGCCCAGAACATCCCTCTTCTGTTTTTTTCGTTTTGTTTTGAAGAGATAAATAGAAAAGGAAAAGGTTTGTTAACTGTCAGGTGCCTATGCCAGTTTTTTAAAGTGTTCAGGGTCAACTGTTGAATGTTGGAGTCAAAAGGAATTAATGCATGTGAAATTGTAGTATTCGACCTTCTATTTTCATTTAATCTGTTGCTTATACATTTTGCTGTCAAAAAAGCAATTTAAATTTAAGATACTTTACGCTCTAAACTAATTCTTCTAATGCGAGATTTTGATATAGCAAGAATTTAATGAATTTGCGAATTTTTTTCTAAAATGCGAGATTTTAATATGCAGGATTTTGAAAATGCGAGATTTTGTTATGTGAGATGTTAAAAATGCGAAATTTTGCTTTGCGTGATATTTGCAAAAATGCGAGATTGGTACACCTATTAAGATTCTAATATTCTTTTTACTCAGGGATAAAATATACCGAGTTCCTTTTTCGTTGATTTTAGGCCATAAACTTCTAGAGATAATACATTCGCCCCTAGTTTTCCAGGTGTTATTGATTTTTTCTTTAGTCATTAGGTCTATTTTTCTTTTGAGTACACCGATAGGGATATCTGGTCCCCTTACTAATTGGGTGCTGCTATCCTCTTTTGACGCTGACCCTAACCTAGCTAGTTCATCCACTATTTCATTCCCTTCTATATTGATATGCCCAGGAACCCAGCATAGTTCTACTTGGTTAGTGTAGCAAATGCTATTGATTTTCTTTCTGCAGTTTAAAACCGCTTTGGATCTTATCGTCTCACTGGCTAAAGCTTTGATAGCAGCCTGGCTGTCCACAAAGAATGTTATCTCCGAGGAGATTAGTTTTTCTTTGTGAACCAATTCTACCGCTTTTTCTATAGCAAAAATTTCAGCTTGAAACACACTGCAATCGTCTGGGAGTTTATATGATTCTCTAATATTGAGAGGTTTACAGAACACCCCAGCTCCTGTTCCTGATTCCATTTTTGAACCGTCAGTGTAGAAGGGGATAAGCGAATTGGAATCCCACCCCTCTCTTTCAGGTATTAAAATGGAGAAATTTTTATTGAAATCTACTAAAGGTGGAATGTAATCTGTAGTCTCATTCAAACCCGGATTTGTGTCGTATCTTTGCATGATAGACCCATGACCATAAGTGTTTTGCCTCCAGTATCCCAATTCTTTTAATCGTAGTGCGCTTTTAGCTGCCGTGCATCTTATGGACCGGGATGTCTAAAATTATTTCCAACCCTGCTTGGGGTGAGACCTTTGTGCCCCTGTAATCCCAATACACGCTAATCTCTGTTCTTTGTTAAGGTTCTTGAGATAGCTTGATTTTTCAACAGCTTTCCACCATACGATAGAACCATAGGCAAGTATGGGGCGAATAATCGCCGTATACATCCATTGGATGACTTGAGGGCGCATACCCCATCGTGCACCAAAGGTTTTTTTGCATGTGTAGAAAGCGCATATTGCTTTTTTCATTCTTTCCTCGGTGTTACGTTTCCATGTTAGCTTGGAATCAAGGATTACTCCAAGATATTTAGCTTCTTTGGAAAGAGTCAGAGGAATATCATCAAGTTTAGGAGGATTAAAATCCCCTAGATTCCTTTTCTTCGTGAACAGAACTATTTCCGTTTTAGTGGGGTTAACCCCAAGACCATTTTGGGCTGCCCATGAAGATATTTCTTTGAGTACGTGTTCCATAATATCTCCGACGGTGGTAAGAAACTTACCTGTTATGAGAACTACTATGTCATCAGCGTAAGCTACTATTTTAATACCTTGGTTTTTGAGTTTTGTGAGAATTTCGTTAACCACAAGGATCCAAAGGAGAGGCGAAAGAACCCCTCCTTGTGGCGTACCTCTTGTAACTGTTTTCTCTACCGTACTATTTCCCATTTGTGAGTTAATGATTCTGCCATTTAACATAGTATGAATCCAATCTACTATGACAGAATCTACTCCAATATCGACTAGACAGTATTTAATTGATTCTGTGTTAAACGTTGTTAAACGCTCCTTCGATATCTAAAAATGCTGCTAGTGTATGTTCTTTGTTTTCAAGACATTTCTCAATATGCGAAACTACATCATGCAGTGCAGTTTCCACTGACCTGCCTTTAAGGTAAGCGTGTTGGTAGTTACATAAGTTGTTAGAATTGAGAAGTTCCCTAATATGCAGATCAATGATTCTCTCCAGTGTTTTAAGGAGGAACGAGGAGTGACTTATTGGTCTATAAATCTTTTGCGGTTGAGTGTGTCGGTTTTCCTGCTTTTGGAATAAAAACCACTTTAACCTTTCTCCAACTCATAGGGACGTATCTAAGTTTAATACAACTAATGAAGATAACCCTAAGCCATGGTGTTATTACATTTAAAGCGTGTTGAAGAAGAGCTGGGATTATCTCATCTGGTCCCGCAGATTTATAGGGTTTAAACGAGTTGATTGCCCAGATAATCTTCTGCTCTGTAATAATCTGTTCTATGTTTGATTCTTGGTTTGTGGGTTCAAGCAAGTTTGATTGCGTGAATCCAGATTTATCAGGATTTTTACAGCCAGGAAAGTGTGTTTCCATAAAGAGTTCAAGTGTTTCTTGGCTCGAGTAAACGGGATAGGGGACAGTGTTTTTCAAAAGAAGTTTTCATTTAACTAGTAAGGTTTTCGACAGTATTATCGATGGCTGATGTATTTGAAAGCGTATTTTCTCTTGGTGGGTCGATACGCTCCTTCAGCCAATTTGTGTACTTTGTCCAATTTGTTCTAGTTGGGTTTCTGTAAGGTTTGATATCTATTAACTTCTTGTCTAGGGTGAAGCGTATCCTAAAGTGATCCGAGAAGGATTCCTCTGGTGATGGGATGTGATGCCTATCTCCTAATCTCCTATCAAAATTTGCTCATTTATGCTCATAAGAGTCAGATCTAGATTTTCTTCTCTGTTTTTGTTTCGAAATGTTGGATGATTACCCCTATTGCATATCGTCATATTAGAACAAAGAATGTATTCAAAAATTGACTCACCTCTTTTTTTGATATCATTACCACCCCATTGTGTATGATGGGCGTTGGCATCACATCCCATCACCAAAGGTATTCCATTTACCGTGGAATAGTCCACAAGCTCCCGGACTGTTTTTGATGGTGGGTTCTCCTCTTCGTATTTCATGTACGTTGACTTTAAGATGAAGTTGCCTTCCTTGGATTCAACGCTGATTGCCGCATTATGGTTGTTGCTGTACCTAGATAAAAAGAAAGCATTAATCGACTTTTTCGCTAAAATATAACTTCTTACTTTACCTACTTCAGACGTGGAATGAAAAAGGTTGTAGTATTTTGACCTCAATTACCTGGTTCTTTCAGATCCATGGTTCTTGTATCAAGGCCACATCCACGTTCTTTTGAGACATGAAGAGCATTAGGTCGTGAGTCGCTGCTTTAGCGTGATGCAAGTTGATTTGCACCACCAGCAGCTTTTGGCTCCCCTTTGCTATCATGCCTTCTTACCTTTACGGTGCCAATGCCGTACTTTAACACGTCTCCTTTCGTTTTTAGCAGGAGGTCAGATTTCTCGTCCACCGCGAACGAGAGGTCTTTCTTGATGAGCTTCCACTCCCCTACGGGTATTTCCGTGTTTTGTCCCTTTAGCAGTCTGATTATGTCCGCGTCCTCGTGAGTTGCAGGAGGTGGGATCCATGCATTGATCTGCTGGCGAAGTGGTAGAGCTGTCACGGGAATGATTTCAAGAGACGCCCCTTCCCACAGTACGCCACATTTGGCGATTATGTTGGAAAGGAAATCTTTTGATTTCTGATCACCGCAGCAGACCACTTTAACTCCTTTTCGCCATCCAGCGCCATCGAAGGTATAGTTCGCAGGACCATCGTTTTCGGGTAACGCCATCATCGCTTTAAGGATCTCGTTTTCCACAAGTAGCCAATGTTCCGCCGAGATTTTCCCATCAGGGTTGTCCCGACTTATTATGGTCACTTGTAGATCGATCGGGGTGGTGTCAAAGCTGCTGGTTTTCAATTTCTTGACACCTTCAGTTTCAGCTGTTTCCTCCGACCTGTCTCTTTTTGATGCTCTTGGCTTCGTCCTTGTAGGGTTGCCTCCTTGCGCTTTGCTTTTCGTAGCAGTAGAGGGCAATATCTTACTGGCCGTCGCCTGATCAATATCTGCGCCATTTTGAGCATTAGAGTTAGTACCAGCCTGTTCACAGTCTACCTTTTTAGGGTTCGACCTAGATGTGGCAGCATTAACTCCTTTGCTCTCAGACTTTTTGGTTTCCTTTTGCTGAGAGGGGTCTACGAGTGTAGTGGCAATCTCTGCCTTACGTTCATAGGCCCTTATCTGCTTTTTGTGCTTTTTAAGGAGAGCCTTATCTCTTGCACTAAGAGTAGAAGGATCCTTACCTTCTGTGGCTCTCACGAATCTCTTCGAACATCTGTAGCTCCTGCGGTTCCTCGATTCCTTGAGGTGTTCAGCAGACTTTAGCTTGATATCTTCTTGACTCGGATCTACCAGTAGCCCATCCTCGGTTTGACTACCTACAGAAGGAGGTCCGTCCGAGTTATCCAGACCTGCGATTGTTAGCTGATCAAGGTCAGGAAGGAGGTCCACTGATAAAATGACAGCCTTTTGTCTTTTAAGCTCTTGCTTTCCGTTGTTTACATTTGTCACTGGCGACTTAGCTTCTTGCGAAGCCAAGCCCTCGCCGACAGCCGTGACTTCTGCCGACACTTGAGTGTATATCCCCACTCGATTTTTATTATCTTGTAAACTTTTACTATCCATGATTGTTATTAAATAAACATCCCTGCGTTTTTTTTGGTTTTCTTGGTTGTAAGAGTCGAACGTAAGCCCACCCGCCGCGACAAGGCGAAAACCTCGGTGGGTTTTATTACGTAAATTGCTTTGATTTCAAATATCTCGATGGCGTTTTTTTTTTGTCCAAAACCCTTATATATAAACAAAAAAACACACCTATGCATAGTAGGGTGGGTCAAAAAAATCGAAATTCATTTTTTTGATTTGGTACCTCGAAAACTCGATTGCTAGACACCTAGAATATGCTCACACAAATATGAGCTCTTTATCTTAATGGGAAGGTCCTCCGCTTTTCAATTTTCCATTTTTACATCAAGCTTCTACTAAAAAAAATATTTTTTTTATTTTTAATTATTATTCGGACTTACCGCGACAATTAAACTTTTTATCATATAAAATATGACACGGCTCGACTTTTCGATAAGGTTGCACTTATCGTGGTCACGAGATGACTGATGGTTTGTGGGTGGATGTTGTTGTTGTTTTTTCAGCTTTTTTATTTTCTTTTCTTTTTTTTTATTAATTGAATTTTTAGCCAATTTTTTTAACATATTCTTGTAGAAAATTGAACGCTCTACAAAAAAGGTTAGATACACTTTTTTGAATTATCTAACCGTTTAGTAGATATTTAAGGTCCAAAAATCGAGAAAATCTTTAAAAATTCGTTTTTTGTTCTTAATTTTGTAACAAATTGAAAAATTATAATAATCAAACGCGCATGACATATTCTTGTAGGAAACAGATTGCTCCACAAAAAAGGTCTTATTACCTTTTTTTATTAATCTAACCATTTGAAAGATATTCGAGGTCAAAGTTAAACAAAAATATAAAAACTTTTTTACTTTTCAAAATTTTTTTATTCACTGAAAAGTCATTATTATTAAATTAGTAAGATGGATTATTGTAGGGGCTTAAATGTTTTACAACAAAGTCCTTGGCCTCAAATTGGTTGCTTTAACCGTTTAGAAGATATTCGCATTCAAACCAATGCCCACTGATTTCAATAGTTTTCTTATGGTCTCTATGCATTGCGACTTGGATGCAAATATCTTCTAAACGGTTAAAGCAACCAATTTGAGGCCAAGGACTTTTTACTTGCGATATAGGTACTATAGGGCAAGTTTAGGATTTGTAAGAAAAATCGAACTCGAGATAACAATTTTACATGATATTACGATGATGGAGAAGTTTTTGGTGATTCCCAAGAGGGGAAATTGAAATTTTTTTATGACCAAAACTAACGGTACCTGCCATATAACGGAAATACAAAAGTTAATTTTTTTCAAAAACGGCTCTAACGATTTTGATTTAAATTTTTGTTTGTAGTATTACACAAAAGAGCCAACTTTTAAAATAAAAAAAATATTTTTTGTACCGTTATTAACGGTACCTGTCATACAACGTTTTTTTTTCGTTTCTGAATATCTCGTACAACATTAACCCGATTTTAATAAAAAATTTTATACAAAAGTGTTTAAGTAAAGGTAATATTAAAATTTTAGAAAATTTTCAAAAAAACTCATTTTTGGATTTTTACAAAAAATTTCAAAATTTTTTTTTGAAAATCAATTTTTTGAAAACGGATTAATGAAAAATTTTGAAAATAAGTTTTTATGTGTAAATAAATTATTTATTCAAAATGGCATACCAACTATTTTTTTGAAAAATGTTAGAAATTTTTGATATATAAAAAATTATTTAAAAAAAAAACGACCCTACGATTTTCGAAAATTTTTTTTTAAAAATACCTTTTTATACAAGTAATAAAATGACATACTTGGTTTTTTTTAAAAACATCATTTAAATAGGTGTTTAATTAATTATAAAAACAGATTTCATTTTTTTACACTACCTATGAAATTTCTTGAAAATATCAAATTTTTCCTAATTTTCTTGAATAAAAAGCTTTAACATTAGAGTTACTTTAAGCATAAGAGCAAGTACGTGCGACCCCAGTCGTGCATTTTATTTGTAGAACATTAAGCATCTACAATAATCCATCTTACTAATTTAATAATAATGACTTTTCAATGAATTAGAACATTTTAAAAAGTAAAAAAAGTTTTTATATTTTTGTTTAACTTTGACCTCGAATATCTTTCAAATGGTTAGATTAATAAAAAAAAGGTAATAAGACCTTTTTTGTGGAGCAATCTGTTTCCTACAAGAATATGTCATGCGCGTTTGATTATTATAATTTTTCAATTTTTTACAAAATTAAGAACAAAAAACGAATTTTTAAAGATTTTTAAAGATTTTTTGACCTCAAAAATATCTACTAAACGGTTAGATAATTTAAAAAAGTGTACCTAACCTTTTTTGTAGAGCGTTCAATTTTTTACAAGAATATGTAAAAAAATTGGCTAAAAAGTCAATGATTAAAAAAATTATTTTTTTTTGGTAGAAGCTTGATGTAAAAATGGAAAATTGAAAAGCGGAGGACCTTCCCATTAAGATAAAGAGCTCATATTTGGTGAGTATATTCTAGAGGTGTCTAGCAATCGAGTTTTCGAAGTACCAAATCAAAAAAACGAATTTCCATTTTTTTTACCCACCCTAATGCATAGGTAATGGTAAAAAAATGTTTCTTTTTTAATTTAGATTTCAAAGCCTTAACTACATTGGCCACTTTTTGAAAAAGTGCAAATATAAAAATATTTTTTCCCGCTAGCGCTGTTAGTTTGTAAAAAAGAGTATACAAGTCGTATTTTAGGCCAAAAAATAAGATTTGTGCATCATTTGCTTTAATATTCCATCCCGAAAAACTATACAAAATTGTGTTTGAAATTTTCACTCGTGTATTTTTTTACTTTTTGAGCTAATGTAGGCTTAATGGTAATGAAAATGTCTAAATTTTTTTTTTTTAGGTGATAAGTTTAAATTGAAATTCTTTGTATTGGGGTAACTAAAAAAAATGCTACCACAGTTTGGTAAATCGCAAATCTAACTGGACACAATTTAAAAAAAAGTTTAGCCTTTTGTATTAATGAAATGATGCTTCTTCTTCAGCACCAAATTTCTTTTGAATATATTGTTGCATAAAACAGGTAGAAGGATTTGAACACAAGTAGTTTTTTCTCAACGCACTCTCCCTATATCTCGAAGGAATTTACTGCAACTTCTTGTTTTCAGGTGAATAAGACCATGACGATGACGGTAGCATTATACTGAAGCCTTCTTACTGTGAATATTTAAAGTTTTGTACAATTTGCTTCAGTTACATATTTGTAGACCCTTTAAAATCTAGTGTTATTTGAACAATTTACAAGTGTTTGGTTCCACAGATTTCTTGAGTTGAAATACACTATAGTCCTGGAGAAGAAGCATCATTTCCTTAATACAGTGGAGGAAAAATTAAGACTTGGGGTTTCATTCTTCCTGACATAATTAAAAAATTAGTGATAAAAAATAGTGAAATCGGCCCAAAACCACATTCAAACAATATGAGAACCAATGGATAAATTGTTAAAGTTGTATATATGTATTTAAGACACCCATACCCACATGCATTACGACTAATTTTAGCCAAAAAAATGGAAGATGAAACAAATCCGCGCTTCCAGTATTCAATATTCAAAAGCACCCTTAAATTAATTATTTTTCAAAATTTAAAAAAATGATATATTCTTTTAAAAAAGTGTATTATTTTATGGCATTCATGATTTTATTATATGTTGTGTATTTTAAGAGAAAATGGACAAACGCCCTTTTTGCTTAGTAAAACACATAAGATATGCAATGCCGTGCTAAGCAAAAAGGGCGTATATCCACTTTTGCAGTTTTTATTACATTGAATTTTATTGTTTCTGGTTTTTGCACCTTTAAATTAAATATTTTAAAAAAATATGAAGAAACCTACGCCCTCTTTTAATAAGTAAAACACATAAAGAGTGCAAATGTGCTCTTTTGGATAAATGAAAAGATTCGGAAAAATTGCCATAATTTTGTATTTAACTTAATCCAATAAAATAAAAGATGTTTCTTAACATTTCTTAAGCAAAAATAGACATTAATTCATAATTTAAAAAAATAAAATAACATAAAAAAAACAAACAAAGAAACAAAAAAACCATCAAAAATAATAATTCAACATGAAACATATGTACTAAGTAATTGACTAAAAATGTTTTAGCATTTTACTAAATAGTTTAAATTTTTTCTCTAATGTATCTCAGTCATTTTCCAAACAAAACGGGAAGTGTTTTCCAGATATTAAGCCAGTTTTCTGGTTAAATCTGGCTTATTTTTTGGATAAGATCTGTTTTTCTGGTTAACGAGATACCTCGGGGAATTTGTTTCGCGACATTCATTTTGATCCCATATTTTATGACAGTTGCTTTCAGAAAACTTATTTCGGTACTACGCACATAATACTTGGGTTTTACCACCAAAGGCAAAATTTTTTTTATAGGATGCTTCAAATTATGACCAGTTTTTTCTGCTTTACTTTTACAGTCGCAAAATTTGTCATTAATCTGTTAAATCTTTTTTTTATGCTTTCTTATCGCTTTCATTCGAGAAGTAAATATGTATTTCAAATGGTTTAAGGAACTTGTCACTTCACTATCAATACTTGGCGGAAACTCGTTTGCCTGAGGACTGACACATTTGCGTTCAACATAGTGACAAAATTGTTATTTGTATATTTTTTTTCTATCAAACAAAAAGATTGCCACAACAAATTTTTCGGGAAATTCGTGACAATTTTTTAAAAAACTCCTGACAATTCATTGCCATTGCAATTTTTTTATGATCCCACAACTTGACATTTCTAAAAAATATTTGTATGACACAGAATTTACACAATTGTCAAGTGGTCATTTACAAAATTTAAATAGGTACCTGATGGTCAAAAGATTCGGCCGACATAAATATTATTCTATTTTATCGTTTATTTTACATACATATATTAAATCCAAAAAAAGTATTCAAAGTAACTTCTGAAATAACGAAAACTACTTTTTAAATGGTTTTTATTTTTATGTCCTTTTTTTTTTGAAGATTGTTGAAGTCGTTTTTCATTTGCGGTTTTGGGCTATTTCAAGTTGGAAATGCGATTTTTTTATATCACCCAAAAATAAAGTGCTGCTTAACGTTTTCAAATATGCCACAAACTCATTTTTTGATTTTTGGCTCATACGGCCTTTTTGCTTAGCACGGCAGTATAGGTATGTATCTTCAAAAAATTTACATTTTTAATGATTAACATATGTACTTATAAGTACATTGAACTACAAGAGCAAGTACGAGGTGCATTTTATTTTGTTTTAAATCGTTTATTGAATGTACAAACTTTCGCGTTCATGGGATACCGTCATCAACACCTCACGGTCATCCCAAGTTGAAGTGATAACACCCTGTGATGTAGTGAGCATTGTTTGCTCCCAACAAATTCAAACTCAAGAAGAACCCCACCAACAACAACAACAACCAGAGTTAGAACGGCCTACACACACTTGCGGAGCCGATCTAACCAACTTTAACATTTTATGGCAGTTTCCCGGTGACCACGCTCAATGAAATTTGATGCGAAACGTTCGGGGTGAGTACAAAAGTACTTTCTTTGTTTAAAAAACGCGGCTAATCCGAGAATTTTAAAAATTATATAAGAAAAATTGTGTAAAAAAGTATCTTCCTTTATTGGCCCATTTAAACATTGGTTACGTACATGTTTGCTTATCCAGAATATTGTTTCAACAAAATTAGTCATTTTTGATTAGAACAAAACTCTGGCTAAGAGTAAGTTTGAGCTGAAGGCAGTCGTCTTTATGCTCAAGCTTCCAATATTTTCACCTTTTCTTTTGAACTTTTAACAAATTGTTTTGATGCCCACACACACTGTTTTCCAATGATAGCCCTGTTCCATTGGGAGATGGCAAAGTACTACTAGTAGTTTACTAGCGATTTTCAATAGAACGCACTTTCAACGAATTCAATACAAATCGTATCTACTCGGGAAGAAGAGCATGAGTAGATGATAGTACTAGATTAACCAAAACATCTACTAGTATTAAACTAAAACCTCCAATGGAACAGGGCTAATAAAAAAATCAAGTGCTTTAGTTCTGTGAAGGTAGCATGTATTTTCTTTTTCAAACCATGAACTATTTGTTAAGCTTCTTTTTCCTAAGCACCTTGAAATTATTGTTTCTTTTATATTTTTTATATTTTTTCTTCTTCGAAAGTTTTTCGGAATATGGTCTGTGTGTCCTACAGATATTAAAAAAAAATCATCTGATGGAGCATACAAACTTCCAAAATCAGAATTTTGTGAATAGTTTTTTGCGAAAATAAACATTTCACTGCCACAAGTCAAAACTTCTTCTTCCTTTCTGAACTTAAGTTCACATTCCTTGCAATTTAATTTTTTTATTGTCTTAAATGCCACATATCTAACAAAATATCTCATTGCTGCCAACTCTGTGGAAACATATGAGTCCGAAATTATTTCCCTTTGCATTCTCATCATCCATATTTTCGTAGAAATTATCAATTTAGTAAAATTCGGGGGTGATTTCACGAATTTCCGGTTCGTCATCAAAATTATTTATGTCAACTTCCGGCATATTTCCTGTTTCACTTAAGGCTTTCAGAGTAAGCATATCATCTTCATCTTCTGAACAGTAACCAAACTTTGTAAATGAACAGAAATTCATCGTCATTATTTTGGCTACCAGAAAATTAACTTCATGAACAGATGGATTCTTTGTGCTCCCCCCTTTTGCTCTAATTTGCGAAAAAAAGTTTTCAATAACATCTTGATTTAATCTTTTTGTTAAGAGAAAATCAATACCTTCAATCTCAGAAAACATTTGTTCAGCCATTAGCAGGGTTACTCTCAATGATTGTTCAAATCCATCAATCCAATACACCCGTGTCTTTTGTACTAACTTGATATTTTTGATATATTTTATGAATTTCTCAATAGATTTATATATATGATTGTTCAATTTTATTGCGGATTTATAATAGTTTTTGTCGTACAGACTTCCGCTATTCATACAATCAAAAATCTTATCAATTTTTTGAAAGCATTTTGCTGTTGACCTAACTTTTTGCTTTTCATTTTCTTTGAAATTGTCCGTTTCTACTGCCGTGAAGAGAGCTGCTGCTGTGGTCTTGCTGAACACTTGAACAGCATATCGAACCCGCATTTTATCGAAACTTGAAGGATCGATATGCTTTTGGGTCAGCTTGGGACACGTTCTTGTGGTTTTTAATTTTTCAATTTCGTAGAGGCGCTTTACTGTACGAAAACTAACAATCCCGTCTGGTGTATCGAAATCCAAATTTATTAAAGAATTCCTCATACTTTTGATAATATGCGGAATATCATAAAAAGCAAAAATTTGCTCATTAAAAATAAAGAATGGGGTTTCTTTTGTCACACCCAATTTTCCCAAAACATTTTCTATTATTTGGTCCTTGATCGCAAATTAAAGCTTTGACAATCAGATTCAGTTTTTCAGCTATTTTAAGATTTTCTAATAAAACCCTTTTTAAATCCTCTCCAGGAGTGTTATCCACGCTTGTATGGGATAAAGCGTGCTTCTTTTATTTCTCTGGCTTGTGATATTTTGCTATTGCATACTTCAGTGATTTGTATAAAATATTCTAACAAATACTTTATATTGCATACTTTTGAAAATACATACCATACTTTTGAAAATACATAGCATACTTTCGGGGTATTTGTGCTTTTATTATATAACTTTGAAAATCCCACAGGGCCGTAGTTTAAATTGTACCCCAATAAAAAAAAAATAAATAAAAAAAAAAAAAATATTATTTAAATTATTAATAGTGGTCATAATGTCTGTATGCGAGAAATGTTCTGAAATCTGCGACTTTATGATTGATTCAATTATTTGCCATTGTACGAAAGTACGTAAAAGTACACAAAAAGCACTAAAGTTCTAAATAAAAAAAAAAAACATTTCACATTAATGTAAACAACAAAAAAATGTATACCACTGTTTATAAATGTCAAACAAAATTTAATATCACTGTTTATCACTTCAAACATGTATGAACACTTTAAACTTGAAATCACTCAACTTAAACTCACTCAATTTGAATCAAGCAACGTACGTCACGAATAAAAAATAATACATTGGAAGTCACTTTCCAATTAGAACTTAAATTTACCTTGCTATGTATGTATATAACCAAATACATAAACAGGTATATAAACAGATCACGCCATATCTGTTTAATGCACATACATATATATATATAAAAGGCACTATATTTAATCAAATGGCATAGAAAGCCAATTAATTTATATATTTTTTTTTTTTTTGATTTATTAGGTCATAGCAATTTCATTAATTTTATAACATTTTAATTTGTGGAATGTATTTAAATATCATTGCCATGTACGTTAATAATTTAATTTTGATTTAGTACTTTAGTACTTTTTGTGTACATTTACGTACTTTCGTACAGCCATGGTAACTGCCATAAAACATTCCACGTTAAGTGTATAGGCGCACCTTCTAGTTCAATTAAACTCTTTAACTAATCGAAACCGTTTTATTTTTTCTGTGTTAATTGTGACCCTTTTGCCCAATCTAACATTATTCGTGACATTCTTTCTAACTCAAAGATGATAGATAGACTGCAAAACCAACTGCTCTACTTAAACGATAAAATTGAAAATATATCAAATATACCAATCTTAAAGCGTCAACATACAAGAAGTGCATCTAAATCTCAAAATGCCCCTGTCGAAAATAAATCCAATAAACGCAAAAGTGAAGACCTAGATTTGACGTTACCAATCCCTTCGAAGAAACAATCAACTAACTCGCCCCTTGAATCTTCTCCATCCTTAGATTCTTCTAATCAATGCTCCGCTACATTTCCACCCTACACGTAAATCCCTCTCAACTTCCAGCCCCACCTATCCCACCAGAATTAAATCCAAATTCATCTGAACAATCTGCAGCTTCAACTTCCAATCTTGGTCAGCTCTCTGTTTCATCGATCCAGCCTGCATCAACTCCACCTCCACTTGAACAGCCTCCAGCTTCTACAATAACTCTGCTTCCCTCCGACCAATCTACAAATTCAACGTCAAACCCTGTTCAACTTCCCGTTTCTTCGACCAAACCTTCATCAACGTCACCTACAGCTGCATCAAACATTCCTCCCGCCAACCCATTCCGTAGTTTGCTCCCGCACATTGTGGATAACTTAGCATCACCTATTGACTATGGATTAAAAATAGTTGAAAGACAAAAAACCCTTTTCATTTCGAAACTTGATCCCTCTACAAATGCTCTCGATGTAAAAAACTACATTAAAACGAAAATCGGGACGCTACGTTTAACGCTCGTCGAGAAAATGATTCATCGTAACTTTGCAAAATATTCTTCGTTCAAGATCAAAGTTCCAGACTCAATATTCTATCTTCTTAACTCATCATCGTTTTGGCCGGAAGGAATTATTTTTCATGAATTTCAAAAGAGAACGCTGCCAATTAATCATCACCATTTTCAACAACACCTGACAACGCCATACCTGAAACAGAGCAGCTTCAAAAGATATTAATCTACTACCAAAATGTTAACGGACTTCGGACAAAGACCAATAAGGTCTACAAGAATATAAACAACATTCCTCACGATATACTTATCCTCACCGAAACATGGCTAAACTCATCTTTTATGGATACAGAAATTTTTGACTCCAGCTTTCAAATCTACCGTCGTGATCGACACTATGATCCTTCCGCTACTGTTGGTGGTGGTTTGTTAATAGCTGTTCGTAACCATTTCCTCTGTAGTCTTGTCGATAATTTTTTGATCTTGAAGTTCTGTGTGTGAAAATAAAAATCCTGTCTGGTTACATATGTATATGTGGTTGCCTGTTATATCCCACCCTCTTCGAACAATGACGTCTATAATAAACTTTTTGACTACTTGGAGACTATTCATGAACAAATTGATGAAGCAGATGAATTATTAATAATCGGAGATTTTAATCTACCTCACCTAAAATGGGCAAAATCCAATCACTGTGATGCCTTTCTACATGTCGACGCTTCCAACTACAACGAGTTTCTCGTTATCGACGGAATGGCTTCTTTTGGCCTTGATCAATTAAATGGAGTGAGTAACCAATTTGGCAAAACTTTGGACCTTATCTATTTCTCTCATGTCTCCAACTCTAATGCTGCAGTTTTATTGAGTGACACAAAACTTGTAGAAGAAGATCGCCATCATCCTGCATTATCTATTTCTATGAGCTTAAGTATCTATCATTCATCTAATATTAGTAAGGATCAGCATGAATTCAATTTTAAATAAATTGCACGACTGGGGTCGCACGTACTTGCTCTTATGCTTAAAGTAACTATAATGTTAAAGCTTTTTATTCAAGAAATTTAAAATTTGATATTTTGAAAAAATTTCATAAGGAGTATAAAAAAATTAAATCTGTTTTTATAATTAATTAAACTCCGTTTTAAATTATCTTAAAAAAAAAAACAAATATGCCATTTTATTTCTTGTATAAAAAGGTATTTTTAGAAAAAAATTTTCGAAATTTGTAGGAGCCGTTTTTTAAAAAAAATTATTTTTTATGTATAAAAATTTTTTAACATTTTTCAAAAAAAAAGTTGGTATGCCATTTTGAAGAAATAATTAATTTACACATAAAAACTAAATTTCAAAATTTTTCATTGATCCGTTTTCAAAAAATTGATTTTTCAAAAAAAAATTTTGAAATATTTTTTAAAAATCCAAAAATGCGTTTTTTGAAAATTTTCTAAATTTTTAATATTATCTTTACTTACACACGTTTGTATAAAAATTTTCATTTAAATCGGGTTAATGTTGTACGAGATATTCAGAAACGAAAAAAACCGTTCTATGACAGGTACCGTTAATAACGGTACAAAAAATATTTTTTTTATTTAAAAAGTTGGCTCTTATGTGTAGTACTACACACAAAAATTTTAATCAAAATCGTTAGAGCCGTTTTTGAAAAAAATTAACTTTTCTATTTCCGTTATATGGCAGGTACCGTTAGTTTTGGTCATAAAAAAAAAATTTCAATTTCCCCTCTAGGGAACCACCAAAAACTGCTAACTACCAAGTTTGAAGAAAATAACTTCACTCGTTTAGGCTGCAGCTCCAGATAGAGACAGACACACAGACAGACAGACAGACAGAATTGCCGGACCCACTTTTTTGGCATTCTCCATCATCGTAATGTCATGTAAAATTGTTATCTCGAGTTCGATTTTTTTTACGAATCCTAAACTTGCCCTATAGTACCTATATCGCAAGTAAAAATGTAATTTTACTCTACTTTTTAATTTACTCAATGACATTAACTGGGATTCTGTTTTCTTTAATGTTAATTTTGACGAAATGATTGTACATTTTTATGAAATATTATTTTTTTGCTTTTTAGAAACAGTCCCTCTACGCAAAAAACGTGTATTTAATAGCAGCCCGCCATGGTTCGATCTACATATAAAAAAGCTTAAAAACAAAAGAAACAAGGCTTGGATAAAATTCAATCTATCACAAACTGATCAAAACCGTAATTGTTACATTCATTTAAGGGATGAATTTATAAGCTACTCTAACTTTGTCTATACAGGCTTTATATCTAAAATAGAAAATGAACTTAAATCTAATCCACGTAACTTCTAGAATTATGTTAATTGTAAAAGAAAATCCGACGGTTACCCAGCACATATGACTTATAATAATTCTACTAGCCATTCCCCAAAGGTTATATCCAACATGTTCGCCGAATTCTTCCAGGGTGCTTTTGAAAATGACTCTACAAATGACTCAAATATAACTTATTCATTTGATGAATTCTCACATCTTAACTCGATTAATTTTGCAATTTCTGAAGCAACTATTCTTGACTATATCGAAAAGTTAGACGAGTGTTTCAGTCCCGGCCTTGATGGCTTGCCGTCTTTTATTTTGAAAAAATGTGCAATATATATGTCTTACCCGTTGTTTGTGCTTTTCAATACGTCAATTAATAATTCTACGTTTCCCGCTATATGGAAAAATGCATTTCTTACTCCCATTCATAAGAAAGGTCCAAAAAAATTAGTGACAAACTACAGACCTATTGCCAAGCTTTCTGTCATCCCTAAACTGTTCGAATCCATTGTCTGTGATATTCTGTCATTTCATTGTACCTCTGTTATATGTGAAAACCAACATGGCTTTGTCAAAAAGAAATCTACGGTCACAAATTTACTACAGTTTACAACGTTCTGCTTAGATGCCTTTGAAAAGTATAAGCAAGTAGATTGTGTTTTTACTGATTTCAGTAAAGCTTTCGACAAACTTAATCATGAAATATTACTTAAGAAACTAAGCACCATTGGACTTAACGATCGCTTTATTTTATGGATTTCTTCGTATCTCAAAAATAGATTATATAGTGTTGTATTTAGAAATGAATGTTTCCAATGGTTTAAAGTTAATTCGGGTGTATCTCAAGGTAGTCACCTTGGTCCTTTATTGTTTGTCTTATTTATTAATGATCTTTCTTCTGTTTTAAGTAACTCTATGTCTTTAATTTATGCCGATGACGTGAAAATATTTCGAAAAATTGACTCAGTAGCTGACTGTGAACTTCTACAAGAAGATCTTCAAAAATTCTGGGAATGGTGCAATACTAATCGTCTGTCTTTAAATATTGACAAGTGTAAAATAATGCGTTTTACACGCAAACACAATGTCATGTCATATACTTATTTGTTGAACACGTCTCCATTATGTAGTCTTTCAAGTTTCTCTGACCTCGGTGTGGTGTTGGATTCAAAACTTTCATTCACTAACCATTACAATTATATTATAAAAAAGCTAATCAGATGCTTGGTTTCATTAAAAGATTTGCTCGTGACTTTCGTGATCCTTATGTGCTTAAAATTCTGTATGTTTCATTTGTTACGTCTATTCTGGAATACGATTGTATTGTATGGGCCCCATATTACGCGGTTCATGTCAACAGAATAGAATGTGTTCAAAGAAGATTTATGAGATTTTGTTTACGTTTTCTTCCCTGGTCTAGTAGGATTGATTTGCCACCTTATTCACATAGACTTCAACTAATAAATCTTCCATCTCTTTTAAGTCATCGAGAGCACTTGCAATTCTGTTTTATGGTGGGAAATGTTGGCGGAACAGTTACGGCTTCATCGATTCTGTTTAGATTGAGTTTTAGTGTTAGTCGTTAGTAGATCTAACTATGGGGCCAATAGTCCTCTCAATATTTTGATAAATATCTTCAATAAAAACTATTTCTTAATTCAATCAATAAATGTTAATGTAAAATCGCAAAATTTTAAGAATATGTTCTTCATCCATTACAATTAAATTTATAAAATAGATTTAAGTATTTATAAGTATATTTAATGTACATAATGTTATAGAATAAGAGATTGCTGCGTTAGTATTTAACGTGTTGAATAAAAAAAGGATAATAATAATTTTAGCTATATGCCTGTAAGATCTTTTTTAAATGCTACTGCACCGCACCAGTTAGAAGGAATAGAAAGAAAGGAAAGAATTTTTTGTTGGTACAGTGAATTGAGAATAAGATGATTATTATTTCATATTATCCCACGGGTGGCTTCCAAGCTGGGGGATATAGAAAAGAATGCTGCCTGAGGTAGGGTTCGAACCCACCTCTCCATGTTAGCAGTCAAGCACTACATCCACTGCACCATTGCCACCCGCAAAATAAAATTTTCAAAAAGTCGACGGGCCTCTACTTTGGTTCCACAACCTTTTGGTATCATATTGCCTCCTATCTTTAAAAAGTTAAAAATTGCTTGAAAGTTATTTTTGTTTTACTTATTCTGATATATGTAACATCAAAATAATAATTTCTGGCGCCTTTTCCATGTAAATTTAGTCAACAATTAGTACACAGACTTTTTTTTGCGCTTTTTGCTTATTAATTTATTATTATTAATTATTGCTGACAATTAAAAAAAAATAGAAAAAAAAATCAAGATTACGTACAAAACTTAAAAATTGAATTGTTATCAGCACCCTCTTCCGACAAAAATAGCGAACTGAAATTTCACAACGTTAATGTTATAGATAAGTGAAACAGATTAAGCGCGTGGCCCGACCAAAAATCGAAAAAAAAACTATTTTTTGGACCACTCTACTCTCCAGTTGGTTTTTGGGCATAGGCACCATAAGGAGAATATCATAAGACCCTTCAACAAAAAAAGAACTATTTTGGTATCATTAGTGCATAGAAAGTTCCTCACTTGCATCTTGGGCCAATCGTTTACGAACTTAATCTTTTTTCCTACATGATTTTTCGTCAGTAATGGTGCTTTTAGCAGACTTTAGGCTAGTAGTTTAGCTTCCAGGGCATGTTTATGCCATAGCGCTAACAGAAACTTCAGTTAAGTTTTTGGTTATTGGAGCCCATTAAAGAATGATACTTTGCTAATTAGCTTATTTGTAAATTTATTTTTATTTTTTTGGTTGTTCAATGTTTTTGTTCGAACACCGACCTTTTTTTTTTGCATTTTTAAAGCCTCCACCTAGGCTTTAATAGCACTAAGTTTCTTCTTTAAAGATTCACATTTTTTGAAAACTTTATGAATTGGTGGAGTTCTTAAAAGAACTGATTCATTCATTACGAAATAATCATCCACCATTTCGAATTGCTGAGACGGAGTCCTGAAAAGAACTAAATCATTCACATTAAAATCATCATCCACCGATTGAACCTGGGGAGGTGGAGTTCTGACAAGACATAAGTCATTCATAACGAAATCATCATCCACCTCATCAACTTCAGCAAAAAAAGTCAATTGTCGCGTTGGCAAAAGCAATGTGGGTATAGAGTTCTTCTTCAAAAATTTCTTACCAAAGCAATCGACAGAAAAATGCAAATTGCAAACGTAAAATATTTTTGAAGAGTCCATCTGAGAAATGCCAGTTTTGTCTCTCCAAATTGCCTGCAAAGTTGAGTTTGCAGAAAACTTGAAGAGCTTAACCTGACCATTCTCCCTATACAATCTTCCACATTGCTTAATGCAACACTTACTTCCATTAAATGAATGTTTTTTTTTTGTAGACAGCAAACATAATAAAAAAAATCTTTCAGCACCATAAAAAACACAACCATTCTCAAAGAGATCCAAAATAGCAGTGATTTTGCCATAAATTTCCTTTCTACAGCGAAATTAATTTTTTTCCTTCCACAAAAATAAAAATTCAGATTTTTCATATCCTTCTCCTCTTCCTCTTCTTTCTTTGTCTAACTCAATGTCTAACATCTACAACAGGCATGTCAAACTTGCGGCCCGCGGGCCGCATGCGGCCCACATCGTATATTTTTGCGGCCCAAGCTTAATTTAGGTACAACTTGCATTTTCAATTTTTACATTTAATTTTAGTTTAAAAAAATAAAATTTAAATGTCTAATGAACACGAACAAACCGGGGAATCCAATAAAATTGTTTTGAATTTCTCCATTTCAACACGATGTTCACTGCAGAGATTTTAACTTTTTGCTATTTATGTCGCAATGGGTGAAAAGGGTGAAAAGGTAAACAAACATTTTTTGTATTGAAAACAAGCTTTTTTTTTGCTGTATTTAGTATTGGAGTGCAGTTTGACCCATGGGAAAGCAGTGAAAAAGTTCCATACGATTTGTTTCATCCTAAGTGAATTTTCGGGAATAAGCTCTGAATTTGTTTATTTGTACAAAAGATTTAAGTCGACTTCCAAGCAACCGAAAATTCGATTTGCAGTCGACTTGCAGTCGCTACTTTTAAATGAACACAAATGCAAATATTTTCGCTACTTTGTCCCGAAAAATCCATCCTTTTTTAATCTCTTTTTGAGACGGGTTTATAAATATAGAATCAGTACGTAATCATTTGCAAATGGAGCTAATCGAAATCCATTGTGGCTCCGTTTGAAGATATAAATTCGATGAAGCTGGGATGCCTGAATTTTACAAGTATCTAACAAGCAGATTTGAGAACACTCGAAAATTGACATATGAAATCATTTGTATGTTTGGAAGCACTTATCGATGCGAGCAGCAGTTTTCACTTATGAATCGAAATGAGTCACCTGTTAAATCCAGAACAAACAGATAATAACTTCTAAAAAATTTTCATCACAAGTAGAGAAGATGGTACAGAAAAGAGATGCCAAGTGTCAGGCAGAAAACATTAATATTACTACATATTGTTCTTGTTCTTTTTATAAAAATAAATCTGTTTCGTAAAAATTCTAATATCTTTTTTTTTGCGGCCCATAGAAATTTAGATCCTGCTATTTTGGCCCGTGAATGCCATTGAGTTTGACAAGCCTGATCTACAACATAACAATTTTCATTTTCTTGGCTGGGCAAATTATGTTCGGACATTTCATTTCATATGCCTCGTTTACCAGAGGATGATGTATGATTTTTTGCGTACAAAATTGATTTTATATGCCGTCAATTTTGTATGAATACTTATTTTTGTTAAATTGTTTCAATTTATACATGCACCTATGGCTTGGTTTGTTTTTTTTCCTTAGAAATAAACAAGCTTTTTTTTAGAAAATCAATTATAATACCTGTTAAATAAATTAACAATAGAATAAATTTAAATCTAATTGAATTCTACATAAAACATGCAAAAATTCGCAAAACAAGCAAATATATTTTTAGTCCGCTACTACGGAGACAACCTTGCACATGAGAGGACAAAAAATAATGAAAAAACTACACTTCCAAATGAAAAAAAAACAACTGTCAAATTCGTCATTAGACATCCGTGTCCAGACAAAATCAAAGACACGATTGTCTAACATTGAATCATAACAAGAAATGGCGAGCCTCCACAAGACATTTCTTGTTTAGACACGTCAACATGACAAAAATTATCTCCTGTGGAGGCGGCCTGTAAGATCACAAATGTGTGTCTATGTATGTGGGATTGCATGTGAAGAAATAAAAAAACAGGGAGGAAAAAAGCTCCTCATTGATCGCTCCTACATACACAAACATACAAGTACACAGGAATTCTTCCGAATTTTAAGAAATTAATAATTTTTACGAAAATATGGATGATGAGAATGCAAAGGGAAATAATTTCGGACTCATATGTTTCCACAGAGTTGGCAGCAATGAGATATTTTGTTAGATATGTGGCATTTGAGACAATAAAAAAAATTAAATTGCAAGGAATGTGAACTTAAGTTCAGAAAGGAAGACGAAGTTTTGACTTGTGGAAGGTTCAGAAAGGAAGACGAAGTTTTGACTTGTGGCAGTGAAATGTTTATTTTCGCAAAAAAACTATTCACAAAATTCTGATTTTGGAAATTTGTATGCTCCATCAGATGATTTTTTTAATATCTGTAGGACACACCTAACCATATTCCGACAAACTTTCGAAGAAGAAAAAAATATAAAAAATATAAAAGAAACAATAATTTCAAGGTGCTTAGGAGAAAGGAGCTTAACAAATATTTCATGGTTTGAAAAAGAAAATACATGCTTCCCTCACAGAACTAAAGCACTTGATTTCTTATTATTGGTAAACAGTGTGTGTGGGCATCAAAACAATTTGTTAAAAGTTCAAAAGAAAAGGTGAAAATATTGGAAGCATAAAGACGACTGCCTTCAGCTCAAACTTACGCTTAGCCAGAGTTTTGTTCTAATCAAAAATGACTAATTTTGTTGAAATAATATTCTGGCTAAGCAAACATGTACGTAACCAATGTTTGAATGGGCCAATAAAGGAAGATACTTTTTTACATAATTTTTCTTATCTTTGTATTGTACATTCAATAAACGATTTAAAACAAAATAAAATGCACCACGTACTTGCTCTTGTAGTTCAATGTACAGTAGGGTGTCCGTTATTTCCCAAAGTGATGTTTTCGGGGGAGACACCCCCTAGATCGAAAGTTTAGGGCCTAAATAAGGGGAATTTAGCAAAAAAAAATTTTTTGGAGGTCATTAACCCGTGCCTCTAGGGTCATACTTTCCCCATACAAATTTGTATGGGAAATTTTTACCTCATACATAATTTTTTTTTTCTCGAGTTAAATCATGTTTTTTTTTAATGTTTGATAATTCTGGTTGGAAAACAGTTACTTTAAAAGATCACATTCAAAATTTCCCGTTAAAATTTTTTTTTATATTTTATTTCGGTTTTTGAAATTATTAGCTGTTTTCGTAGTTTTTGCTTTCACCTATCACACAATTTTAAATGCAGTTTTACTGGTTTTTAATTCTTTTCAAATATTGCATTCAAAAATTTGTGAATAAATCAAAAATTTCAATTTTTGAAATTTTTTTTTGAAATTTTTGCCTTATAGATGCAGTAAAATGCTATGCACTGTTTTTTTTTGTGAACAACCACAAATTTTTAAAATTGACGTATCTGTGACAAAAGCAACGGTAAAAAATGAATCTTAATTTTTTCTGGTAATATTAATAAAATACTTTAATTTGTTATTTGAAGTTTTGTGAAATATATTATAACGTTAAAAATATTAGCCTTTTTGTTTAATTTGGGGAGCACTGCTATTTTTATGAACATAACTGTACTTATAAGTTCATATGTTAATCATTAAAAAAAAAGTACAAGTACAAACCTAGGAAAAATTAAAAGTTTTCAAAAAAAGTTAAATTTTGAAAAAAGCTTTTTATACCATTTTTGGATATTTTTCCTAATTTTGAAATTTTTTTTTTGTTTTTTCTTGGTTTATCTAAAACTTAAACGATATTTATCAATAAAATGCTCAAAAAATGATTTTGCTCATAAAAAAGTTCAAAGAAGTAAGTCATTTAGACATGCAGAAATATGGTGTTTTATTTCATCTCAAAAATTCAAATCCTCACAACAGAAAAACTGCTTGATGAATAAGTCTGAAACTTTGCATATTAATTTCAGGTATATTAAGCTTCAATTATTAAGCCTCAGTTTAATCTTATCACCAGGGATAGGATCTTGTGGACCTAAAAACTTAGAAAAAGGCAAAATAAAACTCCGAAAAAGGCATAAAGAGGCATTTATTGAGAGAAAGAATGAAATATAAAAATTAATTGTAGTAATTTCAAACAAACATGAGTTTTTCTCTTAAGAGTGCTTTAAAGGAGTTAAAAGATGTCTCTACATCTGTAGAGACGAGTGGAGCCAAATAAAAGCACTCGACATCACCCACTGCAAAATTTGGCGGGAGCTCTAGATTTGTGTCCCCATTCATTTCTCAATTTATTTGTTTAACTCTTTCGAGTCCCTTGTTTGCCAAAAAAAAAACTGATTTGTACTTCTCAACAATATCTTTTGCGACTGCCCCGGCTTCCAAATCTCTCTTGATTTTGTCCAAAATCTGGAGAACTTCTCCAATCGTATTTTCTTGATTAAAAAAAAAATTTGTTTATTGTTGGAGCTTTCTCGGTTCATTTTGCATTTCCAAATATAATGACTGGACTATAGTTAGATCTATTCACTCGAATTCGTTAGTGCGGGGTAATTAGTGAATCTTTAATATACTGCCGTACTAAGCAAAAAGGGCGCATGAGCCAAAAATCCAAAATTGCGTTAAAGGCATATTTGACATCCTGAAACAATGCCTCATTTATAGATTAACTAAAAACAAGGCATTTTCAATTCTAAGTGGCTCAAAATAGTCAATGAAGATGAGCACAACGATATTACTCCGCTGAATTCCTCAATAGAAAAATGCATTTATTTCTTCAACTCTTAAAATTAAAAAAAAAATAGATACACATTTGCGAAGCTTGAACAATATTTAATTATTGTGTAAACTAAAAATTATAATTTTTCTACTAAAAGTTACTTAAAATCATTTTTGAAATTGAGCACATTTACAATTCTCAACCTTTTCCCTTGTCAGTAAAACGCATTTATCTCAAAACTACAAAAATGGATATGCGCCCTTTTTGCTTAGCACGGCAGTATAGATATATTGAGTTTGTAATATATTGAGTAGGTTTCCTATTTGTTTGTATATTTGAGTGTTTTGTGTGTAGGCATTACTTTAAAGACGCTAAAAAGATAAAAAAACATAGGAAAAGGCAACAAAAAGGCAATAACAAGAAAAAAGGCAATAACGAAAGAAAAGGCAAAATAAAATACATATATTTGGCACGAGGGGGACGTGAAACGTGTTTGTTTTTAATCTATAATGTGGTACGATTAAGCAAGAAAAAAAGTCAATTCGACAACATTCTATCCCTGCTTATCACCCATATAAATTAAATAGCGGTAAATTTGCTAAAAACCGTAAAAATGCCTATTTTGATAGCTTTTCTAAATTAATCTAAAAAATAAGAAAACAATTTGTTTAACAAAGCAAACTTAATTCCTTTGTAGAGAATTGAATGAAGTTTTTAAATGTGTCCTTGAATATTCTGTACAGTGATACGTTGTTGAGATATTGATAGTCAAAGTCAAAAGTATGGTTTTTGGTTTGATGACTGATATTGCAGTTCAAAAAAAAACGTAGAAGTTTGAAACAAAATGAATCTTAAAGCCTAATAAATAGCCTTTCTAAAAATAATAATCATTTGATCAGAAAAAATTTTCCCACTTTCTTAAGAGAAAAGTAAAAACAAACAAAAATTGGAAAAATTTTGCTTTTTAACAGTTCCAACGATTTAGCTATTTTACCGTTAGAAAGAAAATATTTTAACATTAAATCCTAAAACTAGAAGAATAGAGCTTTCAACTGCTTTGGAATTATTTTTCACTGAGATACAGCCAATCGAAAATCACTAAAAAAGTCACGATTTTTTTTGGTTCCATTAATTTTTTGGGCTAGTGTATTTCTTCCATTGTTTTCGTTAATTTTTCACTTTTTCCTAAATGAAATTGAAAACCAAATAAAGGAATTTTTCAGCCAGTGTTCTTGATAAAAAAAAATCCTGTGCCAGATAAAAAAAATCCCATTTGTTTCTGCGGCGGTGGGATATTTTATGAACGCACATAAGAGCAAGGGAGAAATAAAGTTCGAAAAAAAGGGAAGGAAGATTTTCTACCGTGAGTCTCCGGTAAAAAATTTTGTGACTCTTTTTTGCATTTCTCTTTGATCTTGTTCTTTTTTTTCTGTACTGCTTTATTTTATTTCGTCGGTCGCGGAGTCTGCTTCGTCGGTTGTGTATTATTTGCGTGTATAGTAACTTTTTTAATTTATTCAAAAGTTTTCGTTGCGCTTAAACCTCACTGGAGTTGTTTTTGTATATTTTGGTGATTTTTTTTTTGGAATTAAAAAACATACGAAAACTAGAACAAAATAAACCCAAAGAAAATAGCTGTCAAACTTGCGTCTTCAAAAAAATACTACGTGTAGAAGCGCACGACGCACAGTGTGTCGAGCCCATACAAAAGTTTATCATAAATACTTGCAGCTAAGTTTTTGGAGTTTTAATATCTTTTTTTGTGTTTTTATGGCAGGAATAGAAAAAAAAATTACAAGTTAACAAATTAAACAACCTATTACTTTTTTTTTTAGTATAATTTATGAAATTAACATTTATTGAAGAAGCCACTTGTGAGCAAAATTAATTTTTTTTTTATATATAAACAAAAATATACTTTTCGTAAGGTTTTTGGTGTGCTGATCTCGAATCCGAACTCAGAAAAATTCTATCATATCACGTTTTTGAAATATTCCCGTTAGAAAATCTGAAATGTCGTTTTTTAACAGTTTTTGAGGTTATGTTCTTGAACGTGGTGATTTATTTTAAATAAATTTGTGACAGTTTCTAAAAGAACTAAATGTTTTCTTTTAAAGCCCGTTTAAATCTTTTCAATATCTTTTTTCTACCTTAAGAAATCTTAAGTTGAAGTCAACTTGTTTTGTTTATATTCTCTATACAAAAAAATCGTATGTTTATTTGCGTTTCATAGCAAATCTCGAATAGTTTTTTGTCAATCGCTTTCAAATTTTGAAATAACGTTTTATTTGCATTTTCGTAAATTCTTATATCGGCGAGGTTGAGCAATTATATTAAAAATCTAGTATGCAGAAAAATATAATTTTTTTCTTGTTGAAAACAATATTTAAAATATTTTTAATTACATAAACAGCTTTTTGTTACTTGTGTATGGCTAAAAATTATTAAAAACATCGATTTTTTCATTTTTGTGATCCCCTTGAAGATGTTTCTCAAAAAATGAATTATTTTGAGTACTTGACTCGTAGCACATAAATGTGATTATCTCTGGTAATCGCAACCAGAAGCAGACCAAACTTTGCCAATATTAAGTATAGGCCTAAGGCAAAATAATATAAAAAAATTATCGATATGATTTTATATGTTTTTTTTTAAATTAATTTTAAAAATTAAATTTTTTTTTTGTCATTTATCAAAGAAATTTTAATAACTCATATAAATTTAATTTTTTTTTGTTATACGTTTTACAACAACACTCAAATAAACAAAATAACATTAACAAAATTTTTCAAACAATTACCAAACGTGAAATATATACTCTCAAAGATTCCCATAAATTCCTCAAAATATTTTCGATTTCCGAGGTACTCATGTTTCGGAGCTTATTTTGAATACATAACCTGGGTTATTTTGTAAGATAAATATGTTTTCATATGAGTTGACACTTCTAAATTATATTTTAATAGCAAAAATATTAATTTTTAACAAAAAAAAAAGTGATTTATCATAAGGGGACGACACACTGTGCGACGTACCGAAACGAAAATCAAAAGGAAATTCGAAGACAATTTCTGCGCCTTGCGTCTTCGTGTAGAAGCAGACTTACAACGGATGCTCATTATGCTTCATATGTAATTAATATTAATTTTTTTTTTCAATTCATAAAAATTTTTCCCTAGGCCATTTTTGTCTTGTCACACGCAATTACAAAATAAAAATTACTCTCATTATGTTCTATCACTCCGGAAAAAGGAGTAAAAATTTAGAGTACTCCTAATAGACCGAGAGCCAGCGACCTAAAGTTTGCAGGTAATTGCTTAGTATTCAGAGTCATACCCCTAGATAGTCTTCACCGAGTTATACAGGGTGTCCCAAAAGTTCACGTCGAAACGAAAACGGTAGATAGGGTAGGTGGAGACAGTTATCAGAAAACCACTTGTAAACAAAAATAAAAACAAAAAATAAAAAAAACAATGTCGTGCGCTAATCCAATCTGTGGTCAAATTGATGTCAATGCCGAATTGATCAAATGTAGCGGTTTGTGTGGTAATTCTTTTCACCCCTTTTGTGCCGGCCTTACAAAAAGAGCATGCACAGCACATACCTAAATGATTTAAAAAAAAATTAGTTTTTTATTATGATGAGTGCAAAACAATCTCCCTATCGGACATAATGCTAGCAATCAAATGCTTGAGTGACTCCTTGCGAAGTGACAATTCTGATTGCCTTAAAATATCTAATAAAGCAATGAAGTTTGACTTATTGATTAAATGTCAAAGAATATCAATCGGAAACACAACAAACTATTTTTGCCCTATCGAACAAAATGACAAGTTTAAATAAACAGCTTGATGCACTCAAGAAACAAAATGCCACATTTAATGATACGATCAGTGAACTTGATACTTCTTTCCAATCCTCCCAAGATAAAACACTTTCCGCGGTAAAGAATATAACCATTGACAAACCAATACAATTGTTACGCGACGATTTGAATCGAACCGCGAATAGCATAGTTACTGCTAGATCCTGTCAAACCCATCCCCCTGCCAATCATCTCTCACTGATCGAAGATGCTGTTAAATACATCGCGGGTTTTGCCATTGAACTTACAACGACAAGGGAAAGCGTAAATGAATTAATAGCTGTAGTGAGAACTTCAGTAGAAGCAGAGTTCGACTCAGGACAACACGACTTTGTACACCCCGACTCACGACAGCCCGATTCAACCCATAGCCCGACTCAAGATAGCCCGACTCATCGCAACTCGACTCAGGTAAGAACTCGACCTGAGTCGAGTTGCGATGAGTCGGGTTATCTTGAGTCGGGCTATGGGTTGAATCGGGCTGTCGTGAGTCGGGGTGTACAAAGTCGTGTTGTCCTGAGTCGGGCTATACCCTTCCCAGAACTTCAATCAAATTAAATGTTCCTGCATCCGATTATTCAACGAAGCAATATCTCTCTCTTCATGATGTCCCATCTGACGATATACCCTCCACATCATCTAATTTATCACTCCACGATGAGTTTCTTCAACTCCAACATCAAGGTTCTTCTTCTCTTACAGCGCTTGCCCCCTCTCCCATCCTTATTCCACCTGCCTGCAATGCAACTCAAAATAAAGCTTTATCAGACATAATCACTAACAACAATTCCTCACCTAAACACCCTGGATGTAGTCCTGAAGATCAAGCACAAATTGAAAGTCCGGCTATCTCTTCTGTTGTTCAGCGCTTTGGCGAAACTTGGACTCTAATTGATTGGAACAAACGGATTCAAAAAATTGAAAATTGCAACGAAAAACTCTCCACCTTATTCCTAACAACATCCTCCCGTGCAGTCAATATTAAATATATCCATAAAGTATTTAATAATTTGAAAATATAACTTCGTTATATTAAATAAATCGAGTCCAATCAAACTGAAGCTGACTATCCCATCCAAATGTGATTGGCTAGTCACTAACTTCGACGGGACTCCATTACTCTTAGGAAAACTTACTATTAAGAAATGGGTTGTTAAAAATAAAATCATCCAAAACAACTGGAGCTTTAAAACTATTCTTTTCCCAAATTTCTCCCACCCTTCTATAACCAAATTTTCACCTTCTCAATCAATCCCAATGAAAAATAACGATTTGCATACTCCTCGAGAACCCCACACTGAAAAACCCCACAGCTCCAAGCAAAAAAGAGTCTCCTTCCACATTCCAGGTTCACAACACGCACCCACCCCTCAAACAGCTTTATCTAAACCACTGTATCCCAATTTCATACATTCACATACTCTTAATCCTGCTCCTCTCCTCACATCATCATCTCCACCGCCTTCTCTTCCTTCTACATCTAAAGCCTCTTCTTCAAAAAATCTGCCCCCTTCAGCATCTCTATCTACCAACTTACAACCTTCTTTTTTAAAAAATCTGCCCAGTGCAGCTTCTCCCGCTACCAACTTACAACCCTCTGCCACTTCATCCGACTCAACATCTTTTCTAGATCCTCTCTTCCCCCCAGTTGCTAAACTTACAAAACATCTCATTGACCAAAATGATGATGGCCGTTATGTTCTCTCTCGCTTACGTGACCATCGAATATATTCAAATATTCGACTATATCTTGCATACCTTCACAATAAAGAAGACAATGTAATCGTTAAAGGCGTTACAAGGACAAACTTAATAGTTTCCATCAACCAAGAAGGTCTCCCTACAAAACCAGTTGATCTCAAAAAATCTTTGTACGCTTTCATGAAACATTAAATCTTACCTCTTCTGATGTTGATAACGATCTTTTTGCCTATGCGTCGTAAGTCAATTCAAATAGAATATCTCACCTCCAAAGAAGTAGGGCTGACCATAGTAAATTTTTTCGTTCCTAGCTCAACTTTAACGTCTCCCACATACAAAATCCTCAATCTATCCCTATCACATTTTACTACCAAAATGTGAGATGTCTTCGGTCAAAAACTCGAAATGTATTAAAGCGATCACATGCTCTCCCTTTCGATATCTACGCTCTCACCGAAACCAACCTTATACCTAGCATTAATAACCAAGAACTATTCCCTTCTTATTTTAATGTGTACCGCGATGATCTTAACCGACTTTCAACTGATCCCCCTTGCCGAGGCGTTTTACTTGATGTTAAAAACACATTTGACTCATCCCTTATATCATTCTCTTCATCACCGAACATTGATTATTTATCAATTAAGATAAAACTCCCCCGCAAAGCACTTTATATAGTTTGCTGCTACATTTCGCCTGCGCAATCCATTGAGTCATATGACATAGCTATTGACGCTGTTGATCAACTAATAACACAAGCTGACTCTCAAGACGATATCCTTGTTTTCGGAGATTTTAATCTTCCCCACTTAAAATGGAAAGCGTCTGAAGATCAATCGCATTTTACTGCCTCTAACCCTTCCACTGCAAAAGAATGCCTTTTCATTGATCGACTGACTGACTCTGCCTTTTCCAGGTTAGTAGTATCTGCAATTATATGGATAGACAACTCGACCTTATTTTCTCAACAGACCCTATCAATCCCAGTGTATCACTTTGTACACTTCCTCTTTCAATCATTGACAATTACCACCCACCTCTCTTTGTCTATATGTTTCAGGAGTGTTCTATCCAGAACTTAAACATTTCAACTCGTTCGTTCGACTTTCATAAAGCAAAATTCAGAGAAATTAACGAATATCTTAGTAGAGTCCCTTTTAATTTTGCAAACCAATCTGTAAACGATGCCACTGCTACATTGTACGAAGAAATTTATAATGCAATTTCTCTCTATGTTCCAATTACACAACGTAAAAACTCATTTTCTTCTCCTCCTTGGCATAATCAGAGATTACGTTCTCTGCGAAATAAGAGAATTCTGAAAGGTTCTGAAAGGGTACAAAACTTAAATAATATGGATAAAATACCTAATAAAAAAAGTCGGATTTCTTAAGAAAATAAATTTTATCTCGGTTATCATTCATACTTGTTTTATTTATCGGAGCCCCAATCTGGACAGTAATTCGACTTCTAACGAACTTGATGCTCTGTCCGACTCCATTCAAAGGATTGTTTCCCTTTATCCTCACACTGAAATCGTTGTTACGGGCGATTTCAATGTACACAATTCTTCGTGGCTTCGCTTTTCTGGCCAGACAACACCCGAAGGAAGGTATGCCGAGATCTTTGCTGCGTTAAACCACCTAACTCAGCTAGTCGACGAGCCGACTCGAATATCGGACGTTAATGGTCGAGCTGAAAACACTCTAGACTTGTTTCTTACCTCTGATCCTGATAAATACACAGTTAGTGTATTATCGCCTCTAGGCACATCAGACCATTGTGTCATATCTGCGAATTTCTCGTGTCAAACAAACCCAGTTAAAGAAAAAGAACCCAAAAGAACTGTCTGGCAATACGAGAAAGCCAACTGGGAGGGACTCAACGAATTCTTCAAAAACTTTAACTGGTCGCTATGCTTCCTCGATAGTGACGTTGATTCCAGTGCTGATATGATAACAAATTTAATTCTCTCCGGAATGAGAAATTTTATCCCGAATAGGGTGAAAACAATCAAACCGAAAGAGAATGCATGGTTTGATTCGAGCTGCGAAAAGGTTATTAGGGTTAAAGAGGTAAGCTTTCGCTGTTATAAAGCCAATCCCACTGAGGAAAACCGAAAAAGTTCAAACAAGCTAGAAAGGCCAGCAACGCACAGTGTGCAATTTTGCCAATCTAGCGGTACTTAATTCTAATTCCAAGTAAACTTAATTTTTTTGATGCAAACCAGCTTAATTTTGTTAAGTATTGTATTTCAACAAGGGTTTTATTTATTTTCAAAATTATATATCTAACTATATGTCCAATATGTGGTATACGAGTAAAAAAAGTACTACAATGGGTGGGGAAGAGCCGACATCGAGCAAACGATTTTGGGAGTTGGTTCTTTTTTTTTTTTTTTTTTTTTTTTTATAATGAGCGCGCACTAAAGGGGTTTTGGGTACCCTTAATATGTATATATATACACAGTACGAGCTTTAGGAAAAGAGGAAGGGATGTAAAAGGAGATACCGATGCACATTGGTTTTAAAGTTCTGAACATTAAAATGGGAGGGAAAAACTGGGGCGGGTACGGGTAATGCATTCCACATTCTAGTAGTACGACTAAAGAAAGAATCTCTGTATTTGACGGTACGTTCGAAGTTGGGCTCAAGTGTAAAGTGATGGGCATTCCTTGAAGTACGAGTATTACGGTTGAATTGTTTAAGGGGAGGAATGCAGCTAGCTATTTCATTAGAACATTTTTTAAAAAAGTACCTATAAAATAAGGACAGGCATGATACATTCCGGCGGTGCTCAAGAGATGGGATTGTATCAGTAATGGACCTATCACCTATCATTTTAAAAGCTCTATTTTGAATTCTATCCAAATAACTCAAGTGAGTCTTAGGAGCACCTGCCCAGATATGGGAATTATACTCGAGCTTTGGGCGAATATATGCTTTATAGATTATAGCCAGATCAGAAGGGGTGAAATATTTCTTACATCTTCGGAGGAAACCTAAGCATTTCGCAGAGTTTTTGGCTACATCGAATATGTGCTCATTCCACAAAAGGTGGTTTGTAATGGACATACCTAGAATCGAAAGCTGATCAGTTTCCTCGATGCAAGTCCCACTCATGGATAGTGGCAAAGGGGGAAGGTTTCGTTTTAATGATAGTAAGCAGCATTGTGTTTTAGAAGCATTAAATTCTACGCGGTTTCTTATTCCCCATTGGACAATGCATTCGAGATCAGAATTTAATGAGCTTATCATATTTTGCCGTTGGAGTTCCACATCCGAAGAACATGGGTGTGAATCTTCAAACGAATATGAAAAGCTGAGGGTACTATCATCTGCGAAACAATTTAATGGATTAGAAGTTTCAGAGAGCAAATCATTAATGAAAATGAGAAAGAGAGTAGGAGACAAAACGGAGCCCTGGGGCACACCAGCGTTTATTTTGTGGGTTTCAGACTTGAAACCATCCAATACGACTTGTATTGAACGGCCCGAAAGGTTATTTCTAATCCAATGAAGAAGAGAATCATCGATACCAAATGCATGCATTTTCGATAAGAGAGCTTGATGCCAAACTCTATCAAATGCCTTTGAAATATCAAGCGCAATAATCTTGCTTTCTCCAAAACGATGCAAAGATTTGTTCCACTGTTCGGTGAGATATACCATCAGATCACCAGTGGACCTATTGCTACGAAAGCCGTACTGCCGGTCATTAAGAAGCTTCCGTTCTTCGAGATATTTCTTAAGCTGGAAATTAATCAGCGTTTCCATGACCTTGGAAAGAAGGGACGTGAGTGCAATCGGTCGATAGTTGGAGGGTGAGGAGGATTCGCCTTTTTTAGGGACAGGCTGGACAAATGCGGTTTTCCATCCACTCGGAACGAGTCCAGTAGAGTAGGACAGATGAAAAAGCTAATGCAGTGGTTTTGCCAGCGTGGAAGAACACCTCTTCAGAACGATGGGAGGGATACTATCCGGGCCAGCGGATTTGTGTATGTCAAGGTCTTTCAGGACTCTTGCCACTGTACGAGTGCGAAAGAAGATTCGTCCCATGGATCCGTTTACACACTCAAGTACTGGAGGAGTCATGACACTATCTGGCAGTGTTGAGTTGGCAGCGAACTGCTTTGCAAGAAGATTAGCTTTCTCAACAGAGCTAACAAAGGGAGTGTCATTTAAGACAAGCGTTGGAACCGCAGATGACGAAGAGTTTTTTAATGTTTTTAGCAAATGACCAAAAATTTTTACTCTTTTGTCTTAATTTTTGATCATGCAGGAATTTGGTTCGTCGGATATGGGCGTTGCTGACCTTTCTAGCCTGTTTGAACTTTTTCCGGTTTTCCTCAGTGGGATTGGCTTTATAACAACGGAAGCTTACCTCTTTAATCCTGATAACCTCTTTGACACAATGATCTGACTTGCCTAGAGGCGATAATACACTAACAGTGTATTTATCTGGGTCCGAGGTAAGAAACAGGTCTAGAGTGTTTTCAGCTTGGCCCACAACGTCCGAGTTTCGAGTTGGCTCGTCGACAAGCTGAGATAGATGGTTTAACTCAGCGAAGATCTCAACATCGCTTCCTTCGGGTGTTGTCTGGCCAGAATAGCGAAGCCACGAAGAATTGTGTATATTGAGTCGCCCGTAATGACGATTTCAGTGTGAGGATACAGGGAAACAATCCTTTGGATGGAGTCGGACAGATCATCAAATTCGTTAGAAGTTGAATTACTGTCCAGTTTGGGGCTTCGATAAATGAAACATGTATGAATGATGCGCTTATTAACCGTGAATTTTAACCCGATGAAATTGAAATTTGTGTTTACACACACGCCGTATTGTGGTTGAAGTTGATAAGCTACATCATTTCTAATATAAATGGCGAGACCGTGGTGAGAAAAGAATAATGGCACCAAGCAATACCCATTTAGATTAAATTCAGAACAATCTGAATTTTCACTTATTTGAGTCTCACCTAGTGCCAAAACAGCTGGCCTGTTTTGTACAGTGTAAATGTACACATCGCAGAAAACTGCCTCTATTTCAAAAACGAAGCAAAATATCGAAAAATTTTATTTAATCTTTTTGTCTTATTTTACCAACAAGAATCTAAAAAAGTCATTTTCAATTTGTAAAAATGTGATGTACGATTTTTCAAAAGATCAAAAAATTGGTTTTTGGCCTATGTACCTGAACAAAAAAAAAAAAAATTAATGGTTTCGCACACCAGACGCAAGAAAAGTAAACGAATTCTAATAACACAGAATACATCTTAAACTGTCTCTATTTCGAAATTTCGAAAACGAAGCAAAATATCGAAAAATTTTATTTAATACATCAACGGAGATTTTAATCCCAAAAACAGGACGGATACACGAGGATACATTTTTAAAACGCTTTACAAAGTTAAACAACACAAAAAAAACGACCCTCTTTAGGTCTTCACACAAATGATTTTTTATTTTTTTTATTTTTTAGTGCACAAAAAAATTTACTTACCTTAAATATTTCTTAAATGTTACTTAAAATAAAAAAAATAAATTTAATTTGAACAACTATTATTTTACTTAACCACGCTGTTATCGAAGTGACACAAGAAAAGCAATGAGCTTTAAATATTTTTTCTCTTGAACCAAGCTAATGTTTGTGATTCTGTGGAACGGTAAATTTGATTATTTTCTTGTTGTTTTTTTTGCCATTCTATTGTCTGAGGTTTGACCTTTCATATAATACCAATTTTGTTGGATATGGGAGACATATATTTTTCATTAAAGTACAGCTAGATTGCGAAAATTGCACACTGTGCAACGCCCATATTCGACGAACCAAATTTTTGCATGATCAAGAATTTAGGCAAAAAATACTACAATGTCCCAAAGGTAGTAAAAATTTTTGGTCATTTGTAAAAAATATTCGCAACACTACCTCGTCGTCGGCTCCAACGCTCGTCTTCAACGACACTCCATTTGTTAGCTCTGTCGACAAAGCTAACCTACTTGCGAGGCAGTTCGCTGCCAACTTAACACTGCCAGTACTTGAGCGCGTAAACGGATTCATGGGACAAATCTTCTTTCGCACTCGTACAGTAGCAAGAGTTCTTAAAGATCTTGACATACACAAATCCGCTGGCCCGGATAGTATCCCCCCCCCCCCATCGTTCTGAAGAGGTGCTCTTCCACCCTGGCAAAACCACTGCATTAGCTTTTTCATCTGTCCTACTCTACTGGACTCGTTCCGAGTGGATGGAAAACCGCATTTGTCCAGCCTGTCCCTAAAAAAGGCGAATCCTCCTCACCCTCCAACTATCGACCGATTGCACTCACGTCCCTTCTTTCCAAGGTCATGGAAACGCTGATTAATTTCCAGCTTAAGAAATATCTCGAAGAACGGAAGCTTCTTAATGACCGGCAGTACGGCTTTCGTAGCAATAGGTCCACTGGTGATCTGATGGTATATCTCACCGAACAGTGGAACAAATCTTTGCATCGTTTTGGAGAAAGCAAGATTATTGCGCTTGATATTTCAAAGGCATTTGATAGAGTTTGGCATCAAGCTCTCTTATCGAAAATGCATGCATTTGGTATCGATGATTCTCTTCTTCATTGGATTAGAAATAACCTTTCGGGCCGTTCAATACAAGTCGTATTGGATGGTTTCAAGTCTGAAACCCACAAAATAAACGCTGGTGTGCCCCAGGGCTCCGTTTTGTCTCCTACTCTCTTTCTCATTTTCATTAATGATTTGCTCTCTGAAACTTCTAATCCATTAAATTGTTTCGCAGATGATAGTACCCTCAGCTTTTCATATTCGTTTGAAGATTCACACCCATGTTCTTCGGATGTGGAACTCCAACGGCAAAATATGATAAGCTCATTAAATTCTGATCTCGAATGCATTGTCCAATGGGGAATAAGAAACCGCGTAGAATTTAATGCGTCAAAAACACAATGCTGTTTACTTTCATTAAAGCGAAACCTTCCTCCCATGCCACTTTCCATGAGAGGTACTTGCATTGAGGAAACCGACCAGCTTTCAGTTCTCGGTATGTGCATTACAAACCACCTCCTGTGGAATGAACACATATTTGACACCGCTAAATCCGCTGCGAAATGTTTAGGTTTCCTCCGAAGATGCAAGAAATTTTTCTCCCCGTCTGATCTAGCTGTTATTTATAATAGACCGAGAGCCCAGAGCAGATTTTGGGAGTTTTTGGATAACCGAAAATGGGGCATATGTATGTGTAGGTAATAGCGTCCTGATGAAGAATTCAAAAGTCTGGCAGGTTTATTTCACGGCATTCTATGGTTTATGGGGAGTTGAAAAATGCATTTTTTCCGATTTTTGTGTCGAGTATATAACCACTTAAATTCATATAGAGCCGATAAAGGGCGATACCTTGATTGCAAAAAGTTCGGTCCCAGACGTTTTATTCGCGGCATTACCCTTGCCAGACGTCCTTGAAGATTCGCGAAATAGCGATTCTGCTCTGGGCTCTTAGACTATAAGACATATATCCGTCCAAAGCTAGAATTACCTCGGAGGACATTTTCAATAGTATTTCTAAATTCTAGTATAAAATTTGAATCAAAATCAGAAAGAATTACTAAAATCGGACTTGTAGTTTACTTTTTAGAGCTTTGTATAGGGACAATTTGTTGAAAGTATAAAAAACGAAGTGAAAATACCCTGAAATTAAAGTTGTGTAATTTTTTTTTGCTTGAGCCGACTCATACACTTTTATTTTTCCGTAAAGATGTCATCATTTGTCTATTGTAAATCGAAGAAATTATTAATTTTAAAGATGGTAATACTACTATATTATAAATGCGTTGATTTTTACCTTTCTGACCATTCACATAATCACTGGCTCTATATGGGAAAAAAATAAAAATTTTCAAACTCAACGGTATATGATATGTATAGGTGAAGCGGTTTGCACTAAGAAAGGTTTTTACTCAAATCGCAAATTAAATAGGGTAAAAAGGGGCAAAATGGCAAATTGAAAAAATTATCTTAAATCTAAATGCGTTGTTGTAGAGAGTTGATTTTTTTTGCAATAGATAGATAATCATTTTTTATGTTAATGGACCTTTGGTAAAAAATTTTTAAAAATTTAAAACTATAAGAAATCGTTAGGTTTTGAAAACCTTATCAAATTGGGGTAAGTTGAGAAAGGGGTCATTACGAGAGAGGGAAATTTTTCTGGGGAATTCTGAGTATACCAATAGATAGGTAATGAAAAAATAGTCGAGACGTGTGTTGGGATTTTTTTTTTAAGTAACTGGTTTTTGAGATAGAGAGTTTTGAAAAACACTTATTTTTTGCACCTTTAAATTGAACTTTATCTTATTTTTAAAAATATAACAAACAATCAAACAAACAATCAAACAAACAATCAAACAAACAATCAAACAAACAATCAAACAAACAATCAAACAAACAATCAATTAAACAAACTAAACAAACTAAACAAACAATTAAACAATCAAACATACAATCAAACACAATCAAACAAATAATCAAACAAACAATCAAACAAACAATCAAACAAACAATCAAACACACAATCAAACAATCAAACAAACATACAAACAATCTAACCAACATTCAACTATATACATAAAACACTATACATAAAACACTATATAATTCCACTCATAACCATAGCAGCGAAGCGCTATGCAACGGGCAGGTCGGCTAGTTATTTTATATAATTATTTAAAGAAAAAAAAAAGTCGCTTGATTTTTTCATATTTTTGTATATATAATTTTAGCTACACTTGCCTACAGTTAGAGACTATTAAAAACATTTTCCCTATGAAATAACCTTTCGATAGAGGCCAAATTTGGGTGCCACCAGGTCCCACTGCGTTTTTCATTGGCAATTGAAAACTTCATTTGGTCGCAAAAATGATTTTCTTAAAAATTACTTAAAATAACAAAAAAAAAATATTAAAAATCAATGGTAACACTTACATTTATAAATAATACCTTTTTTAAAAGCCAAGATGTATAACCGTCTGGTGGTAACACTTAAAAAATCACCACTACCCATTGATAGAAAATAAATTAGTGCCAGACGTTTAAATCACGGCATTACCCCCACCAGACGTCCTTGAAGAGTCCCGAAATAGCGATTTTCATACAAAAGTCAGAATATTATTTTTTGCAAGATATATAACCGTCTGGTGGTAACTCTTAAAAAATCACCACTACCCATTGATAGAAAATAAATTAGTGCCAGACGTTTAAATCACGGCATTACCCCCACCAGACGTCCTTGAAGAGTTCCGAAATAGCGACTTTTGTATGAAAATCGCTATTTCGCGAATCTTCAAGGACGTCTGGCAAGGGTAATGCCGTGAATAAAACGTCTGGGACCGAACTTTTTGCAATCAAGGTATCGCCCTTTATCGGCTCTATATGAATTTAAGTGGTTATATACTCGACACAAAAATCGGAAAAAACGCATTTTTCAACTCCCCATAAACCATAGAATGCCGTGAAATAAACCTGCCAGACTTTCGAATTCTTCATCAGGACGCTATTACCTACACATACATATGACCCATTTTCGGTTATCCAAAAACTCCCAAAATCTGCTCTGGGCTCTTAGACTAAGATGGATTTGCCGTAAAGGCAGGGGATGTGAACCCGACAAATGGGTTCCTCTCCCTTTTTAAGATAATTTCCCTAATTTCCCTATTTTCCAGTTGTTAGGCACACTGGGGGCCAGTTATTTGGAGGCGACTATGGCCCACTTCCTGGAAACAAGAAAATAAAAGATTAATTAATTTGTTTGGTTGTTTTTCTTACATTTATTGTTTATGAATCCGTTAAGTAATTCTCCGTTCAGTGTAATCCTCTGTTCAGTGTAATTCTCTGTTCAGTGTAATTCTTACTACTCCTGCTTTTCTTAATAATTCTTATACTATTTATACAATTCAATTCCACTACCACACACTAATACTAATAAGACTAAAGTATACAATATACCCAATTACAAAACTAAGATTGCTTACATCGCAATCTTGGGTAATACTTTATTTTATTGCTAATTAAATTGAAATACAAAGAATTACCCAATTACAAAATTAATATTGCATACATTGCAATTTTGGGCAATTCTTTGCTTATTATTTAACCTATTTTTAAATTATACCTACTTAATTTCTTTTACCTTACTTTGCGTCATCCTCAATTTCTTGGTGACGCAATTTGAGCCATCAACACTCAATTTCCAATATGACCCATCAGCAGTTTTCTTTTGTTTATTTTAATTGTGACGATCCAGTATGTTTTGTCACCGGATCGTCGACCTGCCGTTGCACAGTGTGGCCAATGGTATCAAAAGCTGGCAAAAATAGCTATTTTTAATTTGTACCGAAATTGCCAAATACAAATTTACTTTAATAGAGGGATTAATAGGCTGCACAAAACCGGTTTTTATTCCACGATTTAAGCCTAACGGAGAGAGTAACTACTAGAGTGACCGCAACTCCCATAGAAAAAATTTTTTGTCGAATTTTTTTTTGGGGGAACCCCATAAAATGTTCCGCCTTTGCAGATTTTTAGATAGCCAAAATTTCAGCTCGATTGGATAACTCTAAATGGTGCCGACACTCGCTCAAAGTATCAAAAATCTCTGTTTTTTCACTGTTTTTCGAAGAAAATTAGCTCTAGCTCCCAAACAGATCGGGTTATTTTCACTTTTTATATATTTAATTAAAGGTAGTGTTGTTACACATAATTCAGATGCTTAATTTGTTTAGTTTTACTAAAAAAGAAAAATATTGTCATCAATTTAAATTTTCAGTACTTACCACAAAAAGAGCTGAAGTGCAAACTCGATTTAAAATTAAACTTTTTTTTAACTGTTTTATTCTGCGGATAGGGATAGAATGGATGTTTCTCTATCTCTGGGCCCTCGGGTAGCAAAAGTATGAGGTATAGTCGTGGGGTGAAAGAGCTATTAACAATGAAACTTTCTTTGTTATTGGATCGATGTAAGGCATCTGATAGAAATGCTTCTCGCATAATTATAGCTACAATAGAAGCACTAGGGCAAAATCCAATTGACTTTGTAGTTTCAAAATCAAACTTACATTCAACAAGAAAAAACTTTTGCTTGGTTTAATGCCCCAAGAGCTTATCTGGCTCCTAAACAAGATCTTGATCTTTTGCGTTATTGCATTGAATAACGCAAGATAGACAAAGATATTTCAGAGCAGGCAGGTCTGGCGTTCTTTGACCTTACTTTACCAGATGGCGAACAAAATTAGAAACGGCCAACATAATTTTGAAAACCAGTGAAACGGAAACCAATAGAATAGTAAATTCAAAGCTACAGACACATGAAGATGAACAATTTGTCACAGCAGGGTTAAAAAATATTGTGAACAAAGAAACATTGAACTTTTTCTGCCGATTGAAAATAGACACAAGTTTTCTCAAAGAACCTCCAAATCTTTGGCCCGAAAACCCGCATTTTAAAGAAGGCTTTAAAAAAGTGCAATCACTTAAAGTCGTAAATGACATCACAGAAAGAGGAGTCAAATTAATAACGGATTTTAATAACCTTTTAACTAAAGATGAGGAACAAAAACAATATGTACTTCGAGTAGTCAGTGAGTGCCGAAAATTGTATCCTGATGCTTCCAAAACTACTTTGTAAATCTGTTGATTAAATTTTTTTAGTATTTACTTCATTAATTATGTATAAGAAATGTAACACGATGTTATTTTTTTTTGTTTTTTAGGCCGTGTGTGAATTGCGTAAAATAGTTCACATAGTGTAAAATATTTGACACTGTTGAGGTGAATAAAAAATTTTCAGCTGTTAAAAATTTATTGGGCTCTGGGACCTGGTTAAATTTGAGTTAAATTTTGTTTGCAGATGGTTTTGTTTTTTTTTTTTTTTATTAAAAAGGAGTTTCATAGCAGAAAAGAGGCAGAGAAAAATATTAAACAATAAGCCATACAGCTGAAATTGTTTTGTTCACCTCAATAGTGTCAAAAATTTTACACAGTGTTAACTATTTAACGCAATTCACACACAGAATAAGAATTCTGTTAAATGTTTTGTTTTTTTTTAAATAAAACAGTTTAAAAAAAAGTTTCATTTTAAATCGAGTTTGCACTTCAGCTCTTTTTGAGGTAAGTACTGAAAATTTAAATTGATGAAAAAATTTTTTTTTGGTAAAACTAAACAAATTTAGCATCTGAATTATGTGTAGCAACACTACCTTTAATTAAATATATAAAAAGTGAAAATAACCCGATCTGTTTGGGAGCTAGAGCTAATTTTCTTCGAAAAACAGTGAAAAAACAGAGATTTTTGATACTTTGAGCGAGTGTCGGCACCATTTAGAGTTATCCAATCGAGCTGAAATTTTGGCTATTTAAAAATCTGCAAAGGCGGAACATTTTATGGGGTTCCCCCGACCAAATTTCGAAAATCGATTTCTTGCGGTCACTCTAGTAACTACACTTTAAAATGTCACCATTGACGAAATTATTCGTTATTTAACTTTTTTTAGCTCCCATGGGTGTTTCAAGCTTTAAGTGCTATTTCGTTAAAACAAAAGATAAAAATTTGAAATAAATATGGAATTACAAGCAAAAGAGAAGCTTTAGATTCTCATTTCTCTTTTGAATTTTGAGTGTGTAGTTTGTTTGAAATAATTTTTCGAATTCGGTGTCTTTAAGATCATTCGTGTTTTGTGTGCGTCATACAAATTCCTTGAGAAAAAGTTCATAACGGTGTGAAGTGGCGCTTTGTTTTTGGTGTCCCTTTATTGATGAGAGTGTCATCTTTCGTGTCAATTAAAAAAATGTTGCCCATGTTTGCCCCTTTTTGAGTAAACACTATGTGAAGTTATCTAAAAATAACCATATTTTTGTATATATTTCTCAGATTCCGACAATACCGGTCAACTAGATTTTTGACACAAGGACCTTAATATTTTTTTCTGAAGGTGTAAGAGATTCTGAATTCGTATCCATAGTCAGAATTATTCTTATTAGCCACAACTGGAGAGTGTGTACGGTTAGCATGCTGGCTAAAAATTTAAGAAAATGGTGTTGATCAACAAATTGGAGACTCATCTTGAGATATATCGTGCATAAAATAAGATCGAAAAGATTTAAACAGTTTTTTGAAGAAGAAAAACAGATCACGGCGTCAAACTATGCTCAAAATATTAAACCACAATTAGCATAACCTCAAAAACATTCAAAATAACGTTTTTTTTTTGCATTTTATAAAGCTAATATTTCAAAAAAAACGGAAGCTAAAAGAATATTTCTGAATGTGTATTCGAGTTCAGTATTCCTAAATCCTTCAGAAAAGTATATTTTGGTTCTTTGGACAAAAAAATGTTGAATTTTGTTGACCAGTTTATTTTTTCATTAAGAAGATTTTGTTATGACCCAATTAATGAGTCAGGTCAAACATCTTTGAGCGATAAAACTATATTTTTTTAAGAAAAACCTTATTTAAATAATAAAACCAGTAAATTCAAAGTATTGAAAAATTAAATCAAGAGGCACGGTAGTGCCCAGCCAAGTTCTCTAGCAACTTTGGCACTACACCCTTATTTACAGGAAACAACTCAGGCCATTTTCGACCCCCCTCTAACTTCCACACCAAAGATGCCAGAATATTCAAACTCGCTACATTTGTTGAGCTGGCCGAACCCAAATTCCTCACAAAATTTCAGCTTCTTAGGATGAGTAGTTTCTGAGATATAGGACTTCAAAAATCGCGAAAACCGTAACTGACTGACTGATTGACTGACTGACTGATTCACTCACTCACTGACAGATCATCAAAATTATGAAGAACTTCCCGCTATCGTAAAAACTTGAAATTTTACATGGTGATAGGACTTGTGGTGTATACAAAGGAAAAAATCGAAAATTTGAGATTTTCAATTCAGGGGGCGTGGTAACCGCCCATTTTCGCCGAATTTTCATCAATTATTATAGAGCACTTCTGACTATCGTAGAATCTTGAAATTTGGTAGAATGGTAGAGCTGGTGGTTTATATAAAGGAAAAAATTTTATATTTGAGAATTTTAGCCAGGGGGCGTGGTAACCGCTTATTTTCTCTGAGTGTTCATCAATTATAGAGATTTTAAGTTCTACAGCAATACCTTGCAAAAAAGTAGTGAAATCACAACAAAAACATTACTGTTTAAAAAAGAGCCAAGTTCTCCTATGTTGAAGTTATGCTGGCACAAAAAGTACTGAAATGTAAAAGTGTACCAAGTTCTAAAGCTTGGCTTTAAATTTGTATAAATTAAATGTTTATTGTTTGCTTGGCAATTTTTCAATTAGCTTTAAAAATCGGTAATATTAAAATAAATTGTCAAAAGCCAAGCTTTAGAACTTGGTACACTTTTACATTTCAGTACTTTTTGTGCCAGCATAACTTCAACATAGGAGAACTTGGCTCTTTTTTAAACAGTAATGTTTTTGTTGTGATAACAATTTTCCTTCTCAAACAACTACAAAACTAAAGGTAACAGATACCTTCTTAGTTATGTGCGTTTTTAATAATTTCTCATAGAATCACAAGAGTTGTCTTAGTTTTGTACTTTATTATAGTATTTTTACCCATAACAAACTTAAAAACGAACAAAAATAATTTTTGCCAACTTTTCCTACCATCGGCCACACTGTGCGTCGCTTCAACTTATTATTGAAGTTGAATCATGGGCCAGGTGTTTACAATTATTATTGGCCCAATTAATTTGAGTAATTCGTTTGTTTTGTTTACAAAGCGAATTACTCTTGGTGCCCTTGAATGAATGAATTAAATTATTGTGGAGGGTTATGGTTAGTGTGAGACATAATAGATTAATGTCTAACACAACACCTCCACCCTTTAAAACAATTGCATTTTTTGTTTAGAAGAGACAAAAATTGCTGAGTGGGTTGCTTCCTTTGGTCATTGAGCGGATATTTTTAGTGATCAAACAGTAGGCAAAGTAAATTAAATAGATATTTTAATTTTACATGTTTTTTTTTAAATTTGATGTATTAAAATAGGATTGTTCAAGTATTTAAAATTATTGAGTAAATGTATTTTGAATTCTAAAATTGTCTTTGTTAACATGTGAAAAATTGATTAATGAATGTTTCATGATTTACAGATTATTTTTTTTTTTTTTTTTTTAACTTCTAATTTAGTGTACAAAGGAACATTGTTTGAAAGAATTTCTTATTAAGTAGTGAAACACATTTTAACATATTATACCTATTGATTATATATATAATTTTTTTTTTGTTTTATCTTAACTTAATCGAAATAATGTAGTTTTCCGTGAAGGTTTTGGATGCTGCGTTTTGCTTGTTTTTAGTCCTGTGGGTTAGCCTATCTTCCACTAGTATTGGTCCGGTGGATTAAGGGCCCAACCCATACAATCCGTCGCATCCGTTACGTCGACGGATTTAACTGACAGCTTTATAAAATATACACGTTCTTATGAGAACCGACCCATAAAACGCATAAGTTGAGTCCGTCATGTATGGGTCGATTCTCATAAGAACGTGTGTATTTTATAGGGTTGTCAGTTGAAAACTTCGACGTAACGCACGCGACGGATTCTATGGGTTGGGCCCTTTAGTTCTGTCTTCCATCAGTTTTTAGTCCTGTTTGGGGTGCCTATTTTGTTTGTTTTGTTTTAGTGTATGTGTGTGTAGTGTTGGTGTTTTTTGTGTTTGTGTGTTAGTGTGAATTTGGGGCTCTCTATCTCCCATCTTTTATTTATTAATTTTTTTTTTTTATATTGTAATTGTGTTTGGGGCTCTTTATCTTTTTATTTTTTTTTTTATTTTTTTTTTTTTATTCTGTTATCTTTTATATCCCTTAACCACCTACCCTCTATATGGGCACTGACTGTGCTTATATATTGAGCTCTGTTACAGTAGGAGCCTAAAATTTCGAATTCTTCGTATTCATTCTTATAAACTAACATATTAAAGAATTAAATAAAAATAAAAAATGTAATATAAAAAAAATCTTCAACAAAATTACAATTCACCAAAATTCATAATTTTTCCGTTGCGGTCTGTGAGACCGCAGGTAGGTGGTTTAGGGATATATATATATTTTTTATTTTTTGACTATGTATTATCTTTTTTGTTTTGTTTGTTTGTTTTTTTTTTTTTTTTTTTTTATTATTATTATTTTTTCTTTTGATATTTTTTTTTTTTTTTTAACCTTTGATATTTTAATTTTATTTCATATTTTGTTTTTTTTTTTTTTTTTTTTAAATAAGTTTTTCGTCTTCGGCATCATAGTAATGTTTAAAACGATTATTGTGTATATTCACTCGTTTCCTTTTAATAATAATTACACTATTTGTAGGGCTGAGTATTTCTACTATTGTGTATGGACCTTTCCATATTTCAGACAGTTTGTGTTGTCTGTTTTCATTTTTTATTAGTACCTTATCTCCAATATGGAATGCTTTAATTTTAATGCCTTGATCATAGTAAATCTTTGAGTTCTTTTTACTATTAATCAAGTTTCTTCGGGCAATAGCATATGTTTTTTGAAGTTTGTGTCTTAGAACGAAGAAATTATTTTCATTGTCATAAACTGGTTCTGGGTCTCGCTTTAGATTAGATGGTATGTCAGCTGTAAAACCAAAAAGACAGTCCATAGGAGTAAATTTCGTTCCTTCGTGAACACTATTATTATGCACAAAAGCTGCTGTTCTTAGGTACTGGTCCCAAGATCTTGGATTTTCATCACAAATTGTTCTTAAATATTCTACTAGAGGTCTATGAGCTCTTTCAAGTGCACCGTTTGATTGAGGGTGGTAAGCTGTTGTTTGTATTTTTTCTATTTTTAAAAGCTTACATACTTGTTTAAATAATTTACTTAAAAAATTAGTTCCCTGATCTGTTACCAATATCTTTGGTATTCTATACCTAGTTATAATTTGTTCATAAAAAATATGGGCAATTGTTTCTGCCTCTTGGTTTGGTAATGCATAAAAATCCACGAATTTAGTTAGATTGTCTTGAAAAGTTAATATATACTTATTTCCTAAATATGAATCTTGTAGGGGTCCTACTATGTCTAAATAAACCTTATCGAATGGTACTTGACAAGTATCAGTTATTACCATTGGCATTTTTGCCACTGGGCTCACTTTCATTTTCTGGCATTTTGGACATCGTTTAATGTATCTTGAAATGTCTTTGAACATATTTGGCCAAACGTACTTTTTTCGGATTCTATTATATGTATTAATAACGCCTTGATGTCCGCCAAATGGGGAATCGTGATAATCTCTAAGTATTGTCATTTTTTCTTCGTGATTGTCTATTTTTTCTCTGGTATTTTTGATATCTTTATTTTTGTTAGGTTCGATTGATTGAATAATTTGTTTCTCATTTTGAGAATTGGCATCGTCATCTATGTTAGTATCGAAGTCAGTTCCGTCCTTGTTTTTATCTTCTGCATCTGTCTTTAGTAAAGTTTTCTCGTCCATTGTGTCTTTATTGTCAGACGTATTTGCTGGTATTCTACTGAGTGCGTCAGCATTAATGTTAGTTTTTCCTGCTTTATATTTTAAAGTACATTCACTATATTCTAATAATTTGTGGTGTAATCTAATAAGTCTAGATGTGGGGTCCCTTACCCTAAAAATACCGGTCAGTGGTTGATGGTCTGTATACACAACGAATTTTCTACCTAACAGGTAACATCTAAAATTTTTCGTTGCCCAAACTATAGCAAGCATTTCCTTTTCTATAGTTGAATACTTTCGTTCTGTCTTGTCTAAACTTCGGCTAGCATATGCAATAGGTTTATCTTTCCCTACTTCTCCTTGTGAGAGTATTGCTCCAATGGCTTCATCGCTAGCATCAGTAGTTAGAATAAAATCTTTTTCAAAATCGGGATAAATTAGGAGAGGGGGTGATACTAATAAGTCTTTAAGTTTTTGGAACGCTTCCTGACATTTGTCTGTCCACTTAAATTTTACATCTTTTCGCGTTAAGTTAGAAAGTGGTCGTGCTATTTTTGAAAAACCTGGAATGAATTTTCTGTAGTAGTTGGCTAAACCAAGGAAAGATTGTGTTTGTTTAACGGTTCGGGGTACCGGGAAATTTTGTACACACTTTGTTTTGCTGGGGTCGGGCTGTGCCCCTTCTGCGGAACACTTACACTCAGTCACAAAAGTAAGTATACACCCCTAACTTTGTTTAACCAAGACCTCAAAAAAAAGAATCTAACACATTTTCGAAAAAAATTTAAATGTGGTTTTATTTCATTAATCATTGCCTACATATTTACAAAAAAAAATTTGCCAAATAATCAATACTAAATGAAAAAGTGACAAAAAATTAAACACAGTACAAAATTTCGCATTACAAAAGTAAGTATACAGAGAAGAAAAAACTATGAAAATCGATGTTAAAAGTATAAATATCTAAATTTTTTTGGGAATTAATATATTTTAGGCTACCCCCTAGACCTGACGACGTCAAACTCACTTGAAGACATTGATTTTACTAGATTTTTTGCAACTTTTGGGCCGAATCTTTTCCACTCTTCCTAAAAGACTCGTTTCAGCTAATCCTTTGAATGCTTCCTTACTTTTCTCACCAAAGGGTCTAACAGATGCTAAATAGTATCCAAATCGAGTGACTGGAAACGTTTGGATCTGGTTTAGAAAGTTTTTGATCAAAAATTCACTCAAAAATACCGAGTTTTGCTTAGGGCCGTTACCTTTATTGAAGATAATCAATCCATTTTAGCCTAATTATTCGACACTCTGGTGCAGGTTTGTCTATAAAATATCTAAAAAACAATACCCATCCATTGTTTCCTCAAGGAGACCAACCCACACCAAAAGCTATAAGCAAAAACCCCCATACCATAAACGAATCAATGCCGTTTTTACCAGTACCAGCTTTTTGATGGGATTTTGTTACTTTTGTATCTTTCTCCAAATTTTACCAGGTCCATCTGAGCAGTACACTTCGTCTTACGTGTATATGAGTTATGGATGTGGCAATATTTCTAGAAAACCGATAAAAGAAGTAGATCCGAAAAGAAAGGAAGGTACTGGTAAAAACGGCATTGATTCGTTTATGGTATGGGGGTTTTTGCTTATAGCTTTTGGTGTGGGTTGGTCTCCTTGAGGAAACAATGGATGGGTATTGTTTTTTAGATATTTTATAGACAAACCTGCACCAGAGTGTCGAATAATTAGGCTAAAATGGATTGATTATCTTCAATAAAGGTAACGGCCCTAAGCAAAACTCGGTATTTTTGAGTGAATTTTTGATCAAAAACTTTCTAAACCAGATCCAAACGTTTCCAGTCACTCGATTTGGATACTATTTAGCATCTGTTAGACCCTTTGGTGAGAAAAGTAAGGAAGCATTCAAAGGATTAGCTGAAACGAGTCTTTTAGGAAGAGTGGAAAAGATTCGGCCCAAAAGTTGCAAAAAATCTAGTAAAATCAATGTCTTCAAGTGAGTTTGACGTCGTCAGGTCTAGGGGGTAGCCTAAAATATATTAATTCCCAAAAAAATTTAGATATTTATACTTTTAACATCGATTTTCATAGTTTTTTCTTCTCTGTATACTTACTTTTGTAATGCGAAATTTTGTACTGTGTTTAATTTTTTGTCACTTTTTCATTTAGTATTGATTATTTGGCAAATTTTTTTTTGTAAATATGTAGGCAATGATTAATGAAATAAAACCACATTTAAATTTTTTTCGAAAATGTGTTAGATTCTTTTTTTGAGGTCTTGGTTAAACAAAGTTAGGGGTGTATACTTACTTTTGTGACTGAGTGTATGTCCCAAATATACAACTTCTCGACGGAGGAATTGACATTTTTCTACATTAAGTTTTAAATTGTGTTCCCGCAACCTGTCAAAAATTAGTCTCAATTTTGTATTGTGATCTTCTATATTTTTGCCATAAACGACTATGTCGTCCAGGTATACAAAACATTTTAAACCTTGTAGTCCAGTTAGTATATAGTTCATGAGTCGTTGGAAAGTCGCCGGGGCTCCTTTGAGTCCAAATGGCATTCGTTTGAATTCATAGTGTCCATACGCTGTACTGAAAGCAGTTTTTTCCCTATCTTCTGAATGGACAAGTACTTGGTGATAACCACTTGCAAGATCCAGTGTAGTGAAATATCTAGCATGTCCTAGTTGGTCGACTATGTCCTCTATTCGCGGTAGTGGGAAAGCGTCCCCTATTGTACAATCGTTAAGTTTCCTAAAGTCAACCACAACTCTCCATCGTGCTTCACCTTCTGGACCCGCCTTTTTAGGTACTACTAAAAGTGGTGAGTTCCAAGGACTTTTGCGTGGTTGAACTATATCGTTTTCCTACATTTCAGCAAGTTGTTCCTCTATAATACCTCTTTGTTTTTCAGGTAGATTATACATTTTTGTATTTATTGGGGCCTGATCTTGTTTTATTGGTATTTCATGTGTCATTGTATTTGTGTGAGTCAATCTGTCTCCTGGTAAATGAAATATGTCATTGTACTGTGCACAAAGGTCTAATATGGCCTTTTTTTCTTCCTTATTTAAAGTTTTTTCTTTATTTAAACTCTGTTTAAGTTCTGTTATTCTTTTTTGCTCATTAATTGTTGACGTCTTTGTGTAATAATATGATACGTGGTTTGTATCTGTAAGATTCCTATCAAGATTTATTATATTATAATTTTTTAAAGGGACTAATTTTAAATCAATATTATGTATTTTAATTTTATGTTGTTTTGTATTTATTATTGGAACTAATATACTATTTTTGTTATGTTTAACTAAACAATTTCCTAAAAATACTCCATCTTCTATTTCTTTTCCTAAACAAATCATTGCTTCTTCATTTTGTATTGGTAATTCTATTATCTTTTTTGATCTGGGAGGAATTCTTATTTCCTTTTTCAAAATTAAACTAATATTTTATTTATATGTGTCGCCATTTTCACGTGGTAAATTCTGTTTACCTATTCTAGTCTGGAGAAATGTGTTTACTAATATTAGTCTATTTATAATGATATACAGGGTGTCCCACAGTCACCGCCCCAAATGAAAACTATAGATTTCTGAGGACATTTTAAGTCGAAAAACCTAAGAGGTAATTTTCTCGTTTTCGTCCCGTTATCGAGTTACCACGGTTTTTATGATTTTTGCTCTCTTGTCCTTTAACTGGACTTATCTTTGCCAAAATACGTTTGATTTGAAAGATTTTTTTTTAAACCTATCAAGAATTTATTACAGTTTAAGTTTCTGTCAAAACTTTTTTTCTGCGGACAACCGTTTCTCCACAATTTTGCATCAAACCCAATTTTCTTCGTTTTTCAAGTTGTTTTTTACACTTTCATATCATTTAAGTCAAAAAACACGTAAATGAGTATTAATTTTTTGTGCTTTTTATTAAAGCCCAGTTTATTTCCATACAAAAAATAAGTTTTATTTCATAAAAAAGGCTACTGAAAGTAATTAAAAAAAAAATAAACAAACTGAGTGAATTAAAAAAAAAAATAATTTTTAAATACAAAATTAATTTAAATGAATTAAAACTTTTTCTGAGCTTTATCTTTTTGTTCTTTTCTTAACCACAATAGCTCAGAAAAAGTTTAATGAAAGTAAATTAATTTTTTATTTAAAAATTATTTTTTTTTAATTCACTCAGTTTGTTTATTTTTTTTTAATTACTTTCAGTAGCCTTTTTTATGAAACTAAACTTATTTTTTGTATGGAAATAAACTGGGCTTTAATAAAAAGCACAAAAAATTAATACTCATTTACGTGTTTTTTTAACTTAAATGATATGAAAGTGTAAAAAACAACTTGAAAAACGAAGAAAATTGGGTTTGATGCAAAATTGTGGAGAAACGGTTGTCCGCAGAAAAAAAGTTTTGACAGAAACTTAAACTGTAATAAATTCTTGATAGGTTGAAAAAAAAAATCTTTCAAATCAAACGTATTTTGGCAAAGATAAGGCCAGTTAAAGGACAATAGAGCAAAAATCATAAAAACCGAGGTAACTCGATAACGGGACGAAAAGTAGAAAATTACCTCTTAGGTTTTTCGACTTAAAATGTCCTCAGAAATCTATGGTTTTCATTTGGGGCGGTGACTGTGGGACACCCTGTATAATAATGTTATAACCTTTGTCTGGATAGGTGTGCTTATTAATATAAGTGTATGTAAAATTGTATATGATAATGTTATTATTAAATTATATATTTCTTGTAATTTTGTTTTGCCTAACCTTTGAGGTTGTATTAATTGAACTTAATTTTCATCTTCTACTTCTTCTTCTTCTACTTGTGTTATAATATCATTTGTTTGTCGGTAAAAACCATTTCTTTTTCCGCTGTTTGCAGTGTACCTATTAATTTTTCTACCTAAATTGTGGTCTGTGTGTGCAGTACCTATTTTCTTCTGGTTTCTACGACCTTTCTTATTATTTTTTACCTGTTTATTTTCAGAAATATTTATATTCATCATTTTTATAATTTCTTCTTGTATTTTTGAAGAAATACCATTATTTGGGGTACACGAAGGTGTTTTAGTTCTGATATTTATTTTTCTGAGAGATAGTTTTTTCTGCTTACCAGAGCCACGTCGCAATGATACTTTCTGCAGTTTTACTTCTTCTCCAACACTCACGTTTTGCCCATCGTCTTTTTGTTCTACTTTGCGAGGCAGATATTGAGACTTTGGTGATTTCAAACTAGTGGTTGTGCTCAACGAACCTAAATTGTTGGTAAATAAACTTTCAGAATCTTTGTCTAAGCCGTCCGCAATGTTGCACCGCAAACTACATTTTTCTTCAAGTAATTTTTTCTCCAAATTAAGTGTGTTTGAACCTTTTCCCCTCACCTTTTGATTGTGGCGTGTTTGGGTTTGTTGCTGTGTTTCGTTCGAGTTATACACGTGCGAGTGATTTCTCGTGAAACAACTTCCATTGTGCGAAATGGACAACCCATTCTCTGTAGTTACATCGGATTCTAGCAGTGGGATACTGAATACTTCACCAACGTGTGTTCCCGTGATACTTCCGTGTATTTGTGAAAATGTTAATAATTTGTTTGGGCCATCTACATTACAGTATTTTCCCAAAAAATTATACCCTAGAATTCCATCACCTGGGATGGCTAGGTCATCTTCTATAACTTGAAATTCACATTTGGGTAGTGTTGGTATTTCAATTTTTCCTATACATTCTCCTAATGTTCGATCAGAACCACAAGGTGTGTTAATGGTTAACTTCTTTTTAGTGTTTATGAACGTTTTATATCCTAATGCTCCTTTTTTAAGGAGACTAACCTCTGAGCCGGTGTCTACTAATAACCGTGTTGTTTTGGTTCTTCCGACTCCTATTCCTATTTCTATTGAAGGTAAATTTATTTTTTTATTTATTGTTAATAATTCTGAGTCCTGTTTAGGATCAGATTTCCTTGGAACTTGGTGTTTCCAATGGGATTGCCCTAAATTTGTCTTAATTCTATTAAAAGTCGAACGGGGAAACTTTCGGTCGACTAGTTGGAGTTTCCCGACTGGGTGTTCTCCCACTTATTTCTAAAAGAACACTCATTGATTGTGTGATTTTTTCTTCCACAAAAATCACAAACGGTTTCCAAATGGAATACTCGGTTTTCATTGTTATTTTCTATTCGGTTTTGAGAGTTTGGATAAACATTTCTAAAAGGGTTCGATCTGTTTTGATCTTGAGTCCTCTGATTATTGTGATAGTTATTTTGTTGATTACTCGTTTTGTAGTTCTGATTGTGGTTTTTATTACAAGTAGCCGCCTCGTGGCCATAACTTTTACATAATTGGCAAATTGGAGTGTTTTGTCGTTTAAGGCATTCACTGTTTGTGTGACCTTTAATGCTGCAGAAGCGACATATTATATTTTCTTTCGCTTGTAATAAAGTATTTAGATCATTGCAAGAAGCCGCAGCCGCTTGAGTGTGGTTGCACGATGTATGTAAGAGTGGTATTGTTTCCATTCTCTGCACGTGTTTTTCCATGCTAAAAGCGGTTCTTATTAGTTCTTCTAAGGATTGATTTCTTAAAGTAAACAAGTATTGGCCTAATTGCTTGTTTGAGATCCCGGAAGCAAGGGCTGATTTAGCAAAATCTTCTAATTGGTTTTTTACAATATCAGATTGATCACAATACTTAATGTCTGCTGCCTCTCGACATTGTATTAACGAATGTCGAAGCCTACTTACAAAAGTATTCAAAGTCTCGAATGGACTTTGGCGACTGGTGATTAAACTGTTTACCAGATCATTATAATCTTCAATTGGTAAATATGCTCTGTTTAGGATTTCTTCAAATTCTTTGAATGTAGAGGGCTTTGAAGTTGATATAAGGTCAAGAGCATCCTCTCGTAACCGAGTAGTCAGTATTTCTATGAATAGTTTTTCATCTATTTTAGGTATGTGATTTTGAATGGGTCGTAAGCATGTCCAAAAAATTTGTAACTTCTGTGCTATCCTTGGGTCATTCCCTCCCGAAAATTCAGGAACGCCGTGTGATAGCTTGAGAAGTTTTTCAAAGCCTAACGACATTTTTTATTGTTTATGTTGGTTTGCTTATAAAAAGAGTGATTTTATTTGCTTCTGAATTTTATCAGGATAAAATTTCCTTTTTTTTTTTTTTTATTTTATTATTTTATTTTTAAAATTTGAAATCAGGAAGTAAATTAAAAGTTTGAAGTGACTTGACTTCAAATAAAAGCATGTCAGTGGAAACGAAATTGTAGTTAAAATTTTTCTTTTGTATGTTCGTAGGATGGCATGCTGAAGCTGGAGGATGCTTCAGTTTCTAAGGCAATTTTTTATTCTCCAAACGCCATACCATCCTACCGGCTGCGCCAATTCATGTTACGTAATCTTTCATACGTAACGAATATTAATAAGATGGATTTGCCGTAAAGGCAGGGGATGTGAACTCGACAAATGGGTTCCTCTCCCTTTTTAAGATAATTTCCCTAATTTCCCTATTTTCCAGTTGTTAGGCACACTGGGGGCCAGTTATTTGGAGGCGACTATGGCCCACTTCCTGGAAACAAGAAAATAAAAGATTAATTAATTTGTTTGGTTGTTTTTCTTACATTTATTGTTTATGAATCCGTTAAGTAATTCTCCGTTCAGTGTAATCCTCTGTTCAGTGTAACTCTTACTACTCCCGCTTTTCTTAATAATTCTTATACTATTTATACAATTCAATTCCACTACCACACACTAATACTAATAAGACTAAAGTATACAATATAAAGTATTACCCAATTACAAAACTAAGATTGCTTACATCGCAATCTTGGGTAATACTTTATTTTATTGCTAATTAAATTGAAATACAAAGAATTACCCAATTACAAAATTAATATTGCATACATTGCAATTTTGGGCAATTCTTTGCTTATTATTTATTAACCTATTTTTAAATTATACCTACTTAATTTCTTTTACCTTACTTTGCGTCATCCTCAATTCCTTGGTGACGCAATTTGAGCCATCAACACTCAATTTCCAATATGACCCATCAGCAGTTTTCTTTTGTTTATTTTAATTGTGAAGTTGAACCATTGGCCAGGTGTTTACAATTATTATTGGCCCAATTAATTTGAGTAATTCGTTTGTTTTGTTTACCAAGCGAATTACTCTTGGTGCCCTTGAATGAATGAATTAAATTATTGTGGAGGGTTATGGTTAGTGTGAGACATAATAGATTAACATAATAGATTAATGTCTAACACAACACCGTTATAAAAAACAGTAAAACATAGTTTTAAGCCTTTTTTCCCAGCACTTATCAGTAATTTCGACTTCTAACGCCTGGGAATCAGTCAAAAATATTTTTTTTTGAAAAAAGAAAAATTGATGTAAGTAGATCTATTCAGCTAAACAGCTTTTCGATTAAAAAATTATTTAAGCTTTAAAAAATTAAAAACTAAAAGGGCTTATTTTTTTGATAATGAATAAATAACTTAACTTTTTATTAGTTTTTTAATAAGAACATACAAAAACTCCTGGTACAAGCAAATGCAAAAACACCAGCATTCAGTTGGCCTTAGAAATGGAACTATACAAAACCGGGAGGCTTGCCGCCGATTTCTGAGGTCAACCCGGCGAACCCCACAGGCGGATCACTAGTGTGAAGCAGATACGTGGGATAGTTATGATCCCCTCGACATCGAAATCATAACAGCGCACAGTGTGTCGAGCCCATAAAAAAGTTTATCATAAATACTTGCAGCTAAGTTTTTGGAGTTTTAATATCTTTTTTTATGTTTCTATGGAAGGAATAGAAAAAAAAATACAAATTAACAAATTAAACAACCTATTACTTTTTTATTTAGTATAATTTATGAAATTAACATTTATTGAAGAAGCCACTTGTGAGCAAAATTATTTTTTTTTTTTTGTTATATAAACAAAAATATACTTTTCGTAAGGTTTTTGGTGTGCTGAATTCGAATCCGAAGTCAGAAAAATTCTATCATATCACGTTTTTGAAATATTCCCGTTAGAAAATCTGAAATGTCGTTTTTTAACAGTTTTTGAGGTTATGTTCTTGAACGTGGTGATTTATTTTAAATAAATTTGTGACAGTTTCTAAAAGAACTAAATGTTTTCTTTTAAAGCCCGTTTAAATCTTTTCAATATCTTTTTTCTACTTTGAGAAATCTTAAGTTGAAGTCAACTTGTTTTGTTTATCTTCTCTATACAAAAAAATCGTATGTTTATTTGCGTTTCATAGCAAATCTCGAATAGTTTTTTGTCAATCGCTTTCAAATTGTGAAATAACGTTTTATTTGCATTTTCGTAAATTCTTATATCGGCGAGGTTGGTAAATACGCTATAATACACAGTAGAGCGTGGCCGGGTCAAGTAATTATATTAAAAATTTAGTATGCAGAAAAATATAATTTTTTTTGTTGAAAACAATATTTAAAATATTTTTAATTACATAAACAGCTTTTTGTTACTTGTGTATGGCTAAAAATTATTAAAAACATCGATTTTTTCATTTTTGTGATCCCCTTAAAGATGTTTCTCAAAAAATGAATTATTTTGAGTACTTGACTCGTAGCACATAAATGTGATTATCTCTGGTAATCGCAACCAGAAGCAGACCAAACTTTGCCAATATTAAGTATAGGCCTAAGGCAAAATAATATAAAAAAATTATCGATATGATTTTATATGTTTTTTTTTAAATTAATTTTAAAAATTAAATTTTTTTTTTGTCATTTATCAAAGAAATTTTAATAACTCATATAAATTTAATTTTTTTTTGTTATACGTTTTACAACAACACTCAAATAAACAAAATAACATTAAATAAATTTTTCAAACAATTACCAAACGTGAAATATACACTCAAAGATTCCCATAAATTCCTCAAAATATTTTCGATTTCCGAGGTACTCATGTTTCGGAGCTTATTTTGAATACATTACCTGGGTTATTTTCTAAGATAAATATGTTTTCATATGAGTTGACACTTCTAAATTATATTTTAATAGCAAAAATATTAATTTTTAACAAAAAAAAAGTGATTTATCATAAATGGACGACACACTGTGCAGCGCCCAGAAAAAGGAAGAAGAAGACAAAAACTCCAAATTTATTATTATATCATAGGTATTCAATTAACCAACAAAAAGAAAAAATAACATTAAAATTTAAAATAATAAAAATTTAAAAATAGTTATCAGTTTATCACATTTATAAGTTCAAAAGAAAAACAAAAACCAAGAAAAATTCATTTAAAATATATCTTAGAAAAATGGTATTCATACCATTTATGCTTCTCAGAGTAAAATAGATTTATTTTGTGATCAACCTATATTTCTAGACATACCCTACTAACACTTTTGCTTCTATAATGCTTTACAGAAGCAACAATTGCATCTGTAAAGCTTTATGACACCAAAATTGTTTGTCGGGATTAAATCCAAATGTTAACAAAGCGGATGTTCTTCATGTACCAGGAGCATTAATTGGTGTAGGTAGCTTGACTTTAATTTCTATAACGCTTAAGCGGTATATAATCGAGTTCTCATCGAGAACAGTCTAGCAGAACTTGAAGAATTCAGGCATTTTTTAAATCTTCAATTATGTTGTAAATATTCCCATTTTTTCTTTAATTTTGCCCACAAATGCTAGTTTCATTATTTTTTTTATAAGAAAATTACGCTTTAATAAATAAAACACATTCAAGTGTCCTTAAAATGTCTGATACAAACTGCTCGGGGCGGTTTGCAACATGTTCAAAAGTGCCCCACCATACTTGTTCAAAACTGCCCCAACTGTGTCAACGACATAAAATGTTGAATAAATATTTAACATTAATATATTCATTCAAAAATTCACCTTCAATTAGTTTAAAATTCATTAACCATTAACAAAAATTGTATTGCGTTTTGAAATCACGTACTAATTTTTTTTAAACTCTTACAACTAAAAAAATGAAATAATAAAAAAACCACTATAAAATCACCTTCCACCTTTAAATCTGAAAGTCAGCCGAGGTAACGATGGAAAGTCAGTGACATTTATGGATATCGTGTTGACTTGTTCAAATATCGAAATACTTCTAAAAAAGATTGATATAATAAAATTTTATATGCAGTGTTCAAATGTGCCCCGTGTTCAAAACTGCCCCACTCTCCCCTACATATATAAATAATATGTAGAAATAATTTTATGTGTGCGGTCCAATATTAATTCAAAATAAACTAAAATAAAAGAACGCACTTAAAGTGCGTTCCACTTTTGCGAACATAGCCTTCGAGACTCTTTGTTCTTTGAGTTATGCGATTATTCAAATTAACAACCTAATAAATTCAAATTTTCTCCCATCGAGTGTCGATACTCGAAAAAATGTCAATTTTGTATCCCTAGCCATATTTAAGTTTTAGTTTTATCCGCAGTTTCGTGTTGTATTTGTAATACATGGAAGCTCCCACTGCAGATAAGGATAGCTGGGCCAAAAAAACACGCCTAATATTTATAAAATTATTTATAGAACAAGTTACCTCTCACCCCCTTTCATTAAATGTATACCACTTAAGTTCTTTGACGAGGCAAAATATCTAGGTCTGATCATAGATAAAAAGTTAAACTGGAAACCTAACATTCAAGAAAGAGTTCAAAAGGCCACAGTGGCACTCTTCTCATGCAAAAAAGTCATGGGAAATAAATGGGGGCTTCAACCTCGAATTACTCATTGGCTCTACACAACAGGTATCAGACCGATTCTAACATACGGTGTGTCAGTATGGTGGACTGCTCTAGAAATTAATGCCAATTGTGTTAAACTAAGCAAAGTCCAACGTTCAGCCTGTCTGTGCATAGGAGTAGCATTTTTTTTTTTATTTTGTTTTTATTGAACTTGTTATTTACAATTGACTTAAAATTAACTTATGTCTAAGATTCATTGATAGATACAAAATTTTGTTGGCACAGAGGGGGCCTAACCTTATACAATGACTAAGTTATAAAATATAAATAAATATTATACATGGATAAACTTAATTTAAAGTCTGCTGACTAGGTTGTCCTCGGGGTGTTCAGACCCGGATGTCCAGTTGTGGGGTTGGTTGAGTTGGGTTGGTTTGGTTGGTGTTAGCCACGGTAGTAAGCCGACTGGGTGTCGGCGTAAAAGTTAACTTCTTCGTTGTCCATTGAAATTATGTTCTCAGCCAGTATATCCAAAGCGCAAAGGTACTTAGGTTCCGGATGTCGTTGTTGGGCTGTCATTCTTCTCATCAGTTGATTGGGATGGTTGGCGACATTTCCTACCAGTACCTTCGCCGATTGCAGTAGATACTTGTCCAGTGGTATGATTTTTGCTTCCTCGTAGAGTCGCTTGTTGCTATAGTATTTCTGCCGCTGTCGGTCAAAGATGAGTCCAGTCCAAATCCTCAATATTTTTCTCTCGAACATTTGTAGTTCCTTCATGGCTGTCTTGGAGATGGTGTACCATACTGGAAAGCTGTAGGCAATGACTGGTCGCAGAAGCTGCATGTAGATCAAGAGTTTCGTTGGTTGACTCAATCCTGTTCTTCTTTTCATCAGAGGGTGAAGGCGATGGAAAGCAAAGTTGGCTTTTTTGAGGACCAAACGGGAGTGATTGTTGAATCTGAAGAGCTCGTTAAAGTTGATTCCTAAGTACTTGGAGTTGCGTTTGGCTGGCAATCTAGTTCCATCTGGAAGTGTCAATGTGATGCTTCTACAGCTTCCAGCCGATCGACTGCCTCTTCCTCCTGATCGTCTAAGGCACAGTAGTTCCGACTTGGATGAGTTTATTCGGATACCCTATTTACTGTAGAACTCATACAGTTTCCGAATGTGAGCTTCGACTTTCCTGGCAGCTATTGTTGGCGAGATGGACTTGCAGTAAGTGAGTGAATCGTCCGCGTAAAGCAGGCTCTCGCACTCACTTGCAGGTGGTTGGTCTGACGTCAGGATGCTGTAAAGGAAGGGACCAAGTTTGGATCCTTGAGCAACTCCAGCTCTAATGACTTTCATTGGTGATTTCCGCTCCTCCACTTGCACAAAAAAGTTTCTGGAAGAGAGAAAAGAAAAAATAATTTTAATTAGTGCCAAAGGAAAGCCTAGTAAATGAAGTTTATGGATAAGAGCATCTATCCATACGCTGTCAAAGGCTTTTTCGACATCCAAAAAGCATGCGACAGTAACTTGATTGTTGTTTAAAGCTGAGGTGATGTCTTGGTGGAACTTCATGAGCGGATGCAGTGTGGAGTGCTTCTCCCGAAAACCGAACTGCGTGTCTGGGATGATGTTGTTATCGCTGCAGAACTTCTTCAGCTTCCTTAGTGTCAGCTCTTCCAAGAGCTTACTAAGATTGTTGAGAAGAGAGATTGGCCTGTAATTGGAGATGATGTTCCTAGCACCTTTCTTAGGAATCGCCACAATTCTTGCAGTTTTCCATTTCTGTGGGAAGTAGCAGTTGTTTATGCAGTTGTTGAGGATGATAGCTAAGAAGATTATCACTGTTTGCGGGAGCCTCTTTATGATGAAGTTGGAGATACCTTCCGGTCCAGCTGATTTTTTCGGTTTGGATAGGTTAATTATTTCGGCAATCTCTTCTGGGGTACTCAGGTTTGGGCTGTCAGTTGGTTCACTTGCAGGATTGGAGTCGCTGAATGTTGCTTTATCGTTGTTAGGTAATAAGGTCCTTTGGATGGTTGCTTCGACTTCCTCTAAGAAGACCGGGACTACAGAAGGGTTCGGTGTGAAGTTACTTTCGAAGTGGACTGCAAATGCTTCTGCTTTTTCCTGCGATGTCGTTGCTTCTCCATTGTTGGTATTTATGACTTCCGGGATTGGTGACTTCTGACCGACGATTCGGTTGATGTTCTTGAAGGCATCAGGCCCGGGCTTTATTGACTGTAGTCTCTTCTGGAATTGTGTGTTGTTGAAGTGCTGAATGGAGTTTCGCAGCATGATATTGGTGCATTGAAGTTCACTCCACAGCGTTCGGTAGTTTGGATTTGATGTGTTCAGTTCCCGCTGGTGAATCCTTTGGAGACGCTTCCGTACAGGTTTTGCACGTGTTCAGGAAGATGTTGATAGCGGTCTTTTGATGTCTTCGGTTGCTTTTGACTGTCCAGTGCTCTCGTGATTGCTATTTCCAGGGAGTCAATAGCAGCATCAATTTCAGTATTCTCCAAGTTCCTGTTTTGTGGAGGCAGTGTCACGGTTTGTTCGACATCCCTCTGCAGCCTGTCTACATCTAGACGTCTGTAGTTAATGAAGTGTGCTACTGGTTGTTCTATAACGTAAATAGGATGGTGAAGCTTGATTATTAGTTGTACTGCTTCATGAACCGAGTCGCTGGGTACTGTTGAACAGGTGAAGTTGCTGAAGTCTGGTTCTATATGAATGAGATTTGAAGTTGAAAGGAAAAAGTCCAGGGTTGATGGTGTTCTCGGGTAGGTTGGTTTCGGTTGGGAAACTGGAACCTAGGGAGTGTTGAGAACTGTTGATATCTAGCCAGTCGGCTATCGCTTTGCCTCCAGCGCTAACAGTTGTATCCATCCAGAGTTGATGTCTAGCGTTAAAATCACCGCCGATGAGTCCATAAGTGCTTCTTGAGAGGATGCCGTTGAGGGTTTGCAGATCTTTATGGATGCCTCTGGCGTTGGAACTGCACTTGAAGTAAACGCTGATAATCGTCAATGATTCATCTCTCCCTGTGTTTAAGTTGATAGCTGTGGCTTTACTGGTGAGGAGTCCTGTGATGATGGTTTCACTGGTGCTTAGATTCTTCTTAACAAATATTGCGGTCCCTCTGCGGTTCTCCGTTTTATCCTGCCGATATGTGTTGTATCCCCGGATATCGATGTTGTTCTTCCTTGTCACGTTGGTTTCGCTGATGAGGGCGATGTCTGGATTGTTGTTCTTCATGAACAAATTAAATGATGTCCTCTTTTCCAGGCTGTACAATGAATTGACATTGTACGTCAGTATGCGGAGCTTCTTTAATGGCATAAGGTAAATATGAAGGTGGCTAAGGCCGCGGACTTATCTCCCTCACTTAGTTGCCGATAATTGGGTGGAACGGCACTCCGGGCTTTCTGCATCACTGTGTGGAGATTATCCCCGAAGAGGCGCTCTACTTCGTTGTTGAGGTTCATCGATGGAGGTGTTGAGGTTGACCCTGATCTTGTTGTCTTCGTTGGCCCTGCCTTGACAGGGATAGTTTTAGCTGTGTCCTTGCTTGCTGTTGTTGTGGCTGCTGCTGGATATGGCTCTTGGTGCTTGTTGGTTTTGGTGTTGTTGTTGCTGCGGTAGCTTTAACTCCTCGTGCTTTTTGGGCCATTGCTGCATAACTGATTGCTGGGCGGGTCAGCGCACAGGCTGATTTAGCAGCAAACTCTTGCTGAGCCTTTTTCTCTGCTTTCATGGTGTTTCTCTCTGTGAGCTTAGCCTTTAGTGTTGGGCATCCCTTAAAGCTGGCTGGATGTCCTTCCTTTTGGCAATTGGCGCACCAAACGTCCAATCCGGTGTTCTCTTTCCTTTTGCACTGGCCTGGTTCGTGTTCCTCCTTGCATTTGACGCACACGTACTGGCGCCCGCAGTTGGTGGCAGTGTGGCCAAAGCGTTGGCAGTTGCGGCACTGCACGATGTCGTTCGACCTTAACCGCTCCCAATAAACCTTGTGGTTCATTATCAGGGTCTTGGAGAAGACTTCAGCGATGTCACAGTTCTTGTTGAGTTCGCTAACAAAGTTATTGTACTGCTTTGCCTGCGCCTTCTTTGATTTTTTAAACTCCGTGACTTTTATTACTGGGAGACCCTCAATCCTCAGTTCATCTTCCAATTCTATGGCTGCCAGTGTGAAATGCAGTCCCTTCAAGAGCAATAGGTTCTTCCGGTCCTCACGGGGAGTAAAGGTGTTAAACTGAATCTTCCTAGCTTTTAAGAAGTTCTTTACATCTTCAAATGATTGGCGATTTCCTGTCGAGATGATTGTCGTCTTGGTGTTGCGATTCTTGAAGGTTACGTTGATCATTTTGCTGATGCAGAATCTCCTGATTTCCGCAATGTTGCCGGAAAAGCAAAAGATTGGCGGCATTCCTGTTGACTTGGTGCTTGATATTGTCTTCGTTGGCTGGGTTGAGGTGCTGCTGGCAGTCGTTGGTTGTTGGTTACTTACTGGCGTTTTAGTTATTGGCAGGGCTGGTGCTTGTGGTAGGGCAGTAGTTGGTGGCCCAATAGATAGCAATGGATTGTTGTTAGTTGCTGTTGTTAATTTCTTAGCTGCCTTGGAAACTTTGGTCGGTTTACGCAGTCTCTTGTGACCTGGCTGGGGGCCCTCTTCAGAGTTGGAAGCAGAATCGCTGGTATCCTCTTCTTCACTGGTATTGACTTCATCGCTGTTTGGGTCTTCGTTGGCTGGCTTCTTCTTATTTCCGTAGATTGGGTCGCTCTCCGTCTCCATAACGTCATCTTGTTTATTCTTCTCCTCCGGTTCTTGTTCTATAATTGGCTGGATAAAACTTCCCAAAGTCTTGTTTAGTCTCGGACCATATTTAGGTCCCAGGTCGTTAATGATTTTTTGGAGGAGTTCCTCCAGGGCAATAAATGCTGTTTCGGGATTTAATGGTTCGCCCATTGTTAATTGCTTTTAACACTTATTATTTATGACCCTGATTACCTGCACGCACAATGTTTTTAAAAAAACTTTCGCGCGCACACTAACCCTTAGCTTAACGGATTAGCTTTGATAATTAGGAGTAGGTATGTTTTATTACCAGAGGGTAATAAAACTTAAGCCTATTTCCAGGTAATCCTCCGTGCGTAGAAAAAAGGGTTTTCTGGGGATTACGGTCGGTGGTTGTTTTAATTTCAATATTTATCCGCGGCACGTCTGTGTGCGTCGAATGACTGACTGAAACTGACATAGGAGTAGCACTTCGCACAACCCCTTCCGCGGCACTGGACACGATGTTCCATCACATCACACCCCTCGACATATATGGCAAACAAATGGCTGCAAGTACAGCTATTCGTCTCAAAGCCTCTTCACATCAATCTCTTTCGGATCAATCCCAAGTAAAATAGACTACACCACCCCACAACTGCAATTTGATAAAAACTTTCAGGTAACCATCCCCTCTAGATCAGTCTGGGAGGATAGGGAATTCCTGGAAGATGATTCGATCCATTTTTACACGGACGGATCAAAAACTGAAGATGGAGTTGGTGGAGGTGTATACTCATATAGACTAAATTTAAGTCTCTTCTTTCGTCTTCCTAATCACTGTAGCGTGTTCCAGGCGGAACTTTTGACAATAAAAGAAGTCCTGTCTTGGCTAAAAGAAAACGTGGTATCAAACAAAGATGTCCGTATCTTCTCGGACAGCTAGGCAGCCTTTAAACAAAGATCATATAGTAAAGATGTCGCACGTAGAACAAAATCCTGTGCTTGAAATTTTCTACCATCAGATTTTACCCATAGGTCCAAAACATGTATCCAAGAATTAAATTGTTGAGAAACATTTTTAAATTTTTCGATGACTGCGTAGAAAAGAGAGGGTTGATTTTTATAGATGAATTTATTTAATGGGAGGAAGCGAGATAGTAGTTAAATGTTGATACGAATAAGGAAAAGAATAAAAAAATACATTTGTCTGCGAGAATGTACCTATGAATTATTTTTTTTTTCTTAAATTATTCAGGAAATTGATAACAACACATGATTCAAAATAATAATTTAAATAAGAACAATTTTTGATATATATATGACAAGAGTGTATAAGCAAAATTGTGTGAAAATGAATTTTAACCCTCAAATTGTCAATTGGTCCAAATCATAATAAAGCAGAAATCCTTCGCAACATTAAAAAAAAGTTCTTATCATGAGTGGGAAAGAGAGAGTTACTTTTAATATATTTCTTAAATGCGAAGGACCGAGATGTAAGTTGAATAGGAACAAATGAAAACAAAAAGGATCGTTTTGCCGTGCGGGTATATATTTTTTTTCACAACTGGATTGCTTCGCACAAGCAGGGCGAAGACGAGATTGATGAAAAAAAAAAGAAAAACAACTTTAGCAAGTGACTGGTGTGCTTGAGGTATACGTGTAAGCAGAAGAAGATTGATAAGTTTTTTTTTGTTTTAAATTTTTTTTCGACGGTAGTTAGATATTTAGTTATTTTTTTAAGTGGAGGGTGGTTTTCTATTTCTATATTTTTGTTTCCTTTTTGATTAATCGCAAGGCACAGGCGCATTGCTTTTAGGTGTAGGTACACATGTAATACGTAGGTAGGTTTTTTTTCCTTTGTGACAGCAATCGTCCTTGAAAAATGTAGTTCATTTTATTTTAGAAATTCAAACAAGTGGTAGGTAGGTAGGTAGGTAGGTAGTGATAAAAATGATCATTCTTGGTGTTTTGTTATTTTCTTGAGTGAGGTAGGTAATGTATCTATTGATATTGAAAAAGATTTATTTGGTGTGGATCAGGACTGTAAAAATTTCTATTAAATAATGCATTTGCAGAAATGCATAAAAAAAATGATTGCAACCAAAAATATTTTGCATGTGAAAATGAATTTCAATAGGTCCAAATCATAATAAAGCAGAAATCCTTCGCAACATTAAAAAAAAATCTTATCATGAGTGGGAAGGAGAGGGCTATTTTTAATACATTTCTTAAATGCGAAGGACCGAGATGTAAGTTAATGTTAAATAGAAGCAAATGAAAACAAAAAAAGATCGTTTTGTGATGCAAGCAGGTACCGTCTTAGTAAGGGTATGACAGCATCTAACTGATGAGCCCACTGTCATACCTGGGCGAAACGCATATGGAGTTGAGGTCAATCTAACTTTTTAATAATAAAAAGTTATTAACTTTTTAATTGAATTATATTCAATCACTCCGCTTAAAAATAAAAATAATTTTTATTTTTAATATTTTTTTCACTTTGTTTGCAAGCAGGTACCTATAGATATTTTTTTTTTTTTCACAATTGGATTGCTTCATACAAGTAGGCCGACGAGAGGGCTGTTTTAAAAAAGGGATGTAAAAAAAGACGAAAAAGGAGTTTTGTAAGTGAATGGTGGGTAGGTATATGTATTTTTAAGCAGGTTGATAAGTTTATTTCGAGTAGGTGTATTTTTTCTTATAAAACTTTCGAGGGTAGGTAAATAGAAATTTATTTTAATGTGTGTAAATACGTAGGTGTACGATTTAGGTAATTTGTTTTCCTTTTCTGTTAAAAGGCATAGGTACGAGGATCTATTAGAATTTATGCATTTTTTCACTTTTTAGTGATCATGAAAAAAGAATCGTTTTGCTGTGTGCATACGGATAGTTTTTTTTTATTTGGATTGCATCACATAGGTAACAGGTGCCAAAATGGCTAGATAAAAAGAGTATACAAAGGACAAAAATAACTTTTATTGGATTATAAGTGGTAAGTTTATTTGTGTGTTTATTTGTTAGGTACGTACTTACATAGGTTTAAATAATAGGATAAAATAAGGGACGGGGGAAACATTGTTTGCGTTTGAGTGCGATATTTTTGGTGAGATAATTTTTGTACAGACATTAAGTTAACTATACATATGTATTTCTTCGTTGCTTAATCGTTGTTCTATGCTGCATCCTAAACGGATGCAAGGATTTTGTTGATAATTGGTACGGATGATGTTTTCGTTATACCTACATAGGATGATGTTTTCGTTATACCTACATAGGTAGGTATAACATATCTCTAAGTATTAATATTAACAATCTTTCTTTTAAATCAAATAACAAACTTAAATTTGATTACAAAAAATGCAATTTCGATCAACTAAAAAACTTATTATGTAATGTGGACTGGAATCAAACTTTTTTAAATTGTAACATTAACGAGATGTGCTTTAAATTTTATAGCATTCTATTTGATTGCTTTTATCAAACCATTCCGATTCGTAAATCATTTGAAAGTCTTAAAACTGCACCATGGTTTAATACTGAACTTAAGAATTTAAAAAATAAAAGAAATAAATCTTGGGCAAAATATAGTGCATCCCGAGCTTATGGTGATTTTATGATATATTCTGAACTAAAAACTATGTTTATTGACTATTCCAAAGAATTGTATACAAATTATATACAGTGCTGCTAAAAACATTCCGGATTTTTTTGTCATTTTCATCAATTGAAATTTTAAAACTTAAAACTGGAACCAAATATTGTTTTAATATTTTTTCTAGGTCGTAAATATATCAGTTGGGGAATTCCAACAGAAAATATTGAGCTTTAATCCTACAAAAATTTTAAAAATTGAAAAATTAATGAGAGTCAGAATTTCGGCTGTGAAAAACTAACCGGATTTTGTAATGTTAGTGTTCAAAATTAATATTTTGTTCAGTAACCTTTGTTTTTGAAGACTGCTCGGCACCAACGAGAATTGGAGTCGGTCAAATTAAATAAAATAGACAAGAAATATGCACCCAGTCATTTTTCAAAGCCACAAGTACGTTAGTTTCTGAGGTCTGCTTTCTTTTCACTACTCGTCACTTAAAGATAACCCACAAATTTTCAATTGGGTTCAAGTCGGATAATTGTTACTGCTATTCTAAGCCAGGAGTATTGTCTGCCCCAAACTACTATTTTACGAGCTTTTAAGATTTTTTGACATCATAACTAGCAGAAAGAGCCAATATAAAGACGCTTCTATCTGCTTTTATGGAGTCATTATCGACTCCAACATCTCTCTATTCATTAAATGATCCATTATTCCGTTAATTTGGTGTACGGCCAGAGCCTGCAGTTGAAAAAAAACCCAAACCATCACTGATCCTCCGCTGTGTTCATGGTAGGGAGCATATTTTTTTGGTTTCAAACATGTGCATGTTTGGCTTCCATTTCACACTCGGAATAAAACAATTAAAAATTGCTTTTATCACTGAAAAGGATACTTTTCCGTTTTGTTTTCGAGCAATTCAGATGATTTCTTGTAAATCCAATCAGATTAAGTATTTTCATTTTAATATTTAAAGTGTTTCTTAAGATCCTTTCAATGCCTCCCTTTTTAGGCAATGCTTACTATTATGGAATGGTGTTTTTCCGAACCGAAAGACATAAAGATCAAAATTTCTCACACCCTTTCTTACTGTAATTGATGTTCAAGTACAGATAAAGGCAGGTTAAGCTCCTCACCAATCGTTTAAGAAGTCACAAAAGGATATTTTATCAAAAAACTCTTTATTCGCCTATCAGTTTTTAGCGCTATTTTGTGATGGGACCCACCAAAGTGATCTGATTCAATAGACTTTTTGCTTTTTTACTGTTTGTTGATATAATACTCACTTGACGTTGCAATTTGCAACATCCCAAATGGATAACATTTTGTTTTATTTCGACTTGAAAGTGTTTTAAGACTTCGTAACGAATTGGATGTCTATAACGCGTTATTTTTCGTATTACATTTAATATTTGATTCAATTCACAAAGCTAACAACTTTGTTTGTCTTTGCAAACAAAAATTTTACTAAAGTGATACTTAAAACCGTTATCTCAATACTGAGAATCGAAATCCTTGAAAAATCCGGTTAGTTTTTCACAGCCGAAATTCTGACTCTACTTCATTTTTCAATTTTTTAAATTTTTGTATGTATTAAAGATCTTTATTTTTTGTTGAAATTGCGTAACTGATATATAAGCGACCTAGAAAAAATATTAAAACAATATTTGGTTCCAGTTTTGAGTTATAAAATTTCCATTGATGAAAATGACAAAAAAATCCGGAATGTTTTTAGCAGCACTGTATTTAAGGGGTTATATCTAGTTGTAAGTGCGAAAAAACGTTCTTTTTTATACAAACATAAAGAATACATGTACATATAGACAATTTAATGTATAAAAATAATTCGTTGTGTATTAAGAAAAATATTGGGTTCCGTTATTTTTGTAGTAGATCTCCTAGACGACCTCCAAAAAAAGCTGTCTGGTGGTGAGCAAGATATCTCTGATACAAATCACCTAAAATTGAAAAATCCAAAATATTCATTTCCAGGATAGACAAATGCAGGTAATGAACGAAGGAATAGTCAAAATTTTGATTTTTGACAAAATGGCGGCTTCTCAAAGACAAAAATCGTTTTTTCACGAAAATTTACACTTTAAAATAGCATAAAAAATCCAATTATTGTCAAAAACCTTTTTCCTTCGTTCATTGCCTGACAAAAGTATCAAAGAAAATTCAGTAAAAATTTCAAGCCGATCGGTCCAGCCGTTCCGGAGTAATCGTGCTCACCGCCAGACACATTTTTTTTTGAGGTCGTCTAGGAGATCTACTACAAAAATAACGGAACCCAATATTTTTTTATAAACACAGCGAATTCTTTTTATACATTAAATTTGCTATAGGGATATGTATTCTTTAGGTTTATATAATTAAATGCCTCTTTACAAAAAATCCACAAAAAAGAAGATTTTTTTTGCACTTACAACTAGATATAACCCCTTAAAATTCAAAACGAGTTAAAACATGACCCTAAAAACTTTTGGTCTTTTGTGAGCAGTAAACGGAATGTTGACGGATACCCTAACTCTATGAGCTTTAATAAGAATTCAAGCCATGATTCGCGAGAGATTTCAAATATGTTTGCAAATTTTTTTAAAGAAGCATTTTTACTAACTGGTTCTCAAGAACCCTCGTATTCATTTTCTCCAAACCTAAGTTTTTCGCAACTTAGTTCGATCAATTTTGGCATTCAAGAAAATTCAATAACTCAAAAAATTAATGATCTTGAGAACTGTTTCAGTCCGGGCCCTGATGGTGTTCCATCTTGTGTTTTGAAGAAGTGTGTGTCAGAATTATCCTATCCTCTTTGTGTTCTCTTCAATGTATCTATTAATTTTTCAACATTTCCTATATTGTGGAAAAGTGCATTTATAACACCAGTTCACAAAAAAGGGTCTAAGAATGAAATTACCAATTATCGTCCTATTGCAAAACTTTCTGTATCCCAAAAATATTCGAGTCCATTATATGTGAAGTCTTGTCTTTTAACTGTAGATCCATTATCTGTGACAATCAGCATGGATTCATTCAAAATAAATCAACAGTAACTAATTTGTTCCATTTTACTACGTTTTGCCTCGATGCGTTTGAGGATCATAAACAAGTTGATTGTGTGTTCACCGACTTTAGCAAAGCGTTCGATAAGCTTTGTCACAAAACACTTATACTTAAACTAAGAGCTATGGGTTTTAACGAATCGTTTTTATTATGGATTTAATCTTATTTAGGAAATAGAACTTATAGTGTGAATTTCAGAAATGAACTTTCTGATCAATTTTTTATTAATTCTGGTGTTCCCCAAGGTAGCCACCTCGGTCCATTGTTATTTATATTATATATTAATGACTTGCCTTCAATTTTGAAAAACTCATCTGTACTTATCTACGCTGACGATGTAAAAATTTTTAAGAAAATAACATCAACAAGAGATTGTTTAGATCTTCAAAGTGATCTGTATTCATTCAGAGAATGGTGTAATAAAAACAGTCTTTTATTAAATTTAGACAAATGTAAAACAATGTGTTTTACACGCAAAAAGAACTTTGTGACATATGACTATACGTTGGACACATTCCCACTGGATAAATTATCCCTCTTTTCCGACCTCGGAATTATTCTTGACCAAAAACTGGCTTTCATTGATCACTACAATTATATCGTAAAAAAAGCAAATAGAATTTTAGGATTTATTAAACGATTTGCTCGTGAGTTCCAGGATCCTTACGTCGTAAAACTACTTTATGTGTCTTTTGTGAGACCAGTTCTAGAATACGGCTGTGTAATATGGGCACCATACTACACAGTTCACATAGACCGCCTTGAGAGCATCCAAAGAAGGTTCATGCGTTTTTGTCTACGTTTTCTCCCGTGGTCTCCAGGATATACACTTCCCCCGGTTGAGGTTAATCAATCTTCCGTTATTATCGTGCCATAGACAATATTTACAGTTATGTTTTATTTTAAAATTAATAAATGGGTCAGTAACATCTCCATCAGCTCTGGATCGTCTTAATTTCAGCTACAGTCAAGCTAATTTACGCAGACAAATTATTTTAAGTCCAATATTTAGCAGAACAAATTATGGTGTAAATAGTCCCTTAAATCAACTGATTTCAGTCTTCAACAGATACTATTTTATAATTTCTTCATTTAATGTTAATTTTAAGAGTAAGAGTTTCAAACAAAGTTTTTTTAATGCACAATTTTAATGTACATACCTATTTATAATATTGTATTTAATATTTTTTTTTCTTTTTTTAGTTTATAAATTTAGTATTAAGATGTAACGTTAGTATTTAACGAATTAAATAAAAAAAATAAATAAACATCATCCATACCAATTATCACCAAAATCCTTGCATCGTACGTACCTAACACATAAACACACAAATAAACTTACCACTTATAATCCAATAAAAGTTATTTTTGTCCTTTGTATACTCTTTTTATCTAGCCATTTTGGCACCTGTTACCTATGTGATGCAATCCAAATAAAAAAAAAGCTATCCGTATGCACACAGCAAAACGATTCTTTTTTCATGATCACTAAAAAGTGAAAAAATGCATAAATTCTAATAGATCCTCGTACCTATGCCTTTTAACAGAAAAGGAAAACAAAAATTACCTAAATCGTACACCTACGTATTTACACACATTAAAATAAATTTCTATTTACCTACCCACGAAAGTTTTATAAGAAAAAATACACCTACTCGAAATAAACTTATCAACCTGCTTATATGAATTTTTTTTAGAGCAAACTTTTTGAAGCTTTGAATCTTAAAAAAACACATTCTGAAATGTAATGACCCACGTTTGAACAACATTTCACTAAAATCTAGGCAAATCTGCTTGGAAACTGGCTGCGGTTTTGTAATAATTAAAACAGTTTACCAGTGTACAAGTTACCACTGACGTAAAACGAATTGACGAACTGGTGGTGTAGTTCGGCAGTCCATACCCTTTTTACCCGCTATTCCCTATAATTCTTTGTTTCCGTTAAAAATGTCCCCTTTACTCTTTTTGAAATATTTCTCCTTATTCTTATTTTATTCCAGTAGTAATAAACATTCAGGCCTAGAATCAGGTTTATAAGGTTTTTCACTTTTGGACTGTTTTGAACATTGATGACGAAAATATTTGATCAATTGTAAGTTTTCGTCTGCAAACCTACTACGTTTTTGGCATGAAATGGTGTCTAAAAGGTCTAATTTTAGCCATTTATTTTTCGAATGTGAAGTGAATGTTTTCCAATTTGGTTCTCATATTTATGTTTTCTACTTCAAACTTATTGCGAGTAATTATTGTCAAATCACCCACATTAACACAACAGCTTGGTTGAGATTATCTGAAGATTGAGGTTGTTATCACTCACAAATCAACATCAGTCTCCTAACCAACATCCCTAAAAACTAGTCCAGTGCTACCTGAGAAGTCACTGGCGAATGGATCATTGTTTAAATTTTCAAACTACACATAAATTGGCCTCAAGGTCAAAGATGCCATTTTGGACATTTTCTTCGCTCACATTTAGAAGGAACAGGCATAGAATGTGGTATTCTACATTGATTTGATATTTATTCAAAAATAAAAAATATCTACAGATTTTCCCAAGCGGGTACACCTTACTTCAAAGTTACTGAAATCGGGCAGTAATAATTTTTTTTTTAATTTTTCTGTTTTTCCTGTTTATAAAAACAATTTTTAAAGTTTTTAGGAAAAAACAAAAAAATAATATATAAACAAAATACTTGATTTGTTACCAAATATAAAACAACCTCAAAAAAACGACAAAAATGCAAATCGTACCTCACGTCGAGTAATAAAAAAATTACATTTTACATTTTTATATGTTGTCAACATGTCCAGAGACCAACAAAAATAATATTTGATCAAAACAAATGAGAGATGGGTCAACGGTAAAGCGAAATATTCCATGAATTTATTGTACCCAAGCGGGTACAGTGGTAGTAAATGGGTTAAAAATAGCCCTCTCCTTCCCACTCATGATAAGATTTTTTTTTAATGTTGCGAAGGATTTCTGCTTTATTATGATTTGGACCTATTGAAATTCATTTTCACATGCAAAATATTTTTGGTTGCAATCATTTTTTTTTATGCATTTCTGCAAATGCATTTTTTAATAGAAATTTTTACAGTCCTGATCCACACCAAATAAATCTTTTTCAATATCAATAGATACATTACCTACCTCACTAAAGAAAATAACAAAACACCAAGAATGATCATTTTTATCACTACCTACCTACCACTTGTTTGAATTTCTAAAATAAAATGAACTACATTTTTCAAGGACGATTGCTGTCACAAAGGAAAAAAAACCTACCTACATATTACGTGTGTACCTACACCTAAAAGCAATGCGCCTGTGCCTTGCGATTAATCAAAAAGGAAACAAAAATATAGAAATAGAAAACCACCCTCCACTTAAAAAAAATAACTAAATATCTAACTACCGTCGAAAAAAAATTTAAAACAAAAAAAAACTTATCAACCTTCTTCTGCTTACACGTATACCTCAAGCACACCAGTCACTTGCTAAAGTTGTTTTTCTTTTTTTTTTCATCAATCTTTAAAACTAGCCATCTCGTCTTCGCCCTGCTTGTGCGAAGCAATCCAGTTGTGAAAAAAAATATATACCCGCACGGCAAAACGATCCTTTTTGTTTTCATTTGTTCCTATTCAACTTACATCTCGGTCCTTCGCATTTAAGAAATGTATTAAAAGTAACTCTCTCTTTCCCACTCATGATAAGAACTTTTTTTTAATGTTGCGAAGGATTTCTGCTTTATTATGATTTGGACCTATTGACAATTTGAGGGTTAAAATTCATTTTCACACAATTTTGCTTATACACTCTTGTCATATATATATCAAAAATTGTTCTTATTTAAATTATTATTTTGAATCATGTGTTGTTATCAGTTTCCTGAATAATTTAAGAAAAAAAAAAAAATAATTCATAGGTACATTCTCGCAGACAAATGTATTTTTTTTATTCTTTTCCTTATTCGTATCAACATTTAACTACTATCTCGCTTCATCCCATTAAATAAATTCATCTATAAAAATCAACCCTCTCTTTTCTACGCAGTCATCGAAAAATTTAAAAATGTTTCTCAACAATTTAATTCTTGGATACATGTTTTGGACCTATGGGTAAAATCTGATGGTAGAAAATTTCAAGCACAGGACTTTGTTCTACGTGCGACATCTTTACTAGTTATATGATCTTTGCTTTAAATCTCTTGATTCTGTCTCATTAACTGCCTTTAACTGTCGATCATCTCTGATGGAGATGGCACAGCAGTTTAACATTCATCTTTGCTGGGTGCCGGGTCAAAAAGACATTTCAGGAAATTGCAGAGCTGATGAACTTGTCAAAAGTGGAACACTGATACCTTTATTAGCAAATAAGGTCAACATAGGTATTCCCATCGCTACGTGTAAACTAATGCTCAAACAAGATGCTACAAATAAAACAAACCTGTGGAATAATATCACCTCATGTATAGCGACTAAACAGATCTGGCCAATATTGGATCTGAAGCGCTCTAATTGTTATCTCTAAGCAGATCACAAATCAGGTCCGTAATAGGTGTCATACGAATATCTTCTAAAAACGGTTAAAGCAATCAATTTGATGCCAAGGAATTTTTTGTAAACTCAAAAAAAAAGTTCTTATCTGACATTTTTTGAGGATATCTCAAAAACCTGACGTGATAGGGCAAAATTGACTTCGAATCTGGATTCAGCGATCCAAAAACTATATGAATAACATATTCGCACATCCAGATCAGAGAAAAAAAAAATTTGTTTTCGTGACATTTTTTGAGGTTATCTCGAAAATCTGACGTGATGGGGCAAAACGGACTTCGGATTCGGTTTCAGCGACCCCAAAACTATATGAAAAACCTGGTCGCAACTCCAGATAAGAAATTTTGTTTTTTTGGTTTTGACATTTTTTTGAGGATATCTCAGAAACCTGACGTGATAGGGCAAAATTGACTTCGAATCTGGATTCAGCGATCCAAAAACTATATGAATAACATATTCGCACATCCAGATCAGAGAAAAAAAATTTTGTTTTCGTGACATTTTTTGAGGTTATCTCGAAAACCTGACGTGATGGGGCAAAACGGACTTCGGATTCGGTTTCAGCGACCCCAAAACTATATGAAAAACCTGGTCGCAACCAGAACTTTTATATTTTTTTGTGTGGCTGTGTTATTATAATTTTTCAATTTGTTACAAAATTAAGAACAAAAAACGAATTTTTAAAAATTTTCTCGATTTTTGGACCCCAAATATCTACTAAACGGTTAGATAATTGAAAAAAGTTTATAAGGCCTTTTTTGTAGAGCGTTCAATTTTCTACAAGAATATGTAACAAAAATTTTGCTAAAAAGTCAATTAATACAAAAATTATTTTTTAGTAGAAGCTTGATATAAAAATGGAAAATTGCGAAGCGGAGGACCTTCCCATTAATATAAAGAGCTCATATTTGGTGTGTATATTCTAGAGGTGCCTAGCAATCGATTCGGAGTACAAAATCGAAAAAACGAAATTCGAGTTTTTTGACCCACCCTTATAGACATAGATAGTCTCGCTCGCTTTATTAGAAGTTCCAAATGGTTCAACGAATAGGAAGAGAATAAAATCTCAAAGATTCATTGTAATATCACAACGAACCAATCATGGTCTAAGTGTATCAGCTCTCCTGCTGATAGTCACGTTAACCTAACCCTTGCTTGCAGAATATTTCTTGAAAGACAAGTTCTCTTGATTTTTTTCGATTTGTTCCATAAACATAGAATTAAAGCCGAATCATGTGAAAATGGAGGAAAGCGATTTCTAATTTAACTCCGAAGTAAGTTCCAAATTCGTTGAATGCCCGATTTTATAAGTATTTTTGTGCACTTGAAAACTGCTATATAAAATCGTTTGCAAATTTCACAGTAAGTACCCGTCGATGCGAGCAGTTATTTCAATCATTAAGAGGAATGAGTTACTTATAAAATCCTGAATAACTAACTTTGCTCTGAGAAAAAAATGGTATATGAAAAAAAAATAGTTTCATCATTTTTGCTGTTTTTCTTTACAAAATTGTTTTACATATAAAAATTGTAGCTTAACATGTTCTGCGGCCCACACAAATTTCTATCTCGCTGTTTTGGTCCCTTGTAACCATTGAGTTTAACATGCCTGATAATTTCCCCAAACCATTGTACTTGTTAGCAAACCTGGCAACGCTAACGCTTGAGAAAACTCTGACACAAGTTTGGTATCACTAAAACGATAGTAATATGTCAAAAGTAGATCACGAGGCACTAACGAAGGACTCAACCAACCCAACCTAAAAAACGAAAATTTTAGTCCTTATCTCTTTTTTACTTTTAAAATTAACTTAGTAATTTTTCATTAACTTGAATAAAACCTTGAGTAAATAACACTGGTCAACAAGGTTTTTGCCACAAGAACCAAAATATACTTTTCTAGTATTTTTTGGGGTGCTGAATCCGAATCTGAAGTCAGAAAACTTTGATTGGCCTTCGTTTTTAAAATATTACCGTTAGAAAATGTCAAAAAACGTAATTTTGGCTGTTTTCGAGGTTCTGTTTTTATATGCGGTAATTCATTACAAACAAATTTGTAACGGTTATTATAAGAACAGATATTCTTCTTTCAAAAACTGTTTAAATTTTCCCGATATCTCTTTTATTGCCCGAGATATTTAAAATTTAAGTAGTGGTCTTTCATTCAGAAACAACACTGGCCAACCAAATTAAACTTTTTTTGCCACAAGAATCAAAATATACTTTTCTGAAGGTTTTTGGGTTGCTGAACTCGAATCCACAATCAGAAAAATTCTATTAGCCTTCGTTCTTGAAATATTACCGTTATAAAATGCAAAAAAAGGGTTTTTTTTATAACGGTTATATTTCTAGAACGGAGGCTAATAGAATTTTTCCGATTGCAGATTTGAGTTTAGCAGCTCGAAAACCTTGAGAAAAGTATATTTTGGTTCTTGTGGCAAAAATTCTGTGACCAGTGACTTGAACTTTAGATTAAGTTTAGTTTCTCTTTGGCTTATTAAATGAAACTTAAGATATCTCGAGCAATAAAAGAGATATCGGGAAAATTTAAACAGTTTTTGAAAGAAGAATATCTGTTCTTATAATAACCGTTACAAATTTGTTTGTAATGAATTACCCCACATAAAAACAGAACCTCGAAAACAGCCAAAATGACGTTTTTTAGCATTTTATAACGGAAATATTTCAAAAACGGAGGCTAATCAAATTTTTCTGACTTCAGATTCGGGTTCAGCACCCCAAAAACTACTAGAAAAGTATATTTTGGTTCTTGTGGCAAAAAAAAAGTTAAATTTTGTTGACCAGTGTAATTGAATTCTAAAGTTTTTTGGTCTTTTATTGATGGAAAATTGCTCCGTCAACATCCTAAAATTTTCTTTTCTATGAAATAATTCGAAGTCGAATTCGAAGTCCATCAAATTATCGCTGCCATTTCTACCCATCGATGTCACTTCAAGCCATCGCTGTCGCAAGTAAGAAAGTAACATAAGGTAAGCCTTTATCATGTCTCAAACCTAAAGTAAATAATGGAATTCTAAAGTTTTTTATTCTTTTATTGATGGAAAATTGCTCCGTCAACAGTACTCGATCCTCCGTTTTTAATGGTTTTTCTGCTATACCTAGGGTTATATTTCGTGTTCAGTAGTACTACCGAGACCCTTTGCCACCATACAGAATCAATTTGCTCTCATTAGTTCAGAGAATATTCCAGGGTCCAGTATAAGGATTTGGAGAAACTTGTTCTACTACGGACTTGGTCTATTATATTAGATTAAAACTATAATAAACCAGCAGTGGTACCTTGATATCTTATAATACAGTATGCTGCCATACGTCGACTTCAAAATACCTTTAAATGGGTCTTCCAACAAGATAAAAAAATTCTTACTATGTCTAGGGTGCTCGCCGCCAATGGATTCTAGCTTTAAGGGCCTTAAGGCAGTAAAATCGCAATTTTTTAATAAAAATTGAATAATAAATAATAATGTACACTGAAAAGATAAATCGATGATAAGAAAACGCAAATACGAATTGAATTCAAATGTTATCTAGGAAAAAATGATTCTCTTGAAACCTTTAAAAATCAAAGAACATGATTTAAAAAGTCCTTTTTTTATTATAACTGCTTGGGCAAATATTATTTTATTGTTTTTCATTAAAATAAAACAATTTTATTTATTTTATATATATTAAAACTAGAATCCATGTGCGGCGAGCACCCCAGACATAGTAAGAAAAATTCTCAGGTAAGTTTTCAGGTGTTATCAATGAAAAAAGTTCAATCAATCAATCAGGGATAATCCAAAACTACACTAGTGTTTTGGCTTTACAAAAAGGTATAGCACGTTATTGTAGGTGTAACCATAAACATTGTAGGTGTAACCATAAACAAAAAATACCAAGACTGGAAACTTTCGTACGCCTTTCCCCCCAAAACCCTTTTGTGTACAGTAGACTGATTCAAAAAATTTTTTTTTTGTTTTTGTTCAAAGCATTGTTGAAAATATTGTTGGAAATGACGACAAAAAAATACTGTAAAAGTTTCAGCCCTTAATGTTAACATTTAGTACCGCCGCATCGCAATTTTCTATTTCCCATACGATTTGTATGGGAAAGATTGTGTATTTGTGTTTAGAATTTTGTATCTTTTCAATGGTTCATCCAAAAGGCTTGACAAAATCATTTTCTTTTATAAAATTGTCCGCTCTACAAAAAAGCTCTTATTAATTTGTTTGATTTACCCCCGCATTTCGAAGTTATTCAACTTTAAAATATAAAAAGTAATTTGTTCTCATTTTTTTCCGATTTTTTGACGAAATTATTATGTTTTTCAAAAAATTTGGCAAAATTTTCGAATATTTGTATTCTATGTTGTGTTTTGGTTTCACAGATCCTTTTATATGTATAACTCACAAACCCCTAAAACTATCATATTATATTTCTTCAATAAATTCGAATTATTCATTTTTTCAACTAAAAATTATTTTAATTAATTTTTCGCGTCCGTTTTTTTTTTTAATTTCATAAATGCAATCTTGTAGAGCGTTCAATTTTATACAAGAAAATGATTAAATCTAGCCTTTTTGATGAACCATTAAAAAGATACAAAATTCTAAACACAAATACACAATCTTTCCCATACAAATCGTATGGGAAATTGTAAATTGCGATGCGGCGGTACTAAATGTTAACATTAAGGGCTGAAACTTTTACAGTATTTTTTTGTCGTCATTTCCAACAATATTTTCAACAATGCTTTGAACAAAAGAAACATTTTTGAATCAGTCTAGTGTACAGTGTTGTCTGTGAATATATGTGAAAGCCACCACGTTGGTAAATGACGTTAACACGTACATATTTATAGATTCACGACATTCACCACACATCCAACACGAACACAACGATAGATTGACGACATTCACCACACCTCGCAGCTTGTAGGCAAACGTCATTCGACCGCTCAGTTTCCAGTCTTGGTATTTTTTGTTTGTGGGTGTAACCGTTGATTTTTAATATTTTTTTTCCAAATTAATTCAATTTTTTTTTAAATTGCCCCTCCCCTCATATACGATTTTTTTCTTTTTTCAACCCAACCTATACACTCTAGCTTTTTGGCACATTAATCCTGAATCATCCTGTATAAAAAAAAAGCCAAGGTCAGTTTTTTTTTGAAGGTTCAATTCTAATTTTATTTCAGTAATTTTTGATGATAACAAGAAATAAAAATCACTTGAACTTTCTTTTAAAAATTTTTTTTTGCAAACTGTTTATTTTGTTTGTTTTTTTTTTTTGTAAGGGTTCGTTTGACCTACTTATCTGTCAAATTTATGAACTTGAACTCATTTCGGACCCAGGTCGGACTCGTTTGCTAGAGTTGGACCCAGAGTTTTATGTCAAAACGTCTCTTTTGATATTTTTCTGCAAAAATTACACTGTTACAAAATAAAAATCATTTTAATTACTTTGGAAGTTACCTAGCAGAGGTTGTAGGTATTACTGAGTACATCATTTATTTCGGCACTTGAAATTTTTCATAGACCCTCAAAATTGCAAGTTGTCAAAAAACCATTTTTCAATGTTTTCACATTTCAACGAATTTTTAGGCCGTGTGCGAATTGCGTTAAAATGTTGGTTAAAATATGACGTTTGGTTAAAATTTGACACTAGCATGGTGAATAAAATGGGTTAAAATTTACCCAGCTGCGGAGCAGGGTAAAATTTGACACTAGTGGTTAAAATTTGACGTTTCTCAAGATAGAAAGATCAAGATAGATCTGAAATTATTTTTGTTATAATGCGTTGATATTTTAAGAAATGTTAAAAGTATTAATACAAAGTACTTCCTCAAATTAATATTCATCTTGAAAAATTGAAAATCTACTAATTGTTTGTTTGTTTTTTATTTTTTATATTTTTTTTTGTTGGCAGCCGGCGAACTACGAATTAGTGTTAGAAGACTGAATTAATAAATTTCTTTTTGATCATAATGAAATGGGAATTTATCGATAAAATAAAAAAAAAGTATGTGAAGTTGAGAATTTCTTACATTTTCATACTAGAATATTTAACTTGATAATATTTTCAACTGGGTTTTGTTAAAAAAAATAGTTAAATGAATATAAGAAAAACCATTTTGAGGCTAATTTTGTTTTATCTTGAGGGAATTTTATTGGGTTGGGGTCAAAATTCTGCCGGGGTCAAAATTCTTTTGTCAAAATTCTGCTTTCAAAATTCTGCTTAACAAAATTCTGCTTTCAAAATTCTGCTTTTCAAAAATCTGTTTTTCAAAATTCTGTTTTTCAAAATTCTACTTTTCATAATTCTGCTTTTCAAAATTCTGCAAAAAATTAAAAAAGGGTTTGGAAAATGTTAAAAAGTGCGCGCTTTTAAACATTTTCCAAACCCTTTTTTAATTTTTTGCAGAATTCTGTAAAATCATCTTTTTGAAAAATTATCTGCTTATTTGATTACTTACACACATAATTTGTCATTTTTTAAATGCGAATTAATTTTTGTTTCCGAAGATAACTAAAAATTTATTAATTTATCAAATAAAGATGAATATTCAAAAATTTGAATATGAAAAGGAATATACAACATCGGTTCCAATTAGTATACATATTTTATTTGAAAGAAAGTCAGTATATGCATTTCAAAAAATATTTGCGACATTTAATAAAAAAATTTAGGAAAGTACCAATGTTGAATTACATTGATGAGGTGTATTTTTCTTTAGCCAGCGCATATGCTATAAACAAAAAAAACAGAATTAGCAGAATTTTTTTTGTTCAAATATAATGCTGGCAGAATTTTGAAAAGCAGAATTTTAAAAAGCAGAATTTTGAAAAACAGAATAGAAAAAAAGCAGAATTTTGAAAAACAGAATTTTCGCTGAAAAAGCAGAATTTTGAAAAGCAGAATTTTGAAGCCAGAATTTTGACCCGATCCCAATTTTATTCAATGTAGTACCAAGAAAAAAGTCCCATTTAATACATTTTAACCCAATTCGCACAGCAAAAAAATAAATGTGATCCCTTTTTTAACCAAACGTCAAATTTTAATCGTGGTAGAAATTTTAATCAACATTTTAACGCAATTCGCACACGGCCTTACTCAGTCATTTTTCGGTCAATTTCAGATTTTTTTACAGTTCTAAACAGAGGAATACTTGTTCTTAAAATATATATTTTAACTGAAAATATTTGTTATTGAACATATTTTTTTATTTTGCTCGAGCACCAAATTGGGTGTTGATTTTTCCATTTACATTTTTTCCTCGTTTTTTAGACCTCGGAGCACGTTTTAAGCTGCATTTTGTATTTTGAATTTTTTTATAAACAGTTTTATTGTTCTATTTATGCTGAATCAAATAAGTTTTTACTATTCAAAATCAGTTAGAAATTGTGGAAGTTATGATTTTTTTACTCGAGAAAGAAATTTCAAATTGTTGGGAGAAGTGAAAAACTGATTTCTCTGTTCATACATACTAATAGTTGAAAATTTGTTATGGTCTTAATTTCTAGAAAAATTGCTATTCTTTGTAATTACGTTTGAAAAATTTTGATATCGTTTTTGGTTGCTCAGATATAAATTTTAAATACTATTAATTTTTTCTTGCTCATGATAATACAAGCGCAAAAAAAAGTGCCAATACTTTTGACCGGACCTGCCTATTTTTGTATATTTTGACGTGCTGAATCCGAATCTGAAGTCAGTTTTGCCTGACTTTTCCTCAAAATTTTGAGGAAATTGTAAAAAATCATGAAAATTTGGGTTTTTTGCAGTAGATTGAAATTTCTTTCTCAAGTAAAAAATCATAACATCCATAATTTCTAACTGATTTTGATTCAGTATAAATAGAACAATAAAACTGTTTATTAAAAAATGTTGTACTTTGACATTCAGTCCATAAAATCTACAGTCTACACCCAATTTGGTGCTTGAGCAAAAAAAAAAATATTTTCAAAAAGAACAGATACTCCTTTGTTTAGAACTGTAAAAAAATCTGAAATCTACCGACTCACAGAAGAGTATTCGAAATTCGACCCCAAAATCCGGTCATAAGTGAAAAAAAAGAAATCGCATTCGACCCGTTATTTTTTTGCTTTTCGCATTCCTCAATACCCATGCTAACTAAAACCGGTTTCAAATAATAACTGTTGTCCCCTAATCTCCAAGATCTTAGTGTAAATATAGTCGATTTTATAAGCTCACGCCACAAAAGCTTATTTTGTTTTCTAATCATTAACACTGCAGTCTGTTTTTTTTTATTGTGATATGTGATAATGGTGAAAAATGTTTGATGCATGTCCAAGGTCAAGGTTTGTACTTTATGTTAATACAGAATTTTCCATATTCCCTCTGTCGGCACACGGGTGCGAATTTGGCAGGACAAAATTAAAAAAATACGATTTTTCGAAAAAGTGGTCACAAAAAAGGCTCTTTATAAGGGTGAAAATATTTTTTTTCGAAATTGTGAATACAATATTCGAATTCCTCGGAATATTCTACATCATTTTCATACTCTCTATAAAATATTGTGAACGAAAAAAGTTCTAGCGACATGAAAAAGTATAAACCAAATTCGCACCCGTGTGCCTATCACGTCACAAAAAAGAGCTGTGCCTACAGAGGGTTAAAATTAGTAAAATAAATTAAATAAAATTAAAAAAAAAATTACTTAATACATTTTTTTTTTAACTAAGCCGAAAATTTTTTTCAGTGTAACTTTTTAATACATCATAAGTTATAAAATAATATTTTAGGCCAATTCCAATAAGAAAAACATTCAAAATATTTTTGACCAGATTTTGAGGTCAAATAATCCTTTGTGCGACTGAGTACAAAATCGTTGAAATGTGAAAAATGGGTTTTTGACGATAATTTGAAATTTTGAGGGTCCATGAAAAATTTCAAGTCCCGAAATATTATGTAGGTACATCGATAACACAACAATTATAGTATTTTAGCACCACTGTACTGTCTTTGGCACTACTGTTTATATCGAGACAAAAGTAAACTTTGGATAATTATCTGAATTTTTTTTTTTAAATAAACCTGAAAAAAAATTCGAACTTATTGTCAAAATTTTATGTAAATATATACCAATTTTGTTTTCAAGATTTAATGCCCATTAAATCAAACACACATCTCAGAAACGCATGCAATGATAAAATCAACCACAAAAAACAAAACTCAAATGTAATTTGTCCGCACAAAATGAATGTCCCCGGCAGTTGTTTGTGGGCGAAAAAGAAGAGGAGACTTTTCTATTTCGATATGTCGAACAGCGTTCGGAATTTTTCGTTTAATGTCGTTTTCTTTCACTCTATTAAGGAGTATTCTAAATTTTTACTCCTTTTTCTGGAGTGATAGAACATGATGGGCCTTACCAATAATGAATCGCTAAACACACGTTTAAGTACCGTCGGGTTTAATTTTACCGTCGCGTTAAATTGGGTGTATAGTATACTAATAATCAAAATAAACACGCGTTTTACTAATTGTGCTTCTATTACCAAATCTATTACATTTGTTGTCAAAATGACATCATTGAAGTGACATTTTTTGCACGTAATGTAATAATGAACAAAAATATAACTACAAAATACCTACATATGTACCTTCATATATTTTTATTTTGGTTGTAAAAGTTAAAAAATAGAGCCCAAGCAAGGAGGCCAAAGTTACATAAAAAAAATGTTCATCTATCTTGAAGTACGACGATAGACTGACTCAAAACAATGGTGTAGTTGTGGCTGTAGCTTGTAGTACTGCCAAAATTTTACTGAGGGAAACAACAACAAAAGTTGGCAGCATCTGATCAAAAAGTTGAGAATTATTCAACTTGCGCTACAAGCTACAGCCACAGCTACACCATTGTGTTCAGGGGGCTAGTTTTCTTTTTCAGCCTTTTCTGAAAGTAATGAATATTTATTAATAAAAAAGATAAATATTTATAAACAAATAAATTTTTCCATTTACTTATTTAATAAATTGCCGCCAATATTATTAATTTTTCTCAACAGCTTGTTGACTTGACAAATATTTTTTTTTTGCTGACAAATGACAGTACAAACCGTGCGTTTACATTTAACCGCGCGTTTATAGTTCAGTTTCCCAACTATAAAATTAACGAGGCGTTAACCCTTATCCTGACTATTAAATTGGTTATTGGTATGGAGAAATATTAAACGCTCAGTTAAATATTTAACTGAGCTTTAAATTTGATTATTGGTAAGGCCCAATGAGAGTAATTCTAAGAATAATGTCGAATTCCTTTCAATTTTTAGAATCGCCTCAAAAAAATGGAATTTTTGGTGTTAAAAAGGAACATGAAAACAAACCGAATTCTTTTTGCGATTGTGTGTGTGTCATTTGACAACAAATTTTACACGAACGTCAAGCTGAAATCAAAACAATTTCTGTAAAATAAAACCAAAGGTTCCTTTGATCAATAATTTTGTTTATTTGCTTCGGTAATATTAATTTAATTTAATCCAAATCAATAGGAAATTGCAGATATTATTAAGATCTGAGTGAAGATGAAGTAAAAGGTTAATTATTTGGCCGTATGCTGTGGTTTTACAGAGAAAAAAATTTCCTGAAGATAATCACGAGAAGAAAAGTCACAGTAATTTGACTTTTTCACAAGAACTATGCCAAGAAAAATTATATTTTGATCGCACATTGTTTTTTTTTTATTTATTTCATATTTTTCCGCAATAAAAACACGATATTCCATTATAATTTACTCTATATTTGAAGTTGGTATTCTCAAATAAACAAACAACACGAAGGAATCTTTCAGCTTGACGTTTGAGAAATGTCAAATGTTCCAAGTGTGTGTGTGAATCCGTGTAAATCTCTCAAAAAAGAGGGATTAAAAAAAATTCGAATTCTGCTTCGTTTGAGGCGAATTTTTTTTCTATGGAACATGATTTTCAGAAAAAATTCGCTTCGAGATCGCCGAAAATTCGATTTTTGCATTGAAAGGAATTCGACATAACCCTTCAAGCAAGAAAACTGAGTTCAACAAAGAAACTCCGACCTCAGACCGCGAAAATCGGGCTTGCACTCACACACTTGCTACTTTTGTGTATGAACACAAAAGTCGAACGAGAATCGTGGTGAAAAAGTGCGAAAAGGAAAATTGACGAAGGAAAGACAAAGGGAACACAAAAACAAAGCGTCAACTTCATTTTATTTTTTTTCTTGCAGTGTTTGTGGCGTGTCGTATCTCGCCTTGTTTAATATTAAATAATATGGGATCATTTTAAGGCAAAAAAAGAATTTATCGATAAAATATGGGTGAGTGTGCTCGCGCAGTGATTTTTTAAATAATAAACTAATCATTATGTGTTTTTCTTAGGAAATCTTCTTCGGCAGCCTGACGCCACCAGCACCCACATACATTCAACATCCACAATTTGTCGAATTACATCGAGTTCTCCTGCCGCTGACCTTCACCAGAAAATAGTTATAAAAATTGTGTTTGTGAAAATTAAATAAAGAAAAAAAAAAAAAATAAAACAGTTTCAGTGAAAAAAAAAAATAAATCTTGTTCTTTTTTTGGTCGCAAATGCGAAACGTCATCCCTTTTTTATTCCTCTTTCTGGTAGGTTTTCGCTGCTCCGACTCAGGTCCGCCTTCGGCTCCGTTTTCTCGGAATGGAGATTTTCACCACACTAATACATATGCAATCGACTTCGCGGTGATTATAATTTCCATACTAATTTGAGCCGCCTTCGGACCACTTTCTGATCCGAAGTCGGACTCAGCTCCTCCTCAGGCGGAGCGGATTCGGACCGAGGTCGGACCTGTTTGCTTGAAGGGAACCCTTCAAGCAAGAAAACTGAGTTCAACAAAGAAACTCCGACCTCAGACAGCGAAAATCGGGCTTGCACTCACACACTTGCAACTTTTTGTGTATGAACACAAAGTCTAAGAGAATCGTGGTGAAAACTGAGAAAAAGAAAAAAAAAAGGAGACAGACATAGCCAACAACAGCAAAAGCGTCATTTTGTTATTTTTTGTTGAAGTGTTTGGTCGCGTCGTGTCTCGTGTCGTTGTTTGTATAATGTTAGTTTATTAATTATAAACAATTTTATTAAATTATAAACAATATGGAAAACAAAAAAGGTATGTTTTATATATCGCTCAAAGTGTTTGGGTTAAAATGTTGTTTCTTCTTGTGTTGTAGATGTAATCTCTAATGATGAAGAAAAATCTAGAAGGTGAAACATGCGATTGGGTATCTAAAAAAACACCAACAACAGCAGCAGCATCAAATGAAATAAAATGAAGAAAAATGTGTTGTATTTTATATTGTATTTATTGTGAAAATTTCGTTTGCCAAAATAAAATAAAAAATAAGACAGTTTCAGTGAAAAAAAAATAAATCTTGTTCTTTTTTTGGTCGCAAATGCGAAATGTCATCCCTTTCTTATTCCTCTTTCTGGTAGGTTTTCGCTGCTCCGGCTCAGGTCCGCCTTCGGCTCCGTTTTCTCGGAATGGAGATTTTCACCACACCAATACATATGCAATCGACTTCGCGGTGATTATAATTTCCATACTAATTTGAGCCGCCTTCGGACCAGTTTCTGATCCGAAGTCGGACTCAGCTCCGCCTCAGGCGGAGCGGATTCGGACCGAGGTCGGACCTGTTTGCTTGAAGGGAAGAAGTACAGGAATGGGTGTTTGAAGAAACCAGTGCGGTATTTTTTTCATTTTTACATAGTAGTGTTAGTTACACAAACACATATGCATTGAACCAGGGACGCAGTTCAGTAAGATGGTTGTTCGCAAGGCGCAACGTCTTATCTACGTGAAAATTTATATTTTTATGAAACACGTTATATATGGTTTTTTAAAAATAAAAGAAATAAAATATTGGCATTTAATCATTAACTACATTGGCTTAAAAGTGTAAAAGTACTTAAGTGAAAATTTTCAAACACATTTCTACATGGAAAACTTAAAAAATGCTTAAGTTTTTGATCTAAAAAACAATTTATATACTCCTTTTTACATTAAACTTGCGCTAGCGAGAAAAAAATAACAAATGGAAAGAATAATTTCACATAAGGGCGCCCGGCGGTTGCAGCGCCTTACCATTACCAAACAAAAATAAATACACCCCTGTTTGTGAGATTCTCAATTTGACAGCTGTGGATTGAAAAAATCCAAGAAAAAAGGACACTTTTATTTTAACAAATTTTATTATTTTTAAATTGATAAAAAAGTCAATAAAACGCCTTATAGTCTTGTTTGATTTTAAATTTTTTATTGATGACGCGTTTCGGCTAAACAGCCATCCTCGTATCACAATCGACTTTGATTTAATTTTAAACAAAAGCTTTTACAATTTCAAGCTTTAAAAAGAACAAACAAAAATTATATAAAAAAGCTTTTAACATTACATAATTTCAAAGCAAAAGAAAGTTACATAAATAATGAAAACAAAAAACAGCTGGCTTATTTGCAAATTTTCAATAGTGATGACGATGAGTCAGCAAAGCCACCGTTGTCGTTCAGCGCTACGTTATGTAGTTTGTTTATGTAGATCGACTCCCAAACATTTAATTGCCTAAAGCCCTGCACTTCTTTCAATAATTTTATGTTATCGGTCATCACTCCGTGTGGTTTTTGGTTTCTTCTTCCTCTCCCCATTGCACTGTTCTCTTGGTGTACATCAGGCATGTCAAACTTGCGGCCCGCGGGCCGCATGCGGCCCACAACGAATAACTTTGCGGCCCGGCCCTGTCCACATTTTTATTAATTTTGAGTTTTAGATTATAATTTAGATTTTATGTTCACAGCTCCTTTTTTTCCTAATCAACAAATAAATATGGGACAAAACCAAACAAAATAGTAAATTATATAAGATCTCGTGGCTTAAATCAGAGTAAGTTATGTGATTTCTTAACGTTAACTAGGAAGCGAATATTCTGAGTTAACCTACAAATGATTTTGGGGCTTTGGATTTTTTTAGTTTTTAATGATAAAAGTCTTTAAACCAGCATGTTTTGCTATCTAAAATGGTTGCAGAATTTATAATTCATGATACCTACCCTACCTAGATGTAGCAAAACATTAATTGAGTTAAACTCAAAAGTGCGAGTAAAATTCATAATAATAACGAATATGTGAACCAAAAACCACACGGAAACCAAAAACCACACGGAGTGATGACCGATAACATAAAATTATTGAAAGAAGTGCAGGGCTTTAGGCAATTAAATGTTTGGGAGTCGATCTACATAAACAAACTACATAACGTAGCGCTGAACGACAACGGTGGCTTTGCTGACTCATCGTCATCACTATTGAAAATTTGCAAATAAGCCAGCTGTTTTTTGTTTTCATTATTTATGTAACTTTCTTTTGCTTTGAAATTATGTAATGTTAAAAGCTTTTTTATATAATTTTTGTTTGTTCTTTTTAAAGCTTGAAATTGTAAAAGCTTTTGTTTAAAATTAAATCAAAGTCGATTGTGATACGAGGATGGCTGTTTAACCGAAACGCGTCATCAATAAAAAAATTAAAATCAAACAAGACTATAAGGCGTTTTATTGACTTTTTTATCAATTTATTAACAGTCTTGTTGGCCGAACTTCTTTAATTTAATATTTATTATTTTTATGACTTAATTCTACCAGAAAATAATTCTAAATTATTCTACGATAATCTATTTGTATGAATAAATTCACTTTACATACATTTATGTAACAAATAAAGTGTATTCACCTGTGAAAGGAAAGAATCTCTAAATGGTTATAAAAATTGCTTTTGCACAATTTTACACAGCAATACATTATTGTTTTTATTGTTTTGTTTGTTTTTTATTAACTAAGACTTATTTTCTCACTATTTAATTCTATAAAAGTTTTTGCAATTGTGTTTAAGAATGATTTCAAAGGGTTTTTAAATTTGAATTACACTTTGGTTTTAATTCTATCACACACCAGTATGGTCATTCGAGCCAGCGTTGGATTTATTTATGACAGTACACTATAAAAGTGATATACACCCATTCCTGCACTTCTTATTCTTATGTTGTTTTCCAAAATTATGGGAGTGAATCACTCCTTTTTTGTGCAATTTTGGAATTTCTTCACGACGAATTTGACAGGTGGAGTGATTTGACGTTTGCTTTTCATGTGTGTGTAATGCTAAATAATAAATAAAATAATAACACAATCTTTTAAATCCACTTTTCAGTCACCGTCTAGCTTTCGTAGCATTAACTTTGTGTTGACTTTTTTTCTGTGGAAGTATTTATTTTTCTTTTCGCTAAAAGCATACCTTCTCTCTCGCTCTAATAGAGCTTTATAATTTTTTCTTTATAACCACGTGCGTTATTTTCTTCGCGTAAAGTTAATAACTTTCGTGGTAAAGATGGGCCCGGGGCCCGGAAAAACTAAACCCGGGAATAGGTATGAGATTCTTGGGGATTATCCACCAGACTTCGTAGAACCAAGATCAAAGAGAAATAGACAATCTGCTTTTGAAATTTTCCCTAACCTCCCTGTGCATACGCAAACAAAAATCCTAGATTTATTATAATATCAGCTACAGATGAAAAAAAACCTATCTCGTCCGTTAGCATTTTTGTGCTTAGGAAAGCGATAGATGATATCAGCACAGAGTATGAGCATATATCACAATTGAGAAATGGTAATATACTAATCTTAACCAAATCTCAGAAAATTGCCGAAAAATTCTTGTGTGTTACTAACCTAGCAAAGGAATGCCCAGTGTCTGTAAAACTACACAAAAATCTTAATTCTTCTAAAGGAATCGTTTACGCTCCTTGTCTAATTAGTAACATAGAAGATGATATAATATCTAACCTCAAAGAACAGGGTGTTATAGATGTATACAAATTTACTAAGAAAATAGACAATCCGGTTTTAGTTTAATCTTTTTATTTTAATCTAGGATGTTCAGCATTAAAAAAAAATCACCGAAAAGTTGATGTTCTTCCCGTTAGCCTAGCTTTTTCTTTAATTTTGCTCGGGAATAGAGCTGTTTTCGACGCTTTTTTCATAAATTTTCATTTTTCCTGGGGTGTTAAAGCTTCTATTGTTCCTCCTTTGAAGTTTTTTTCGTAGGAGGCACTGTTTTTTAAATAATTTCTCTCGAAATAGTCACTTCATCCTATTTTTTTTCACACCATACATACCAAAGTCATTTACCGGATATTTTAAAAACTTTCCGGAAAACACAACATCAAAACTAGGTATCGGCATACTTGTTAAGAAAGGTATTCCCCATGTTCAAGTCCCAATAATATCCAACATTCTAACATTGGCAGTTGAAATCCAACTTTCTGTCAAATTTACACTCGTTTAAATGTATACTTCCTAATCAACAGTTTACAAGCAATGACCTAATGAATATTCTTCTTCAATTAAGTACACCTATTATCTTAACAGGAGATGTTAACTCATGGAGTACTCTTTGGGGTTCGCCGAAAACAAATAGCAGAGGTGTCATTATTGAAAATTTCCTGTCTTACTCCAATATTATATTATTAAATGATGGTTCACCCACCCACTTTTCCACACACAACACCCTAACACACATCGACATTACATGCTGCTCCCCCGAATTGCAAAATAAGATTTCTTGGCAGACTCTGGATGACCTACACAACAGCGATCACTTTCCAATTATCTGTGAATTGGTTCTTGGATCGCCTCACGTTCCCACTGTAGTCAACCGCAAATTTAAAACTGACTATTCTGACTGGGCTTGTTTTAACAAGCACATATCAGAATATCTAGCAGTCCAAAATTCTTCAACCAATGTTAACAAAGAAGCTGCACTTTTAAATAAAGCAATTCGCACTGCAGCTAATAAATCAATTCCTCAAATCCGTTTGAAATAAGCGAACATTTTGCTCTCACATGGTTAAATCGATCTAAAAATGAAAACTTTCAGCCGGAGTATATCACTCAAAAAGACCTATCCATTCTTAGTGTCGTAAATGAAGATTACATTTCTCCTACAGCGCAATTGGTAGAAAACAAGATTTCACTCATTGAACTTGAAAGTTGTTTAAAACAGCTTAAAGGAAAAACGCCCAGTAGAGATAGAATTTCCTATCCTATGTTAAAAAATCTCCCATCCTCAGCAACCTCAAGATTATTACTTACTATATAATAACATTTTTGAGGCTCCGTGAAGCCAGAACTGCGACCTTGAACCAAATTTGTCTAATTCGTTTGTCCACCGTTTGTCCATGTTTGTCCACCCAAAATTTTCGTTTGTCCACCCTTCAAAAAAATTTTAGAGCAAATTCTTTTTTTTTATAGGAAGTCTGAAAAATGAAAAATCGTCTAAAACGGTCAAATTTTGAGATAGGCGTATAAAACCAACTGCAATCGTTTGTCCACCTCGAGTTCTATATACATACCAAATATTATCGTTTTTCCACCCCCCCGTTTAGGAGCAATTTAAAAAACAAATTTTGCACTGAAAAATTAAAACTCCCCTAAAATCCCCAAAAATCAATTTTCATCAAAAATTCAAACTGCTGTCGTTTGTCCACCTCGAGTTCTTTACGTATACCAAAAATCATCGTTTGTCCACCCTCTGTTTAGGAGATATTCCAAAAAGAATTTTTTATAGCAACTTAAAAAAAAGTACGCATACACCACAGTGTACCTCTACTGAAAATTAAAAAGTCCTCAAAAATTATTATTTTTCAAAAATTCAAACGGCAATCGTTTGTCCACCTCGAGAAATGTATACAAACAAAAAATCATCGTTTGTCCACCCTACGTTTAGGAGATATTCAAAAAACAAAATTTGTACTGAAAAATTCGAAGTCCCAAAAAATCTCCAAAAATTGACTTTTTTCAAAATTTCAAATTTCTGTCGTTTGTCCACCTCGAGTTCTACACGTATGCCAAAAATCGTCGTTTGTCCACCCTACGTTTAAAAGATATTCAAAAAACAAAATTTGTACTGAAAATTTCAAAGTCCCAAAAAATCTCAAAAAATTGACTTTTTTCAAAATTTCAAATTTCTGTCGTTTGTCCACCTCGAGTTCTATACGTATGCCAAAAATCGTCGTTTGTCCACCCTACGTTTAAAAGATATTCAAAAAACAAATTTTGTACTGAAAATTTCAAAGTCCCATAAAATCTCCAAAATTTGACTTTTTTCAAAATTTCAAATTTCTGTCGTTTGTCCACCTCGAGTTCTATACGTATGCCAAAAATCGTCGTTTGTCCACCCTACGTTTAAAAGATATTCAAAAAACAAAATTTGTACTGAAAATTTCAAAGTCCCAAAAAATCTCCAAAAATTGACTTTTTTCAAAATTTCAAATTTCTGTCGTTTGTCCACCTCGAGTTCTACACGTATGCCAAAAATCGTCGTTTGTCCACCCTACGTTTAGAAGATATTCAAAAAACAAATTTTGTACTGAGAAATCGAAAAAAAAATATTACGCATACACCAGAGTGAAAATTTCAAAATCCTCAAAAATTACTTTTTTTCAAAAATTCAAACGGCAATCGTTTGTCCACCTCGAGAAATGGATACAAACAAAAAATCATCGTTTGTCCACCCTACGTTTAGGAGATATTCAAAAAACAAAATTTGTACTGAAAAATTCGAAGTCCCAAAAAATCTCCAAAAATTGACTTTTTTCAAAATTTCAAATTTCTGTCGTTTGTCCACCTCGAGTTCTACACGTATGCCAAAAATCGTCGTTTGTCCACCCTACGTTTAGAAGATATTCAAAAAACAAATTTTGTACTGAGAAATCGAAAAAAAAATATTACGCATACACCAGAGTGAAAATTTCAAAATCCTCAAAAATTATTTTTTTTTTTTTTGTTTGTCCACCCTACGTTTAAAAGATATTCAAAAAACAAATTTTGTACTGAAAATTTCAAAGTCCCATAAAATCTCCAAAATTTGACTTTTTTCAAAATTTCAAATTTCTGTCGTTTGTCCACCTCGAGTTCTATACGTATGCCAAAAATCGTCGTTTGTCCACCCTACGTTTAAAAGATATTCAAAAAACAAAATTTGTACTGAAAATTTCAAAGTCCCAAAAAATCTCCAAAAATTGACTTTTTTCAAAATTTCAAATTTCTGTCGTTTGTCCACCTCGAGTTCTACACGTACGCCAAAAATCGTCGTTTGTCCACCCTACGTTTAAAAGATATTCAAAAAACAAAATTTGTACTGAAAATTTCAAAGTCCCAAAAAATCTCCAAAAATTGACTTTTTTCAAAATTTCAAATTTCTGTCGTTTGTCCACCTCGAGTTCTACACGTATGCCAAAAATCGTCGTTTGTCCACCCTAAGTTTAAAAGATATTCAAAAAACAAAATTTGTACTGAAAATTTCAAAGTCCCAAAAAATCTCCAAAAATTGACTTTTGTCAAAATTTCAAATTTCTGTCGTTTGTCCACCTTGTATTCTATACGTATGCCAAAAATCGTCGTTTGTCCACCCTACGTTTAAAAGATATTCAAAAAACAAATTTTGTACTGAAAATTTCAAAGTCCCATAAAATCTCCAAAATTTGACTTTTTTCAAAATTTCAAATTTCTGTCGTTTGTCCACCTCCAGTTCTACACGTGTACTAAAAATCGTCGTTTGTCCACCCTACGTTTAGGAGATATTCCAAAAAGAATTTTTTCTATAGCAACTCTCAAGAAAATACGCATACATTCCTTAGTAAAAATAACAAAAACCCCAAAAATTTTTTTTAAAATAATTTAAGCACTAATTCTTATTCAAATAACTTAGCACTTTAATTTACCATACTAACTTAAACTATTTATATGAACTAAATACAGTAGCCCAAAAAATTTTAGGAACAAACAAAATTCGTGATTCTTTTTTTAGTGATTTTTGATAAGCTGTTTCTTTTTTTCAAAAATTCAAACGGCAATCGTTTGTCCACCTCGAGAAATGGATACAAACAAAAAATCATCGTTTGTCCACCCTACGTTTAGGAGATATTCAAAAAACAAAATTTGTACTGAAAAATTCAAAGTCCCAAAAAATCTCCAAAAATTGACTTTTTTCAAAATTTCAAATTTCTGTCGTTTGTCCACCTCGAGTTCTACACGTATGCCAAAAATCGTCGTTTGTCCACCCTACGTTTAGAAGATATTCAAAAAACAAATTTTGTACTGAGAAATCGAAAAAAAAATATTACGCATACACCAGAGTGAAAATTTCAAAATCCTCAAAAATTATTTTTTTTTTTTTGTTTGTCCACCCTACGTTTAAAAGATATTCAAAAAACAAATTTTGTACTGAAAATTTCAAAGTCCCATAAAATCTCCAAAAATTGACTTTTTTCAAAATTTCAAATTTCTGTCGTTTGTCCACCTCGAGTTCTACACGTACGCCAAAAATCGTCGTTTGTCCACCCTACGTTTAAAAGATATTCAAAAAACAAAATTTGTACTGAAAATTTCAAAGTCCCAAAAAATCTCAAAAAATTGACTTTTTTCAAAATTTCAAATTTCTGTCGTTTGTCCACCTCGAGTTCTACACGTACGCCAAAAATCGTCGTTTGTCCACCCTACGTTTAAAAGATATTCAAAAAACAAAATTTGTACTGAAAATTTCAAAGTCCCAAAAAATCTCCAAAAATTGACTTTTTTCAAAATTTCAAATTTCTGTCGTTTGTCCACCTCGAGTTCTACACGTATGCCAGAAATCGTCGTTTGTCCACCCTACGTTTAAAAGATATTCAAAAAACAAAATTTGTACTGAAAATTTCAAAGTCCCAAAAAATCTCCAAAAATTGACTTTTTTCAAAATTTCAAATTTCTGTCGTTTGTCCACCTCGTGTTCTATACGTATGCCAAAAATCGTCGTTTGTCCACCCTACGTTTAAAAGATATTCAAAAAACAAATTTTGTACTGAAAATTTCAAAAATCGTCGTTTGTCCACCCTAAGTTTAAAAGATATTCAAAAAACAAAATTTGTACTGAAAATTTCAAAGTCCCAAAAAATCTCCAAAAATTGACTTTTGTCAAAATTTCAAATTTCTGTCGTTTGTCCACCTTGTATTCTATACGTATGCCAAAAATCGTCGTTTGTCCACCCTACGTTTAAAAGATATTCAAAAAACAAATTTTGTACTGAAAATTTCAAAGTCCCATAAAATCTCCAAAATTTGACTTTTTTCAAAATTTCAAAATTCTGTCGTTTGTCCACCTCCAGTTCTACACGTGTACTAAAAATCGTCGTTTGTCCACCCTACGTTTAGGAGATATTCCAAAAAGAATTTTTTCTATAGCAACTCTCAAGAAAATACGCATACATTCCTTAGTAAAAATAACAAAAACCCCAAAAATTTTTTTTACAATAATTTAAGCACTAATTCTTATTCAAATAACTTAGCACTTTAATTTACCATACTAACTTAAACTATTTATATGAACTAAATACAGTAGCCCAAAAAATTTTAGGAACAAACAAAATTCGTGATTCTTTTTTTAGTGATTTTTGATAAGCTGTTTCTTTTTTTCAAAAATTCAAACGGCAATCGTTTGTCCACCTCGAGAAATGGATACAAACAAAAAATCATCGTTTGTCCACCCTACGTTTAGGAGATATTCAAAAAACAAAATTTGTACTGAAAAATTCAAAGTCCCAAAAAATCTCCAAAAATTGACTTTTTTCAAAATTTCAAATTTCTGTCGTTTGTCCACCTCGAGTTCTACACGTATGCCAAAAATCGTCGTTTGTCCACCCTACGTTTAGAAGATATTCAAAAAACAAATTTTGTACTGAGAAATCGAAAAAAAAATATTACGCATACACCAGAGTGAAAATTTCAAAATCCTCAAAAATTATTTTTTTTTTTTTGTTTGTCCACCCTACGTTTAAAAGATATTCAAAAAACAAATTTTGTACTGAAAATTTCAAAGTCCCATAAAATCTCCAAAATTTGACTTTTTTCAAAATTTCAAATTTCTGTCGTTTGTCCACCTCGAGTTCTACACGTACGCCAAAAATCGTCGTTTGTCCACCCTACGTTTAAAAGATATTCAAAAAACAAATTTTGTACTGAAAATTTCAAAGTCCCATAAAATCTCCAAAATTTGACTTTTTTCAAAATTTCAAATTTCTGTCGTTTGTCCACCTCGAGTTCTACACGTACGCCAAAAATCGTCGTTTGTCCACCCTACGTTTAAAAGATATTCAAAAAACAAAATTTGTACTGAAAATTTCAAAGTCCCAAAAAATCTCCAAAAATTGACTTTTTTCAAAATTTCAAATTTCTGTCGTTTGTCCACCTCGAGTTCTACACGTATGCCAGAAATCGTCGTTTGTCCACCCTACGTTTAAAAGATATTCAAAAAACAAAATTTGTACTGAAAATTTCAAAGTCCCAAAAAATCTCCAAAAATTGACTTTTTTCAAAATTTCAAATTTCTGTCGTTTGTCCAACTCGTGTTCTATACGTATGCCAAAAATCGTCGTTTGTCCACCCTACGTTTAAAAGATATTCAAAAAACAAATTTTGTACTGAAAATTTCAAAGTCCCATAAAATCTCCAAAATTTGACTTTTTTCAAAATTTCAAATTTCTGTCGTTTGTCCACCTCGAGTTCTATACGTATGCCAAAAATCGTCGTTTGTCCACCCTACGTTTAAAAGATATTCAAAAAACAAAATTTGTACTGAAAATTTCAAAGTCCCAAAAAATCTCCAAAAATTGACTTTTTTCAAAATTTAAAATTTCTGTCGTTTGTCCACCTCGAGTTCTACACGTATGCCAAAAATCGTCGTTTGTCCACCCTACGTTTAGAAGATATTCAAAAAACAAATTTTGTACTGAGAAATCGAAAAAAAAATATTACGCATACACCAGAGTGAAAATTTCAAAATCCTCAAAAATTACTTTTTTTCAAAAATTCAAACGGCAATCGTTTGTCCACCTCGAGAAATGGATACAAACAAAAAATCATCGTTTGTCCACCCTACGTTTAGGAGATATTCAAAAAACAAAATTTGTACTGAAAAATTCAAAGTCCCAAAAAATCTCCAAAAATTGACTTTTTTCAAAATTTCAAATTTCTGTCGTTTGTCCACCTCGAGTTCTACACGTATGCCAAAAATCGTCGTTTGTCCACCCTACGTTTAGAAGATATTCAAAAAACAAATTTTGTACTGAGAAATCGAAAAAAAAATATTACGCATACACCAGAGTGAAAATTTCAAAATCCTCAAAAATTATTTTTTTTTTTTTGTTTGTCCACCCTACGTTTAAAAGATATTCAAAAAACAAATTTTGTACTGAAAATTTCAAAGTCCCATAAAATCTCCAAAATTTGACTTTTTTCAAAATTTCAAATTTCTGTCGTTTGTCCACCTCGAGTTCTATACGTATGCCAAAAATCGTCGTTTGTCCACCCTACGTTTAAAAGATATTCAAAAAACAAAATTTGTACTGAAAATTTCAAAGTCCCAAAAAATCTCCAAAAATTGACTTTTTTCAAAATTTCAAATTTCTGTCGTTTGTCCACCTCGAGTTCTACACGTATGCCAAAAATCGTCGTTTGTCCACCCTACGTTTAGAAGATATTCAAAAAACAAATTTTGTACTGAGAAATCGAAAAAAAAATATTACGCATACACCAGAGTGAAAATTTCAAAATCCTCAAAAATTACTTTTTTTCAAAAATTCAAACGGCAATCGTTTGTCCACCTCGAGAAATGGATACAAACAAAAAATCATCGTTTGTCCACCCTACGTTTAGGAGATATTCAAAAAACAAAATTTGTACTGAAAAATTCAAAGTCCCAAAAAATCTCCAAAAATTGACTTTTTTCAAAATTTCAAATTTCTGTCGTTTGTCCACCTCGAGTTCTACACGTATGCCAAAAATCGTCATTTGTCCACCCTACGTTTAGAAGATATTCAAAAAACAAATTTTGTACTGAGAAATCGAAAAAAAAATATTACGCATACACCAGAGTGAAAATTTCAAAATCCTCAAAAATTATTTTTTTTTTTTTTGTTTGTCCACCCTACGTTTAAAAGATATTCAAAAAACAAATTTTGTACTGAAAATTTCAAAGTCCCATAAAATCTCCAAAATTTGACTTTTTTCAAAATTTCAAATTTCTGTCGTTTGTCCACCTCGAGTTCTATACGTATGCCAAAAATCGTCGTTTGTCCACCCTACGTTTAAAAGATATTCAAAAAACAAAATTTGTACTGAAAATTTCAAAGTCCCAAAAAATCTCCAAAAATTGACTTTTTTCAAAATTTCAAATTTCTGTCGTTTGTCCACCTCGAGTTCTACACGTACGCCAAAAATCGTCGTTTGTCCACCCTACGTTTAAAAGATATTCAAAAAACAAAATTTGTACTGAAAATTTCAAAGTCCCAAAAAATCTCCAAAAATTGACTTTTTTCAAAATTTCAAATTTCTGTCGTTTGTCCACCTCGAGTTCTACACGTATGCCAAAAATCGTCGTTTGTCCACCCTAAGTTTAAAAGATATTCAAAAAACAAAATTTGTACTGAAAATTTCAAAGTCCCAAAAAATCTCCAAAAATTGACTTTTGTCAAAATTTCAAATTTCTGTCGTTTGTCCACCTTGTATTCTATACGTATGCCAAAAATCGTCGTTTGTCCACCCTACGTTTAAAAGATATTCAAAAAACAAAATTTGTACTGAAAATTTCAAAGTCCCAAAAAATCTCCAAAAATTGACTTTTTTCAAAATTTCAAATTTCTGTCGTTTGTCCACCTCGAGTTCTACACGTATGCCAAAAATCGTCGTTTGTCCACCCTACGTTTAAAAGATATTCAAAAAACAAATTTTGTACTGAAAATTTCAAAGTCCCATAAAATCTCCAAAATTTGACTTTTTTCAAAATTTCAAATTTCTGTCGTTTGTCCACCTCGAGTTCTACACGTACGCCAAAAATCGTCGTTTGTCCACCCTACGTTTAAAAGATATTCAAAAAACAAAATTTGTACTGAAAATTTCAAAGTCCCAAAAAATCTCCAAAAATTGACTTTTTTCAAAATTTCAAATTTCTGTCGTTTGTCCACCTCGAGTTCTACACGTATGCCAAAAATCGTCGTTTGTCCACCCTAAGTTTAAAAGATATTCAAAAAACAAAATTTGTACTGAAAATTTCAAAGTCCCAAAAAATCTCCAAAAATTGACTTTTGTCAAAATTTCAAATTTCTGTCGTTTGTCCACCTTGTATTCTATACGTATGCCAAAAATCGTCGTTTGTCCACCCTACGTTTAAAAGATATTCAAAAAACAAATTTTGTACTGAAAATTTCAAAGTCCCATAAAATCTCCAAAATTTGACTTTTTTCAAAATTTCAAAATTCTGTCGTTTGTCCACCTCCAGTTCTACACGTGTACTAAAAATCGTCGTTTGTCCACCCTACGTTTAGGAGATATTCCAAAAAGAATTTTTCTATAGCAACTCTCAAGAAAATACGCATACATTCCTTAGTAAAAATAACAAAAACCCCAAAAATTTTTTTTACAATAATTTAAGCACTAATTCTTATTCAAATAACTTAGCACTTTAATTTACCATACTAACTTAAACTATTTATATGAACTAAATACAGTAGCCCAAAAAATTTTAGGAACAAACAAAATTCGTGATTCTTTTTTTAGTGATTTTTGATAAGCTGTTTCTCAATGAAAAATAATCGTATCATGACAAAACAAAAAGCATGTGAAAGCTTCATTTTTCTGGTTTTACAATTTTAGAAGTAAAGATTTTATTTAAAATCGTGAAATAGAAATAGAACTGTCTTATTTTCTCTTAAGTCATTTATTATTTTTTGAAAGGCTATTCATTTAGATTATTTGTTTTTAAAGACTTCATTTTCAGTCTTCAAACAAATATTCATACTCTTGAATTAAACTATTCATACCTCAACAACGGATCACTTTATAAAAAAGGAAAGGATACATTTGAAATACCTAATCATTTAATTTTCAAAAAAAAAGTAAGTTAATAAAAAAAAATTTTCTTACTGCAAAATTAAAAATTGTCAAACAAATTTTTGGCTTTTCATACCATTTTTGGATACTTTTTTTCATATAAATAGATAAAGTGAACCTAGTACCGAGAGAGTGCTTAGTTATTTGAATAAGAATAAGCGGTAACATTTTTGAAACAAAAATTTTAGTGGATTTTATGGGACCTTGAATTTTTTGTTTTTTTAAATATTTTCTGAAAGTAAGGTGGATAAACGACAGAAATTTGAAATTTTGAAAAAAGTCAATTTTTGGAGATTTTTTGGGACTTCGAATTTTTCAGTACAAATTTTGTTTTTTGAATATCTCCTAAACGTAGGGTGGACAAACGATGATTTTTTGTTTGTATCCATTTCTCGAGGTGGACAAACGATTGCCGTTTGAATTTTTGAAAAAAAGTAATTTTTGAGGATTTTTAAATTTTCACTCTGGTGTATGCGTAATATTTTTTTTTCGATTTCTCAGTACAAAATTTGTTTTTTGAATATCTTCTAAACGTAGGGTGGACAAACGACGATTTTTGGCATACGTGTAGAACTCGAGGTGGACAAACGACAGAAATTTGAAATTTTGAAAAAAGTCAATTTTTGGAGATTTTTTGGGACTTTGAAATTTTCAGTACAAATTTTGTTTTTTGAATATCTTTTAAACGTAGGGTGGACAAACGACGGCATACGTGTAGAACTCGAGGTGGACAAACGACAGAAATTTGAAATTTTGAAAAAAGTCAATTTTTGGAGATTTTTTGGGACTTCGAATTTTTCAGTACAAATTTTGTTTTTTGAATATCTCCTAAACGTAGGGTGGACAAACGATGATTTTTTGTTTGTATCCATTTCTCGAGGTGGACAAACGATTGCCGTTTGAATTTTTGAAAAAAAGTAATTTTTGAGGATTTTGAAATTTTCACTCTGGTGTATGCGTAATATTTTTTTTTCGATTTCTCAGTACAAAATTTGTTTTTTGAATATCTTCTAAACGTAGAGTGGACAAACGACGATTTTTGGCATACGTGTAGAACTCGAGGTGGACAAACGACAGAAATTTGAAATTTTGAAAAAAGTCAATTTTTGGAGATTTTTTGGGACTTTGAAATTTTCAGTACAAATTTTGTTTTTTGAATATCTTTTAAACGTAGGGTGGACAAACGACGATTTTTGGCATACGTATAGAACTCGAGGTGGACAAACGACAGAAATTTGAAATTTTGAAAAAAGTCAAATTTTGGAGATTTTATGGGACTTTGAAATTTTCAGTACAAAATTTGTTTTTTGAATATCTTTTAAACGTAGGGTGGACAAACGACGATTTTTGGCATACGTATAGAACTCGAGGTGGACAAACGACAGAAATTTGAAATTTTGAAAAAAGTCAATTTTTGGAGATTTTTTGGGACTTTGAAATTTTGAGTACAAATTTTGTTTTTTGAATATCTTTTAAACGTAGGGTGGACAAACGACGATTTTTGGCATACGTGTAGAACTCCAGGTGGACAAACGACAGAAATTTGAAATTTTGAAAAAAGTCAATTTTTGGAGATTTTTTGGGACTTCGAATTTTTCAGTACAAATTTTGTTTTTTGAATATCTTTTAAACGTAGGGTGGACAAACGACGATTTTTGGCATACGTGTAGAACTCCAGGAGGACAAACGACAGAAATTTGAAATTTTGAAAAAAGTCAATTTTTGGAGATTTTTTGGGACTTCGAATTTTTCAGTACAAATTTTGTTTTTTGAATATCTCCTAAACGTAGGGTGGACAAACGATGATTTTTTGTTTGTATACATTTCTCGAGGTGGACAAACGATTGCCGTTTGAATTTTTGAAAAATAATAATTTTTGAGGACTTTTTAATTTTCAGTAGAGGTACACTGTGGTGTATGCGTACTTTTTTTTAAGTTGCTATAAAAAAATTCTTTTTGGAATATCTCCTAAACAGAGGGTGGACAAACGATGATTTTTGGTATACGTAAAGAACTCGAGGTGGACAAACGACAGCAGTTTGAATTTTTGATGAAAATTGATTTTTGGGGATTTTAGGGGAGTTTTAATTTTTCAGTGCAAAATTTGTTTTTTAAATTGCTCCTAAACGGGGGGTGGAAAAACGATAATATTTGGTATGTATATAGAACTCGAGGTGGACAAACGATTGCAGTTGGTTTTATACGCCTATCTCAAAATTTGACCGTTTTAGACGATTTTTCATTTTTCAGACTTCCTATAAAAAAAAAGAATTTGCTCTAAAATTTTTTTGAAGGGTGGACAAACGAAAATTTTGGGTGGACAAACATGGACAAACGGTGGACAAACGAATTAGACAAATTTGGTTCAAAAATTTTGAGGTCGCAGTTCTGGCTTCACGGAGCCCATTTTTGACACTGGAATTATTCCTCAAAATTGGAAACAAGTAACAATAATCCCTCTGTCTAAACCGAATAAAAATATAAGTAATGTCGATGGTTACCGACCCATCTCACTTATACCTTGTATGTCAAAAATTCTTGAGAAAATTATTGCAAAGCGTTTACTTTGGTTTATTAATTCAAAGAACCCGATAAGACCCAATCAAGTTGGTTTTCAACCAAACAAGGGCTGCCCCGATGCTTTACTTCACCTAGACTTTTACATATCTAATGCGTTATCCGCCGAAATCATGTTACAGTTCTCTCGCTAGATTTTGAAAAGGCTTTTGACCGAATAGGCATCCATCTTGTCCTAAATAAACTTAGGAAATGGGGAATAGGCCCTAAAATATTTAATTATATTAAAGGCTTTACAAAAAAATCATAGTAGGATGAAACCCATTGGAAAAGGAGGGGAATATGATAAGAATGAAAGGAAAAATAAATTACGGGCGAGCCGAGTTCGGGAAGTGGGTGGGTTGAGTTTTTAATGGTAAAAAATGGTGTATCTCGATTTCCGGCAAAACTACAAATCCTGTAGAAAAAAGTTGTATGGCAAAGTTGTAGGTAATAAAAAGATCTACAACTTTTGTATCAACAATTTTTTCACATAACCTCAAAATTTATGTGAAAAATTAAAAAAACCGAGTTTTTGGTTTTTTATTTTTATCTTTTTCAAATACAAAAATTTTTCTACGAAATTTGGTGAAAACTTACCTTATTATGTTCCAAGTACACTGTAATTTATTTGATTTAAAATATTAATTTGTTCACCTTATTTTGACTTTATACCAAAAAAACACCCTAATTTTCAATCGAAAATTCACGATTTCAAATTTTTAAATCGTGAATAACTTCTTCAGAACTCAATTTAGGGAAAATTACTACAAGACCTTTTTTGTAGAGAATTAAATTTCCTATAAGAATCTGTCGTGGTTTTATTTTTCTATTCACTTATTTGCTCATCACAAAATTCCAAAGTGAAACAGTCAAATTGAAAAAACACTTCGATGTAAAAAGCTTAATTACTCGAATACGGCTCGTCTGACGAAAATTTTCAATTAGATCTTTTTTGTAGGAAATTTAATTTTATATAAGAAAAAATGAACAGAAATTTTTTTTACTTTGATCGTCTAGCAGTTCTGTTGTAACACATCATATCATGTATAAAAATAAAAAACACCGATGATAGACCTCTTAAAATTATTTTTAACGGCTCAAATTTTCACCAAATTTTTTTTTCATCATCCTGAACAAGATTTTCGAAGTAACTTTCAAAAAAAAAATATTTTATTTTTTTGGCCCAGTCTAATACCTATACAATCCTATTATTAAATAATTATAATTTTTTTTTTCTTTTTCAAAATATGAAGTTAGAATTAGATTTAAATTTAGATTTAAGTACGTTTTTGAATTTTAAACTACCTCAGAGCCGGAAGTCTAAGCAACTTGAGCTCGTTTTCTTTATATTAGCACTATAATTTTAATTATAGTTAATAAATTATAATAATAATAATAATAACACTGTGAAAGTTTTTTGAAAAAAATTTTTGAGACAGATGCGCGATTAACTGTTTCGCCCTATTTCGGACCCGAGAAATCGATTGGCGTCATTAGTTTTTCGATTTATCGGTACGACTTCGAACAAAATTTTTTTCGAAAGTTTTTTTCAATTATTTTGTGAGTTTCCCACTGTTTTTAGTCATTTTCAACCAAAAACAATATTTATGTAGCTTATAATTCTGCTCAAACGTTATTTGCTACCAGCCGAAAGACATTATAAACAATTTTGAACAATTTATTTGAAAGTTTAGTGATTTTTTTGAAGAAATTAAAAAAAAAAATCGAAATTTTTTACATTTATCGTTTTTTCGCTGTTTTTGTTCTCTTTTGCACAAATACATTGCATGTTTTCCATTAAAAATTAAATTAACTGTTAATTTAGTGTTGGTTAAACTTCGTTTTTTTTTTTTTTGTACACTTTAGAAATTTCCGATGTACCTAGTGAGCTTAGAGCAAGCTGCAGTCTACAATCAGAGGCTCATCATAAGTGCATGTGTTAGTGGTTAGTAAATAACACATGCACAAAAATATATACTACGATACAAAACTAACAATTAACATATATTACATTATAAAATTAATACAGACATTGAAAAACAATTACGATAGTGGTGCACTGGTCCGAAAACTTTTTTTCAAACCCACCTTACTTATATTAAAGTCGATATAAGATGTGTTTAAGTTAAAAAGTTTACACATACGATTAAGAGGTTCATGTATCCCATAGTTTGTTCTATGAAAGTCAACGTGTAAAAGTTCAAATCTTCGAAGGTGGTGAGACCCTCCGCGATAATTAATCCCGATACAGGCTAACAAGGTTGGAGCATCAATGTCTCCATTAAGAAGTTGATGGAGAAATATTAGGTCATTATTAACTCGTCTTTGATATAGAGTTTGAATCTGAAGAAGTTGGATCCTTTGTTGATATGGAGGCAGGTTATAAGGAACAGACTAAGGAAGTCCCTTTAGAGCAAATCTTATGAAATTATGTTGAATTGATTCAATACTGCTTTTGTGAATTTCATAAAATGGAGTCCAAACGTGCGAAGCATATTCAAGATGGGGTCGAACGTAACAATTATATAAGGAAAGTGTAACATAGGGGTCAATAAATTCCTTTGCCCAACGTTTAATAAAACCGAGCATAGAGTTAGCTTTATTTATAATGTAATTGATGTGTTCAGTGAATTCTAAATTTGAGTCCCTGAAATGGTCAACTCGAAAAAGTTGCTGTTGCAAAATGCAATAATCAAAAACACTCGGAAATCTTTTCCTAGAAAAAGTAATTGTCTGGCATTTAACTGGGTTAAGTGTTAGACCATTTTTTTCACACCAAACACTAAAACTATTAATATCGTTCTGTAAAAGAACGTTAGATTTAATTATTTTGAATATCTTCATGTCGTCAGCAAATATTAAAATTTCACTCGAACGCATGGATGATGTTACATCATTTATAGCGAGAATGAATAAAAAAGGGCCCAGGTGGCTTCCTTGAGGAACACCTGAGTGAGCAATGAAAGAATCTGAAAGACAGTTTCTAAATTTTACCTGATAGGACCTAAGGACCCTAAGCTGATCAAATGCCTTTGAAAAGTCTGTGTATACGCAGTCTACTTCACTTCCCTGCTCTAATGCATTTGAACATTTTTGAAGAAAGGTGAGCAGGTTTGTTACAGTTGATCTTTTTCTTACAAACCCGTGCTGCTGCTCACATATAAGATTTTTACTGAAAAAAGCGATACTCTCACAAACAACTTGTCCAAAGACCTTCGGAATGCAAGATAGTTTGGAAATAGGTCTATAGTTGGTAATTAATGTCTTATCACCTTTTTTAAAAATTGGAGTAAGAAATGATTTCTTCCATAGACACGGAAATTTCCCTGATTTGAGTGACAGCTCGAACAAAAAGAGAAGGGGCTGAACTAATGTGTTCCTTATAGATATTCGTATCAAAACCAATGCCCACTGATTTCAATAGTTTTCTTATGACAAGTATGCATTTGCGATTTGAATACGATTATCTTCTAAACGGTTAAAGCAATTAATTTGCTGCCAAGGAACTTTTTATAGAACGTTTAATTCCCTACAAGAAAACATCTTGCTAATTTGAAAATATTGAATTTTCAGTGAATTAGAAAATTTTGAAATTGAAAATTGATTTTTTAATTTTTTTCTCGATTTAAATCGTGAATAACTTCTTCAAAACTCAATTTAGGGCAAATTACTACAAGACCTTTTTTGTAGAGAATTAAATTTCCTATAAGAATCTGTCAAGGTTTTATTTTTCTATTCACTTATTTGCTCATCACAAAATTCCAAAGTGAAACAGGCAAATTGAAAAAACACTTCGATTTAAAAAGCTTAATTACTCGAATACTGCTCGTCTGACGAAAATTTTCAATAAGATCTTTTTTGTAGGAAATTTAATTTTATATAAGAAAAAATGAACAGAAATTTTTTTTACTTTGATCGTCTAGCAGTTCTGTTGTAAAACATCATATCATGTATAAAAATAAAAAACACCGATGATAGACCTCTTAAAATTTTTTTTAACGGCTCAAATTTTCACCAAATGTTTTTTTCATCATCCTGAACATGATTTTCGAAGTTACTTTCAAAAAAAAAATATTTTATTTTTTTGGCCCAGTCTAGTGTTCCTACACTTTTTTAAAAGAATTGGGGGAATGGCATCTGGACCAGATGAATAATCATCTTTGAGCGATGAAAGAAGATCTAAAACTGTGTCATGCTGCACAGGAATATTGTTACAACTCGTTTGGGCATGTAGACATTTAAAATAATCTTCATCAACATCAAAAGGTGCATCAACAAAAGAGTTGCGAAAGTAATTAGCGAAGGCATTGCAAATGTCAGATGGTGTTTGCAACAACAAGTTTTCATGGATAAAATTAGCAGGATAGCCATCAGAGTTTTTCTTCGTGTTCACAAATTTCCAAAACGATTTAGGATCTCCTTTCAAAGAAGAAGCCATTTCGTTTATATAATTGGTATATAGAGTAGATGCCGCGAACTATTCGGCCACTATTCGGTATTCGGCCTATTTTTCTGGTATTCGGTATTCGGCCGAATAGTTAAACTATTCGGCCGAATACCGAATACCAAATGGAGAAGAAAAAAGACATAAATTATTATACCAAAATGTGTATTTTATTAAAAAATTGTAATTTTAGTACTTATAATCTACTAAAGGCAATTTGTGGTGAATGAAAACTACTCGTTCCGCATTTGTTGTGTAGTAAACGATTACGTTTATCTTCGAAACTATTCCTGCTTCGAAAAATAGTCTTTTACTGTAAACACTTGTCCCCCAGGAGAGAAAAGGTAGACTTTAGCAAATGTTTTCAAAATTGGAAATTTTGTAGTATGTGTTGACCACCACTTGTATGGGTCCGCTGATTAAATCTTGGCGAACAGTCCTCCTCATATATAATTCGATTTTAGATGTCTACCTTTGCAGTAGTAGGTAGTGTGTTCAGACATTTATCTTAAAAGTAGTTCAGTTATTCATCGTTACAATAAGATGTTGTTGGGAATTTTTTAAGCCACATCTATTCTTGAGACAAAGTATAAAATTTTTGAAACTACCAACGATTTTTTCTGATTATCCTTGGCCGAATATTCGGTATTCGGCCGAGGAGCGTGGCCGAATATTCGGTATTCGGCCAAATCAATGTTCGCGACATCTCTAATATAGAGCACGGGTCGTTTGAACGCGACACTACTCGAAGTGTCTTGCACTCCATATGTTTTGATGCAGAAATGTTCCTTGGGGTGTAAATAGTAAGAAAAAAGCTTTTTTAAAATTTTCTATCGAGCTATTCGTTTTTTATGAGCTTAATAAGTTATGAAAAAACGTACTTTTACGTACTTTTTCACACGTTTTTGTTAATAACTCTGTTAACAATAATGGTAGAAACTCAAATAATGGCTCTATTTTTAGAAAAAATATCCCTCTTTTTAACGGCATTTCAATCAAATTAGTGGCATTTTTAGATCTTCAGATATTCGAATCTAAGTCCGTTCATTTTTTCTGCCCAATTCGATTTCTCTAATCAAAGTTTTTTTTTTTATAGAAGTCAGGGTATACTTTTCTAATGGTTTTTCGTATGCTGAACTCGAATCCAAAGTCAAAAAAATTCCATCACATCAAGTTTTTGAGATATTACCGTTAGAAAATCAAAAATACCCTTTTTTAACAGTTTTTGAGGTTATGTCATCTTGCGTGATAATTTTTTATAATTATATTTGTAGCGGTTTCTTAAAGAACTAAGTTTCTTCTTTTAAAATCCGTTTAAATCATTTCGATATCTCCGAGAAATCCGAAAATCAATTCAACATGTTTGGTGAATATTCTCTATGAAAAAAAATCTTATGTTCGTTTGGGTTTCATGGCAAATCGCAAAAAATTTTTGCATTACTTTAAGTTTTTTGGTAAGTTTATGGGTAAGAAAATTTTTGACTAACCAAAAAACTTAAAGTAATGCAAACATTTTTTGCGATTTGCCATGAAACCCAAACGAACATAAGATATACTCGATATTTTTTTGTTATCGATGCTATCGATAGATTGTCGAAGTTTAACCAACACTAAATTAATTTTTAATGGAAAACATGCAATGTATTTGTGCAAAAGAGAACAAAAACAGCGAAAAAACGATAAATGTAAAAAATTTCGATTTTTTTTTTAATTTCTTCAAAAAATCACTAAACTTTCAAATTAATTGTTCAAAATTGTTTATAATGTCTTTCGACTGGTAGCAAATAACGTTTGAGCAGAATTGTTAGCAATATAAATATTGTTTTTGGTTGAAAATGACTAAAAACAGTGGGAAACTCACAAAATAATTGAAAAAACTTTCAAAAAAAATTTTGTTCGAAGTCGTACCGATAAATCGAAAAACTAATGATGCCAATGGATTTCTCGGGTCCGAAATAGGGCGAAACAGTTATTCGCGCACCTGTCAAGAATTTCGACTTGCACAGTGTAATAAATCCACTTTTATTGATTTTTTACGATACTTTATTGAATTTTTGTATAAATAAATATAATTTTCTTCACAAGTAGTCCATGTAGTCAAATGTAGAAGTATTGGTAATCACTCCTTCAAAATTTTGGGAGTGAAGAATTCACTCCAAAAATTCCCTCTTTTTTAATTTTGGAATTTGAAATCACTCCTTTTGGGTTTTCATGAAACTCCTCCCATACTCACCCATACAAAACTATCTGAAAACTAAAACCGAGCTAAAATACAGTCGTCGGCATAATTATTTTCACTAATTTACAACTCTCGATTTGATAAGAATAATTTTTAACGGTTAAACTTTATATAGGTAAAGTTAGTGGTTGTTTATTAAGTATGTTATGGTGAATCTCATGGTGGTCAAAGTAAGTCATATGATTAACATTTGGCTTTCGGGCAGCTTTTTTTGTATTAGAAGTGCTATTTTTGAGCGGCATAAGTATTTTGACCAGCATTCTTTTTCAATTTTGGTAAGGTAGAGTAATACCTTTTGGTTATTTTAAGCATGCATCAAACTGTTGAACATGTTAAGGCTCAGATTCATAAAAAAAATTGGAAACATTTCGCGAATAAATATTAAAATTAGGGCATTTATTGTTACAAGTTAAAATTCCCGTTACCTGTTAAACAAATCAATGGAGAACTGATTTGTTTGCGTCAAAGTATGTCTTAGCTAATAAAGAAACACAAGAGTACGAGTACTGAGTAGAATCAGCCATGAATCTGTACAAAACAAAAAATTACATAAAAAAAGACAATTTTTTTTTGCGTAGTTCACTTTGAATCCCAGATTGAACCCTTATATCATGGAACTGGAAATGAAATCCCTAGAAAGAATCGGACTAATGTCAGAAAAACTATTTGCGCATGTATTTTACTTTGAATTTATGAACACTTTTTCTTATTTGCGTCATTTGGCAAAATTTTTAAGTTTCAATTCAGCCTCTTCTCCAAAACAAACATACCTTAATTCCATCCTTTAAGAAGAAAAAAAAACAACTTTTTTTTTTAACATTTCTCTAAATATTTACAAATTTATTATATCCAAGAAATTCGCGTTATTTTGACTTGAACTTTGAATTTCCAATCAATATTTTGACAAAATTGAGAAATAAAGGAAAGCTGTATCATTTTTTACGTCATGTTCCTTCTTTCTTCAAGTTTAAATTCATTGCGCATGGGAATTTTTTCATTTGCACATTTGCGCTGCAAATATTTGCGTTTTACATTTGAGGCGCTCAGAACTAAAACGGCCTAACCCACATTTTCAAAAATCAAACTGAGTACACAGATCGCACCGCAATAAAACAATTTGTAATATAAAAATACATTCCCATTAAATTATATTAAATAGAGTTAAAATTAGAGCCAAAAACTTTTGTCATTCTAGTGGACGCCATTTTGGCTTCGGTGACAAAATTGCCTAAATCATTTATAACAAATGTAGTTTTGGAATAAAAAAAAAAATCAGACTTTAGCCAACACTCCTAACTAAAAAAAATTACAAACTAAGAATTAAATAATATTTTTTTATAACTTTTACAAGCCAACAAAAAAGAAACCCTGAAAATATGATTTTCTTCAAACTCGTTTTTCTCAAAACGAAATTTTTAGGGTTAGGCCGTTTTGGCGCTGAGTGCCTCATTTATGAACAGAACACCTGACATTTGTCATTTGCATTAATGAAAGCTTTGCATTCGTCAGATTTGCGCAACCATGCATTTATGAAAGAACCCTATATTTCACCGAGTTGTGCGCAGATTCAGTTAGAAAATCACATATTCGTTTTCAACTATACATTTCGGTTTCGGTGCGTCGCACACAGGTAAATTTTCCCAAATTCATGGCCAAAACTACAAAAAAAAAATTTGCGATTTGTTGTTTTTTTTTAATGCCAAGTTGTTTACAAATAACATAAGCTTAAAACCTGATTGATCATGCGATGCAAATTGTAACTGTTTAATCAGTAGATGCTTTCAAAGTAGAACATTTTAATTAACGAGTGCAGTAGCAAGGTTGGTTTCTTATAAGAAGTAGTTTGCTTTATTTTTTATTTAATTTTTTTTGGCGATTTTTAAAATAATTAACATGGATTCTGTTGCTAGTGGTATGTTAAAAAAAGATAATGACAAAGATAATGCAAAATTTTAAGTCTAAAGTAAATTTTAAAGCTTTTTAAGATAATGTGTTTGAGCAGTAAAAACAAACAAATTTTTTTTCTTTGATAATGAAAAAGTTAAGTTGATTTGCGTTTTTCTGTACTGAAAATAGTGTTGAAAAATAGTTAAATGTTTCCTTTATGGGAAACAATCCTAAAACATTGCGGTTTTTTGCGATTTTTTATAATATTGGCTTCAAAAGGTGTTGGGGACGGTGATTTTTTTTTTTTTTTTTTAATTAGATTTTTCTTTTTTGACACAGGATCGTAATTAACTTTCATTTTTCTTTCAAGAAATAAGCTTTCTGAATTTTTAAAAAGCTGTTCGTCACGTGACATTACAGAAAAAATTAATTTTTTTGGTACCAAAGGTTGAAATATTGAAATTTCGGAGCAAATAGAGAAAAATTTAACGGATTTTGATTTTGCATATATGAACATAGAAGAAGATGGCTGGAGTGCCTCCAGAAATAACAACACCTTCTTAAAACAAAATATAAATTGGTTGCAATATGAAATATCGTTTCCATGCTGAGCCCATGGCTTTGTTGGACGGACTCAAATGGATTTTTCAGACCTAAGCGAACGGTCAAAGAGACGTAAAACAGAAGATTTACGTTCTAACTATAATGCCGAAGAATTAAGCTATGCTGCGCCATGCAACTGCGAGAAAAAGGGAAACTTGTTCATCAAATGTAATGAAAAATATAATATTTTCAACTCCTTCACGTGCTGAAAAATATCAAAAGCTTTGAAAAAAATTGACCAGAAAATTATTCCATATACAGCAGAAGAAGCACTTTCAATAGTTGTTAAAGGAAAATTAACTTAGTTTCATAATAACCATATGTATCCAAACTTAAGCCTCAATAAAATTTATTCATTCATTGGACAGCTCGGCGAAGAAGCCCAAGAATCACGAAACAAAGATATAAAGCGTTTCGAGAAAGTTTCTCAAGAAAATTTTCGAGGCAGCAAAATATGGAAGATGTGTTTTATAATCTCTTGGTCTCTTCTGACCCATTAATAAGTGGTTTGAGAAAACTAAATCCTAAAACAAAAAATGCGTTTCCCTCTGAAATACTTCAGTTTCTAATAGAACCAGAGATCGAGCAAGCAGACTTATAGTTACAGTTTCACAACTCACAAGTCATTGAATGATATACACACATACAAACTCACACTCATGTTTATTTATGTATATAGTTGTTATCTATGCCTGCATTATTTATTTATGTATAATAACGACTGTTCAACTGTTTTTTTCAATCTATTGAATGTATAAATATTGTATTATTAAATGTCAAATGAAAGAAACCCTATAGCGTAAAGTAAAAAAAAACGACTTTTTTCATTTTTTGCTTCTTTTTTGTGAATTTTCGTGTAAATTTACTTAAAAATGGTGAATTTTATGGAAATTATCTTATTTTGATATAATCATGCAATAATAAATTGAATAAACACAAAAAATAATTTTGGCCATGTTTTTGGGAAAATTTACCTGTGTGCGTCGCGTGATTCTACACGTAGTATTTTTAAGAAGACGGCAATTTGACAGCTGTTTTCTTTTGTTCTTGTTTTCGTATATATTTTTATTCCAAAAAAAAGTACCAAAAAAGTACCAAAATAAATAAAAAAATACCAAAATACAAAAAAAAAACAACTCCAGTGGGGTCTATGTGCAGCGAAAACATTTGAATAAATTAAAAAAGTTACTATATACGCAAATAAAGCAGGGAATACACGGTACAATCATCGTACAAAATTTGAATCGCGTTCGATAATTGTTCATACATTTACATATTAAATCTAATCTGAAGATAAATCTTCAAGACTAGCCACACTGCAGCTTCGGAAATTAAGTCCATTTGGCTGATACAGCACAAGACATTAATACAACAGAGAAAGACAAATAAAGAAAGAACAACAGAAATACATTTTTTTTTTTTTATAATGAGCGCGCACTAAAGGGATTAATCTACCCTTAATATGATGAACACAGTACGAGCATTAGGAAAATAGGGAGGGGTTTGAAAGGAGATACCGATGTACATTAGTTTTGAAGTCCTGAGTTTTGAAATGGGATGGAAAAACAGAGGCAGGTAATGCGTTCCACATTCGCGTAGTGCGGCTGAAGAAAGAATCTCTGTATTTGACGGTACGTCCGAAATTGGACTCGAGGGTAAACTGATGAGCATTCCTGGAAGCGCGAGTGCTACGGTTGAACTGTTTGAGGGGAGGAATGCAACTAGCTATTTCTTCTGAGCATTGCTTATAAAAATAAAATAGAACAACGTGAGGAATGAGATGTTACGCCGGTGCTCGAGAGACGTAATTGTATCAGTTATTGCTCTATCACCTATCATTTTTATAGCTCTATTTTGTATTCTATCCAAGAAACTCAACGAGGTTATTGGAGCACCTGCCCATATGTGGGAGTTGTATTCGAGCTTTGGACGGATATATGCCTTATAAATAACTGCTAGATCAGACGGGGAGAAAAATTTCTTACATCTTCAGAGGAAACCTAAACATTTCGCAGCGGATTTGGCGGTGTCAAATATGTGTTCATTCCACAGGACGTGGTTTGAAATGCACATACCGAGAACTGAAAGCTGGTCGGTTTCCTCGATGCAAGTACCACTCATGGAAAGTGGCATGGGAGGAAGGTTTCGCTTTAATGAAAGTAAACAGCATTGTGTTTTTGACGTATTAAATTCTACGCGATTTTTTATTCCCCATTGGACAATGCTATCAAGATCAGAATTTAATGAGTTAATCATATTAAGCCGTTCGAGATCCACATCCGAAGAACATGGGCGAGAATCAGGAAACGAATATGAAAAACTGAGGGTACTATCATCAGCAAAACAGTTGAGTGGATTAGAAGTTTCAGACAGGAGATCATTTATAAAAATGAGAAAGAGTGTCGGAGACAGAACGGAGCCCTGTTGCACACCAGCATTTATTTTGTGGGTTTCAGACTTGAATCCATCCAATACGACTTGTATTGAACGGTTCGAAAGGTAATTTCTAATCCAACGAAGAAGAGATTCATCGACGCCAAAAGCACGCATTTTCGAAAGAAGAGCTTGATGCCAAACTCTATCAAATGCCTTAGAAATATCAAGTGCAACAATCTTACTTTCTCCAAAACGATGTAAAGATTTGTTCCACTGCTCGGTGAGATAAACTATCAGATCACCAGTGGACCTGTTGCTACGAAAGCCGTACTGCCGGTCATTAAGAAGCTTTCGTTCCTCAAGATATTTCTTAAGTTGAAAATTAATCAACGTTTCCATGACCTTGGAAAGAAGGGACGTAAGTGCGATCGGTCGGTAGTTTGAGGGTGAGGAAGATTCGCCTTTTTTACGAACAGGCTGGACAAATGCTGTTCTCCATCTACTCGGGAAGAGACCAGTAGAAATAGACAGAATCCGTTTACGCGCTCAAGTACTGGCGGAGTCATGACACTATCAGGCAGTGTTGAGTTTGCAGCGAACTGCCTCGCAAGTAGATTAGCTTTGTCGACAGAGCTAACAAATGGAGTGGCGTTGGAACCGACGACGAGGTAGTGTTGCGAATATTTTTTACAAATGACCAAAAATTTTTACTACCTTTGGGACATGGTAGTATTTTTTGCCTTAATTCTTGATCATGCAAAAATTTGGTTCGTTGAATATGGGCGTTGCTGGCCTTTCTAGCTTGTTTGAACTTTTTTCGGTTTTCCTCAATGGTATTGGCTTAATAACAGCGAAAGCTTACCTCTTTAACCCTAATAGCCTCTTTGCAGCTCGAATCAAACCATGCATTCTCTTTCGGTTTGATTGTTTTAACCCTATTCGGGATAATTTGTCTCATTCCGGAGAGAATTAAATTTGTTATCATATCTGCACTGGAATCAACGTCACTATCGAGGAAGCATAGCGACCAGTTAAAGTTTTTGAAGAATTCGTTGATTCCCTCCCAGTTGGCTTTCTCGTATTGCCAGACAGTTCTTTTGGGTGCTTTTTCTTTAACTGGGTTTGTTTGACACGAGAAATTCGCAGATATGACACAATGGTCTGATGTGCCTAGAGGCAATAATACACTAACTGTGTACTTATCAGGATCAGAGGTAAGAAACAAGTCTAGAGTGTTTTCAGCTCGACCATTAACGTCCGATATTCGAGTCGGCTCGTCGACTAGCGGAGTTAGGTGGTTTAACTCAGCAAAGATCTCGGCATACCTTCCTTCGGGTGTTGTCTGGCCAGAAAAGCGAAGCCACGAAGAAATGTGTACATTGAAATCGCCCGTAACAACGATTTCAGTGTGAGGATAAAGGGAAACAATCCTTTGAATGGAATCAGACAGAGCATCGAGTTCGTTAGAAGTCGAATTACTGTCCAGATTTGGGCTCCGATAAATAAAACATGTATGAATGATGCGCTTATTAACCGAGAATTTAAACCACATGAAATTAAAATTTGTGTTTAGACATGGACCGTATTGTGGTTGAAGTTGGTATGCGACATCGTTTCTAATATAGACGGCGAGACCATGGTGGGAAAAGAATAATGGCACCAAGTTGTAACCAAATAGATTAAATTCAGAACAATCTGTATTTTCACCTATTTGTGTTTCACTCAGTGCCAAAACAGCTGGCCTGTTTTATACAGTGTGAATTTACAAACCATTCAAAACTCAAAAAAAAAACTATTCAAAACCTATTCAGACAATTACCTATAATAATTTTCTTATCAAGTCCCAAACTTGAACTTCACAAAACAAACCGTCACTAGTGTTATACCTTAGTGACAATTTGTATTGATCCGCCCCTGTTTGCTACCAGTAAGACAATCAATAATATACAACACATAACTACATACGTGGCACAGAGGGGAGGCATCGTTGACAATTGTCTCATGTTATCGCAGCGGTGGCTTCAGCTAAGCTGGCGACTTTAGAAAAAACTTCTGAGCCGACTGTTGGGCTCGAACCCACGATGTCTGGCTCTGAAATCATCTACCCATTCCTCTGTGCCATGGCCACCTGCCGATAATTGTATCGTGTGTGTGCACCAAAGTATCCGCTGTACCCATATCGCACGGTCGAATGCTGATGATGGAAAACAAGAGGTAGTATGCGATTGATTAGATGAGGGTTGTACAGTGTGTGGGCTTTTAATTCACCTTTGATTCAGTTTTTTTAGATTATATACAGTTTTTCTAACTAACATCCAAATAATGGATAAAAATGAGAAAATTTATTTGACAGATAATGAAATCGTAAGTGAATCGCATGGTATTTGTGCTTTCTTTCGATGTTGTCAACGATATCGGTACATCTCAAGTCTTGTACGATGATTGTGTCGTGGAATAAACAACCGACGAAGCAGACTCTGTGACCGACAAAATCAAATAAAGCAAAGCAAAACAACAAAAAAAAAAAAAACAAGATCAAAGAGAAACGTCAAAAAGAGTACAAAATTTTTTACTCACGATAGAAAATCTTTCCCTGTTTTTGGAACTTTCTTTCTCCCTTGCTCTTATGTGCATCTCGCGCTTTGCGTCTTCGCTTAGAAACGGACTTAATTTTACGTTTGGTATATTTTTCATTATACTTCTTATCGGTTTTTTCAGCCCAATTGACACACCCTTAGTTTGATAATTGTAAAATAAAAATAACCCATCATCGCAGAAAAAAATGGGATTTTTTTTTATCTGGCACTTGATTTTTTTTTATTGATGAAGAACACTGGCTTAAAAACTCTTTTATTCGGTTTTCAATTTCATTTTGGAAAGAGTGAAGAATTAACGAAAGTAATTTTGACTAAAAATGTGGAGTAAATCCGGGGTACTCTGTAGTACTAATGGCTGGACTTGTTGGTAAATTAATTTATGAAACATTAACCTTCTACTAGACTGATTCAAAAAATTTTTTTTTTTGTTCAAAGCATTGCACAGTGGGTCCCGCCATAGGTCAAAAATATAAAAAGTAAATGTCAATTTTTTAAAATCCAATGATTAAACAACGTTCTACAATCTCCCATCGAACCAAAACCAAAAAAAATTTGACGGTTACCCTTTTTTTCATTTCTTAATAGCCGTTCAAAGTCGGTATATAAAAAAAGGTACAGTTTTTTAATCGCTGCAGTTATAAGGTGTGAACTTGCGATAGTGATAGCGGGTGTTAAAAATTGTGAACAGTATTAAATTGTTATGGATATTAAACGAGAAGGTTAATACTTTCTAAAAACATAAATTATATTGTTAGATAACATTAAGGCTAATTGTAATGGGGCTCGTTAGCGAAGCAATTTTAACCATTTTTATTTAGCTCAATTTTCATTAAATTAGAGATTTAGTTGGTTTGCCTTCGAGTGCCCTCTACAATTTAAGTTCTCAAATGAAGAATACCGTCCTACCTTTCGAAATAATAGCGCCGTTTTTTCCCCTTTTTCCCCTTTTCGAGGAATACGAGTTTAAATGACGATACACGGAGAAAAAAAATTACAACGTAAAACTAAAAAAAATCCTTTTTAGCACTATTATTTTTATAAAAGACTGAACTAGAGGGTAAGGGTAAAGTGCTCGACTGACAGGCAGGTCCATTTCCGGCATTAACCATTTTTTTAAAAATTTTCAAAAAAAAAAAATTTTTACCGTTTTTTATTTTTCTTGAAAATAACCAAAATTTTAAAAAACTGACTTGATGCATTTTTTTGCAATAATAAATCATATAAAATGATAACACAGGTGTTTCATTAAAAAAAAAATGGTCATTATATTTTTGACCGCACTTTGTATGGGAGGTGACCCACTGTGCATTGTTGAAAATATTGTTGGAAATGACGAAAAAAAAATACTGTAATAGTTTCAGCCCTTAATGTTAACATTTAGTACCGCCGCATCGCAAATTTCTATTTCCCATACGATTTGTATGAGAAAGATTGTGTATTTGTGTTTAGAATTTTTTATCTTTTTAATGGTTCATCCAAAAGGCTTGACAAAATCATTTTCTTTTATAAAATTGTTCTACGCTCTACAAAAAAGCTCTTAATAATTTTTTTGATTTACCCCTGCGTTTCGAAGTTATTCAACTTTAAAATATAAAAAGTAATTTTTTCTCATTTTTTTTCCGATCTTTTGACGAAATTATTAGGTTTTTCAAAAAATTTGGCAAAATTTTCGAATATTTGTATTCTTTGTTGTGTTTTATTTTCACAAATCCTTTTATATAACTCTCAAGCCCCTTATACTATCACATTAGATTTCTTCAATAAAGGAGAGTGGGCATTTTGGCCCATTGGTGTAACACATTGAGACATACCTCAAATGAAAGGTTTCGATGAGTGTACAAATTTTTTGTATGGGCACAAGTCTGTATCTCGTGCAGGGAAAGTGCAGTGATGCATTTTATGTCTAAAAATGTATGTACTAAAATTCAGAAAAGTATACATTTTGACTAGACGCTCGATTAACTTGGTTCAAAAAAATTACATAACTGCGTTGGGAGATCAATTGGGCTATTCCATCACTAGTTTTCACCCATGACTTAATGCATTTTTCGATTTTTAAAACACTTTTGTATGGGACGTGGCTCATTTGTGTAACACATTGATACATACTTCAAATGAAAGGTCTCGATTAGTTTGTTATTTTTTTATATGGCCAAAAGTCTGTATCTCGTGCAGGGAAAGTTCAGTGATGCATTTTATGTTTAAAAATGTATGTAATAAAACTCAGAAAAGCATACATTTTGACTAGATGCTCGATTTACTTGATTCAAAAACATTATAATAACTTTGTTTTGTTGGACTAATCCATCAACTGTTCTAATTTTCCAAAAAAATGCATTTATCGGTTTTTATGGATTTATGAAATGCAATACCAAAAAATGTTTGAGTTAGTATATGATTTTCTGTACTTTGAAGTCGTGTGCGAAACTACCTTGTTGGTTTGAAAGTAATTTAAATATAAGATGGTTGGGACTAATTTTTAAAAAATGCAAATCAAACTTTAAGTTATATTACTAATAAAATGTGGGAGTGACTTTAAACTCCAAACCATACCTTTTTTGTTCTAAAAACACAAACATGTAAAATAAGCTGTAATACATTTTTGAACATAAAATGCAACACTCCACCTTCCACGAGAAAGAGTTTTGTGTCCATTCAAAGGAATAATGCGCTCATCAGTACCTTTTATTTGATGTAAGTCTCAATGTGTTACATTTATTTTTGAACATAAAATGCACCACTGCACTTTCTCTGCACGAAATAGAGTCTTTTGTCCATACCAAAAAATAACACGCTCATTGAGATCTTTCATCTAATGTGTGTCTCAATGTGTTACACTAATGAGCCATGTCCCATACAAAAGTATTAAAAAAACCGAAAAATGCATTAAGTCATGGGTGAAAACTGGTGATGGAATAGCCCAATTGAACTTCCAACACAGTTATGTAATATTTTTGAAACAATTTAATCGAGCATCTAGTCAAAATGTATACTTCTGAATTTGATTACACATATTTTTGAACATAAAATGCATCACTGCACTTTCCCTGCACGATATGCAGACTTGTGCCCATACTAAAAAACAATACACTCATCGAGACCTTTCATTTGATGTATGTCACAATGTGTTACACCGATGGGCCACGTCCCATACAAAAGTGCCCAGTCTCCTTTGAATTATTCATTTTTTCAACTAAAAATTATTTTAATTAATTTTTCGCGTCCGTTTTTTTTTTTTAATTTTATAAATGCAATTTTGTAGAGCGTTCAATTTTATACAAGAAAATGATTAAATCTAGCCTTTTTGATGAACCATTAAAAAGATAAAAAATTCTAAACACAAATACACAATCTTTCCCATACAAATCGTATGGGAAATAGAAATTTGCGATGCGGCGGTACTAAATGTTAACATTAAGGGCTGAAACTTTTACAGTATTTTTGTTTCGTAATTTCCAACAATAATATTTTCAAAAATGCTTTGAACAAAAAAAAAATTTTTTTTTGAATCAGTCTAACCTTCTACTAATTTTTTAACATTCACATTTGTACGACGATACAATAAAGTGACACATTGTTGGATTTACCTTGAACATAGTAACCATTTAGGCCTTTATTTGTCAAAACAACTAGAACTTACCAAAATAAAATGGTTTAGTCGATAGTAAATTTATTTTCATTTTTATTCGTGGTATTCATTTTTATAATTTTTTTTTCTTGTTCTAGGAAAAATTCAAGAGCTTTGTAATAATTGGGGTATAACCGATGCTGAAAATTATGCGCTCCAATTTTGTGAGTTAAACAATCATCGATTTGTTACTGAAAAAAACCGCACAGAAATTAAAAATGGGTCTGTTCTTCGCTTGCAGTTGTCGCCATCAAAAAAAGCTTATGACATTCTTCAATGTCTCAAACCTGATTCAAAAACAGATAAAGTTAAATGTCTTAAAGAACTCTCTGCGCTTAGCGTTGATCTAACGTTTGCCATGGAATTTATAAAAGAACAAGGTCTTACAATTTTAATATCTATGATTGAAGATTCCACCAATGAAGATGAAGGGCTGAAATATAGTTTAGCAAGTTTTGTGGAATTAATGGAGCATGGTATTGTTTCGTGGGAAATTTTACAAGTTCCCTTTATAACAAAGAACATATTAATAGTATGCGATTTTAAAAACTACTCAAAAGAATGCGTTGAAAGAGCACTATCAATTTTGGAAAACATTGTTCAAAATAGCGGGAAATATGTTCAAGTCGAAAATGATGTCACTTTGGAAAATGTTCTTCGTCTTTTGCAAGATTCAAATTCATTGATTATTCGTCAAAATACAATTGCTCTAATAAATGCTCTATTTATGAAGGCAGATGATGCTCGCAAGCGTCAAATAGCATTGACTCTTAGCAAAAAGCAATATCGTACGGTGCTGATTGCTGATATTACAGGTTCTGAAATTCAACATCAGCTTTATATTTTGCAAACCCTTACACTAGGCTTGTTGGAGAACCGCATGCGATTAAAACTAAACCCACAAGATCAAGATGCGTATGATAAAATTAAAGAACTGAAAAAAATAGCGTTTGACGACTACCCCATTGGAGCTGGAATAATAGAAGATCAGCGTCGTGGAGTAAATGTCAATTTTTCACAGTATTACAAGAAACTGGGATTTAATTGCGATGTTAACCCAGCCCAAGATTTCACAGAAACTCCACCGGGTATTTTGGCTTTAGATTGTATGGTGTATTTCGCTCGCAATTATACTCAACAGTATACCAAAGTTGTTCATGAAAACACATGTCGCGCATATGAGCACGAGTGTCCATTTGGGAGAACTTCAATCGATTTGGTTAAGATGTTATGCGAATTTCTAAGGATTGGAGAACCCCCATCTGAGCAATCAATGGGATTTCACCCAATGCTTTTCGGCCATGACCATCCATTTGAGGAATTCTTTTGTATTTGCATTATAACTCTCAATCGAACCTGGAAAGATATGCGCGCAACTGCTGAGGACTTCCAAAAAGTATTAAGCGTAGTGCGCGAACAGATTAATAGAACACTTAAAGTTCGACCTGAAAATCTAGAAGATTTCCGATTTAAAATAGGGCAACTTAACTATCAGGCAATCACCAATTTAAGGCAACAAGAACGTAATTCAAAAGAAGAATGTGAATCTACAGCATCAGCAATAGTTAAACTAAAGAATAAAATCAGTCCCGATGTCATTCATCTTATAAAACAACAACGTTTGACGTTCCTTGTGGAAGGAACTCGTTTTTCCAAATATTCCCGGGGTGTTCGTAGCAAAGACAAGTTCTGGTATGCAAGGCTGTCGCCAAATCACAAAGTTTTTCATTATGGTGACTGCGACGAAAAAGCCATTCCAACTCTGGAAGATCTGACAAATAAAGTTTTAGTAATAGACATAAAGCAGTTACTTATTGGGAAGGAATGTCCACACATGAAAGAGATGCGAGCTAGAAAATCAGCAGCAAATTTAGGGTTTTCAATTACGTTTGATAATATGGATCATTCAACACTTGATTTTGTTGCTCCTGAAGAACTTATATTTAACTATTGGACAGATGGCATAAATGCCTTACTCGGGCAGGAAATGACTAGTAAGCAAAAGGAGGAAGACTTCGAAATTTTGCTTTCTATGAAAATTAAACTCAGGTTACTTGATACTGAGGGTGTAGATATAAGCAATGGACACCCTGTTATACCAGAAGATCCTCCAAATTACGATTTTTGTTTTGAAAATTAAATTTTATTACTGAATACAGTCAAACTTTTTTATAACAAAATTCTTTCTATACCGAATGTCATTTAATGGATGAATTCATTAACGCATCAGAAAATTGCATAAGGTAAGGTAGTGTTTTCTTTCCATACAAAAAGTTGTGATGCGTTTGTGAATTCAGCCAATATCCTATTCCCTTAAAATATATCCCATATAAATTAGAACATTTTTAACGAATTTCTTTTTAGCGAAATTCTATTTATAAGCAACAAAATTGTTTCTTTATAAATAAATGCCAAATTTCAAATTTAGTTGCTAAACTACGATTTATTTTGATAACGATTTTTAAATGTTAATTTTTGGTGGGAACAGATCATAGTTTGGAGTTCGCATTTTAAACAGTACGTGATATGTTATTAAACAAATGTCGAAGAGCGAATGCATAAAAATGATGACTTATGTTTGTCAAATAATTTTGTATTTTGGGTTGAAAAATAAAAAAAAACACTAGATGACAGCAGAATTCGAACAGGATTCGAACCCCGGTGTGTATTGCGCACTGAATCAATCACATTATTGAAGTAATGCAGCTCCTTAACCGCTCGGCCAACTCATCATGTCTGGGCGCGCTGGCTGGTTTTTAATGTCAAATTAATTTCGAAAATGATTAAAGCATTTGAATATTAGTAAGATTTGTTCGGTGAACAAAAAAGTTCGTGGGAGATTCGCAATAGGAAAATTATCTTCCAGGGTTATTTTTTTTCCGGTGAAAAAAAGTTTTCATTAAGTTGGCGATAGGACTGATGAATCAATCATTGAAAAAAGTTAAAAAAAAGGAAAAGAAAAAAAATATGGCAAAAAAGTTGGTGTTTCTTTCACACAATTTTCTTTCGACAATTTAAAAAAAATGAAGCTAACATTTTAGAGTTTGCGGAAGCAAGCTAAAATAGAAACTAATGTCGTTTTCTTTCACTATTTTAAGGAGTACTCTTAATTTTTACTCCTTTTTTTGGAGTGATAGAACATGACAAGAGTAATTTTTTTTTGTAATTGTTTGTGTGACAAGGCAAAAATGGATAATTTCCTTGAAGAAAATAGTGATAACAGGCCTAGGGAAAAAATTTTATGAATTGAAAAAAAAATTAATATTAATAACATATCGTCGCCCGAGAATTGTTTTGTCGTAAACGCCAATTTTGGAATTTAAGGAAATCGCATTTGAGCTTATATAAAAAATAAACCGGCCTATAGATTTTTTTCAATTTTAATAGAATATTTTGTGCGATATCTTCTTCTTATTTATGTTGTTAAAATTGTCTTATCTGGTTTGTTTTTTAAATTATCATTACGTTACTACACGTACGACAAAGTAAGCGCACGTACGACATTCTAATATTAAGACTCTATTTTTGCCAGCTGGCAAAGTAATGGCCCCACCTTACAAAACCATATTAAAATGGACTTAAGATTAATAAGGGTGCTTTCATAAATGCATGGTTGCGCAAATCTGACGAATGCAAAGCTTTCATTAATGCAAATGACAAATGTCAGGTGTTCATAAATGTAAAACGCAAATATTTGCAGCGCAAATGTGCAAATGAAAAAATTCCCATGCGCAATGAATTTAAACTTGAAGAAAGAAGGAACATGACGTAAAAAATGATACAGCTTTCCTTTATTTTTCAATTTTGTCAAAATATTGATTGGAAATTCAAAGTTCAAGTCAAAATAACGCGAATTTCTTGGATATAATAAATTTGTAAATATTTAGAGAAATGTTAAAAAAAAGTTTTTTTTTTCTTCTTAAAGGATGGAATTAAGGTATGTTTGTTTTGGAGAAGAGGCTGAATTGAAACTTAAAAATTTTGCCAAATGACGCAAATCAGAAAAAGTGTTCATAAATTCAAAGTTTTTCTGACATTAGTCTGATCGCAAATGACCGCATGTAAACAAAGCAACCATGCAATTATGAAAGCACCCAGGAGAATGTTAAAGTCTTATGTCGTTTTCTATTGACGAATCTCAGAATGAGATTTGTGAATTTGACAGCTGAAAGGGGGGGTGAAGAGGGGAAATAGTCGAAAAATCTCAGATTTCATGATCTATTTGCGTCCTGAGATTCAAAAAAATGACAAAAAAATGAATCTGAGATTCAAGAATCTGATTCTGGATTTTTATCAAGACTCACGCATACAAACACACGCACTTTCACACACACTCCTCTGTTTGACATTTGTCTGAACATTTGTTGTTGTTTTATTTTTGTTATACGTACAGATTTCGCACACAATTACAAAACTAGATTTCATATTCTATTTGCGCTGGAAATTCTGAGAATTTTACACAAAAATCTGAAAAGTCAATAGAAAACGACATTACAAATCATTTTTTAGAAGGACACTGCCCCATTTCTCGCAAATTATGTATAAGAACATTTAAAGAAATTCAAAGTTAAAAAAAAAACTATGTTGGCAATCTTGTTTCTACAGCTTCAAATATAATTGTAAATGCGTGGGATTAACTAAAATGGGCAGTTTATGATATGAATATAGAAATCTGTATCTGAAGAAAGAGATGTCAAATGATTACATCAAAGCCCCCAGAGATAACGTCTCATTAGATGTGTTAAAATTTCTTAACCGCTTTTTTAAAATTCAAAGTAAATAGGGGGCGCTAGAACCTTTAACCCTAAAAAGCTAACCTTATTTTGTAGTACGTTTAGTTTAGACGAAGTGATTTTTAAGAAAAAGTTATTAACTAATTTCTGTGAAGTTAAATAATTCATGTTAAGTAGTTATTTTCTTAACAGAAAAAGCAAAAAAAGGATTTTTTTACACACGGGTTACACGAATTTAGAATGTAATCGGAAGCTCCTTTTTCCGAAAAATCAGAAAAAATAAAATTGGTGTTCGTCAAATCGACGAAGGTTAGCTTTCTAGGGTTAAAATTATTTGTTTAACTTCGTTAAATAACAAAAAATTATTTTCGTTAAAAATATTATCAAATAACTTTCGTTTTAGTTATAATAATTGGGGTGAGGCTATCCTAATGTTATAAAGAAAAAAAAAGACTTGTGGCACTCGAGGACTGCCGCGGTAAAGCTATTGCATTGCATTTTTTATCAACTTATGCAATTATAATTTGTTTACCTACACTACACAAAACAAATGATTATATTTTGTATCTACCTATCATACTTTTTCTCTTCTCTTCTGATTTAATATCGCAAGCGCATTCCAACGCTTTAAAGCTGAAACACAATCACGCTTTAGGGCGTCGCTTCGTTGCGTTACGTTGAGAAATCCTCAAAGCGCGCTTCTGTCACTTTGACTTTGAACAGCTGATTGCAACATAAAATCTGCTGTCAAATAAAAAAAAACACAGTCACTCACAAAATTATTGGGCCAAGTCTTTATCTTGATTTAATTGTGGAAAAATGAAAAAAGTTTAAAAAATGCATAAAAATTTGTTTATTCTTTAATCCTATAGTAATAAAAACAAAACCAATCAAAATATATTGTTTTTAACAATAAAACTTAGTCTAAAACATCATTAAATTTTTTTGTTTTTAATACGTAAATTGTTTTGATTTAAAATATCTCGATGTCGTTTTTTTGTGCAAAATCTATATAGAGAAATTAAAAAACACACATAGTTTTGCAATAATTTATTTTTTTTAATTCACATTTGGCGCAATAATAATGTGGGTGACTGTAACTATGTCTGTTAAATGTCAGAAAGCGAGCAAAAGTTCAGTCTGGTTGAACTTTTGCTCGCTTTCTTACGTTTCCTTACGTTTGTCAAATAAAGCGTACGTAAGAAAAGCGTCATTGTGTGAGGATACACAGATTTCCTATAGTTGAACTTTTCGCAGTTGTCAAAATCGACGACAAAGCGTGATTGTGTTTCAGCTTTTACTCCTTCACAAATCACAAAAAGTTGATCAAGAAAGAGAAGAATGGGAAGAGAAAAGAAAAGAAAATACAGAACAATGTATGGTCTTCTTCCTTACTCCTCTTTTTGTTGTCTAACACAATTTATATAACCCTCTCTGGCTGAACCAAAACCATTCACACATCCATCCAAGCTTCGTACAATCGTATCATATGCATATACACACATACCATCATAAATGTACTAATTTTTCGTTACGTTTTTTCTTGGTTAGCTCCCCATGCCAGGCCTGCGTTAAAATCTATGCAATAGCTTAAAAATTACTATCTGTTCGCATATAAAAAGTGCAATACAAAATCGATTTTCAAGAGTACTATAGGTGAGGACAGGATATCCTAGTTTTACGGACTGTATGACCATAAATAAAAGCGAATTAAATATCAAACTAAAGAATTTATTCTTTTAAAATATTGATGCGCCTTTTATTTTACACTTCTCTACCGTTGTTTTACAAATTAGTTTAAATAATTTATAAAATGTTAATATGTCTCTGAAATGCGTTCTTCCTTTTTTTTTATAAAATGCACTTTAAAGAAAAGTGTAAAACCGCAAGGAGCGCATAGCTTAATGCAGCCCAAAGTTTTTAAATTCGTTGTCCTTATAGAAAATAGAGTCCTTATTTTCAATAATGCTTTTATAGTGATTATATATTTATTTATATTATATTTGGGACATATACAAAAAGACAAAACAATTTTAAAATATCGTTCCAAAATGTTTACCGTACCTGTTTTGTATGACGCACGACAAACCAATACTGAAGAAAAAAAATCTGAAAAATACATAGAATTTTTGTCGTAACCCTTCAAGCAAACAAGTCCGACTTCGGTCCGAATCCGCTCCGCCTCAGGCGGAGCCGAGTCCGACTTCGGCTCAGAAACGGGTCCGAAGGCGGCTCAAATTAGGATGGAAATTATAATCACCGCGGAGCCGATTTTATATGTATTGGTTTTTTCACCACTATTTCTCCTTCGACTTTGTGTTCATACACAAAACCCCGCTTTTCTCGGTCGGAGTGTCTTTTCTGAACTCCGTTTTCTTGCTTGAAAGGAAACGCTAAAAGTTGGCGCTTACGACAAAGATGCACATAAGAACAAGGGAGAGAGAAAGATGGATTTCTCCCCTTCAAGCAAACAAGTCCGACCTCGGTCCGAATCCGCTCCGCCTCAGGCGGAGCTGAGTCCGACTTCGGCTCAGAAACGGGGCTCAAATTAGTATGGAAATTATAATCACCGCGGAGCCGATTTTATGTGTATTGGTTTTTTCACCACGATTTCTCCTTCGACTTTGTGTTCATACACAAAAAGTTGCAAGTGTGTGAGTGCAACCCCGTTTTTCTCGGTCGGAGTGTCTTTTCTGAACTCCGTTTTCTTGCTTGAAGGAACGGTAGAAAATCTTCCTTCCCTTTTTTTCGAACTTTATTTCTCCCTTGCTCTAATGTGCGTCTCGCGCTTTGCGTCTTCGTGTAGAAGCGGACTTAGTTTTACTTTTGGTATGTTTTTCATTATACTTCTGATCGGTTTTTTCAGCCTAATTGACACATCCTTAGTTTGATAATTTTAAAATAATAATATCCCATTATCGAAGAAAAAAATGGGATTTTTTTTATCTGGCACTAGATTTTTTTTTATTGATGAAGAACACTGGCTTAAAAACTCTTTTATTCGGTTTTCAATTTCATTTTGGAAAAAGTGAAGAATTAACGAAAGTAATGGAAGAAATATATATGGTGGAATACAATATAATAGGAAATATATTCATAATGGTTGTTTTTGTTAATAACAAAAGAATTTTAAAGATACACTTTTCCAATTTTTCTCTTTAAACAACATTTTAAATGTCAAATTCCAAATTCATAAGTGTGTGTGCAAATCGGTGTAAATTTGACCAAAAATGTGGAGTAAATCCGAGGTACTCCGTAGTAGGGTAGGGCGAGGAGGTTCTGACACGTTAACGGATATGATCAAAAACGAAGAACTTCCTTTTTCAAATAAACATCTTTTTACATAAAATGCACTTTATTAAGGTTTAAGCAAAGATTATAGAATACAAAGATATCGCATCCCATAAAAGTTATCGAAACCAAAAATTTGAAGTGTCGTATGTGATCAACATGTTGCTAGCTGCAAAATGTTGCGAGAGCGAGGGAATTCCTTAAAAAAATGGAATCTCTTCGTTTTCTTTCTTTTTTTTTATTTTGTTTTGCTTCTTACGGCAACGGAGCCGATGACGATCACTGTGGTGGAGTTTTTTTTTCTTACTTTTTGCCAGTTCGTCTACCCAGATCTTCCCTCTTGTGAAAGGATTTTCTGCATTCCCGTTTTTTCCTTTTTTTAGATTATTTTTTTTTTAATATGAAGACTTTAAGAATTTAATATTTTGTAGAATATTTTTTAGCCGAGGGTGGTTTCTGCTTTTTATTTTTTTTGTTCTCTTTTTTATAGGATGACAACGCACAGGTGCATTGGTTTCAGGTGTGTCTGTGTATGTATCTTTTTTTTCGTTTGCTACGGCAATCGTCCTTGAAATTGTTGTTTTTTTTTGTGGTGGAGGATAATTATATAAATTTTTGTTCTTGTTTGATTGCGTCTGGCAAAATCTTTTCTTTTGTAAGGATTTTCTTCATTCCAGTTTTTTTTCCTTTTTTAGATACCTATAAGGGCATTTGTTTAAATTCTGACACTTAAAAAATGTATGCCCGTGGTCAGGCTCATATAATAACGAAGAAAAAAATAATAAAATTATTTTTATTTTAAGTGGAGCGATTGAATATAATTCAATTTATAAGTTCAAGTGACCTTAACTCCAAATAAGGCGTCTTAGTAAGTGTACGACAGATCTAACTGATGAGCCCACTGTCGTACCTGGGCGAAACGCTTTATAAATTTTTGGAGTTGAGGTCACTTGAACTTATAAATTGAATTATATTCAATCGCTCCACTTAAAATTAAAATAATTTTAATAATTTTTTATTATTTTTGTTATTTTTTTCTTCGTTACTTTTTTATAACATGTTCTTCATGTATTTTTATTTTGCAACTATAGAATAGCTGAGGGCCCGGGTGGCTATCGCCAAGTCAGTTATATGGCTAATCCGGCCCTGTCCACCACTGTTTTGATTTCTTGGTTTGGGATGGCAAATGCTTCAGGCCACTTGCTGAAGTAGTCCATCACTACAAGGATGTACCGGTTTCCGTTGTTGGTTTCGGGAAAAGGACGTGCCACGTCTATTGCAATCCTCTGGAAAGGTGTACCCACATTGTACTGCTGCATCTTGCTTTGGATTTGGGTATTCACATTGCAAAATTTTATTTTTCTACTACTACAATTACAAATAAACAAATTTTGGTATTTTTTTATATATAGCAAAAGTAGGTACAAAATTTTAAAATAAATTGTAGTCTGCATATTTGGTTGTTTTAGTGTAAGAAAATGTTCCATTTTTGCAACGGTACAAGACCATTTGCATCAAATTGGGAATACCCATGTTGATTTTGTTTGCAATAAATCCAGATTTTGGGGGTATATTGAAAGAAGAAAGTGGGCCTCTTTATTATAATCGACACAACGTACTTAGTCGTGACTAAGGTAATCTTTAAACGTTAGTTTTTGTGACATATCGTAATCTTTGACAAATAGTGAAATCTAATTTATTTCATTGTTTTTTTTTTTCTTGAAAAATGCAATATACAAATATACAACCAATTCAATTTTTTTTTGTAAAAAATCTGCACTTGGTTTTCGAATATATCTTCGAGTCTAGTCAAATAATTTCTGACCATAGACTGTTTTCTTGTTGGAATTGTTACCCCTTTAACATCAATTGAAAATTAGCATTTTTATGGAAATGCGTTTAATTTGAACATACCTATATCACAAAAATTAACAACATTGAACTCAAATTTTGTATTTGAGACTAAACTAAACTCTTCTAAAGGTTTTTTTGTGTGCAGAGCTCGGCTCCACAGAAATAAGGCCTCAGGAAATAGGGAATAAGGCCCCAAAATGAAGTATTTGTTCTTCATAATGAAATTATGCCCCTATGAAATAAGGATATAACGAATTGAAAAAATGCCTGGAAAATAAATGAAATAAAGCACAACTTCTTTTGACCATTTTTGGCAAAAGGAAATAAAACTCCAAATTTTGTTTTTCATAACGACCTTATTTTAGATTATATCGCGTGATTATGTCAGCTATTCTGCTACTTAATAATGCTTTTCAATGCTAAAATCTTGCTGCAAACCATCAGCTAGTCAGCAATAAGTGGTACTTTAACAATTCTGGGTCCTTGATGACCGGAATTTCACTAAAGTTTTTGAATAACAATTCAGTTTAGCATTTTCAAGTAAATTATGAAAATTGGAAAAAAGGAACCAAATTGTTTTTAAAATACAATAAAAGTAAGCCCCAAAATTAGTGTTTGGATCTTATTTTATTGGAGCCTTATTTCGTAACGAAAAAACAAAATGAAATAAAGCCCCAAAATTTGAGAAATTTCGTTCATGTCGTTTATGTGTCTTTCTTGGGGCCTTATTGCATTTTTTTATTGCGGTGAAATCAAAATATTTAGGTACCTACTTTTTTCGTTTTGACAAAGCGTTTTTTTTTTACTGTTTTTGAGGTTATGCCCTAATGTAGCAATTTCTTTAAAAAAAAGTTGTCTTCTGTCAAAACTGTATAAATCTTTCCGATTTTTATTTTATTATCTGAGATATCTTCAATTGTTTGGCGTATTATAATATCTATCATAAAGGATAAAGGAGAAATACAACGCCTATTTTAGAAAAAGCTTAGTTTTAGAAGAAGGGCATTATCATAAGTAGAACATTTTTGAAAGTCGAATGTTTTCATAAATAGGGCATTTTTGAAGGTAGTCCGGGTTTAAGGCAGGGAATTTTTAAAGTTGGAGCAATTTTGAAGCTACGGCATCTTTATAAACTGGGCATTTTTAAAGCTAAAGCTTTTTTGATGGTAAGGCATTTTTATAAGGGCAGCCTTTTTGAATTTAGGGCATTTTGAGAGCTAGAGCATTTGTGGAAGTAGGACATTTTCATAAGTAGGGCATGTTTTAAGATAGGGCATTTTTAAGGCAGGGAATTATTGAAAGTAAAGAATTTTTTTAAAAAGGTTATATTTGAAGGTAGGGCATTTTTGAAAGTAATCCCTATCTGATGGTAGGGCATTTTTTAATGCAGGGCATTTTCCAAAGTAGGGCTTTTTTAAGTTAGGGCATTTTAAATTTAAGGTAGGACATTGCCCCTCAATGCCCCCTGGCTACGGGCCTGTTCTAGCCGTGTGCAATGCTTGCAGTCTTGCTTGCACGGGCGCCGAGTTAATGCGCAGCTTCAGTTTCTGAAAGCTTTTCTCACACTCACCTGACCATTTAAAAGGTTTACCCTTCTCCGTAAGCTGGTGCAAGCTTTTGGCGATTCTCGCAAAATCCTTCACGAATCGTTGATAGTACGTTGCCAGGCCGAGGAAACTCCGAAGTTGATGCTTGTCCTGAGGGGTTGGCCAATTTTTTACAGTGTCAACTTTTTTTTTGGATCAGTCTTTACTCCTTGGGATGAGATGATATGCCCCAAATATTTAACCTCGGTCTTGGAAAGTGCACATTTCTCTGGATTCATTTTCAGATTTGCTTCTCGTAGCCTCTGGAATACAGCCTTTAGGTTTTCACAATGGTCATCAAATGTTTTCCCGTAAACGATGACATCATCCAAATAGACTAGGCACGATTTCCAGGTTAATCCATTCAGAACACACTCCATTAAACGCTCAAAAGTAGCTGAAGCATTACATAGCCCAAACGGCATGACATTAAACTGCCACAGACCATTTCCTGTGGAGAAAGCCGTCTTTTCCCGATCTTCTAGATGGATTTCTACCTGCCAGTAGCCACTCTTCAGGTCCAAAGTCGAAAACCATTGTGCTCCTTCCATTGCATCTACAGTATCGCTTATTCTTGGTAGTGGGTAGCTGTCTTTCTTTTCTTTGTCACATCATTCAGTCTGCGGTAGTCGACACAAAATCGAGTGCTTCCATCCTTCTTTCTGACGAGAACTACCGGTGATGCCCAGGGGCTTTTGGAGTTTTCGATCAGCCCGTCTTTCTTCATTGTCGATATCATTTGTTCAACTTCACCTTGTTTGGCCAAGGGGAGACGTCTTGCTGGTTGACGAATCGGCCTAGCATCTCCTGTATCGATTCGATGCTGCACCAGTTGTGTTCGGGCGTATTGCCCGCTGGGTGAAGAAAAGATATCAGCATATTCGTGTAGAAGCCTTCCAGCAACATTAACCTGATGTTGACTCAAGTTGTCTGATTTGAGAATTTGGGTTTTTTAGTTTCTCCGAGTTCATAGTCATCCGTGTGTCCATGCTGCGACAAGAGTCTTCCCGATGATGATGTATTTTGCACTTTGCTCAACTTCTGGCTCGACCATGAGGTATCGATGGCTTCCAAATTTCCCCTTTAGTTTCGTCCACACAAAAACTTTGAAGAAGGAGGTAGGCACATGTCTTTCTTGATGACAGTTGTAATTGTTGTTGAGTGTTCGTTGCCATAGACTATTGGAATCTCTTCATTTCTGTATTTCAAGACTTGATAACCGATATCGAAAATGATTCCATGGTCCTTCATGAAGTCGATTCCAATGATGCACTCGTCACATATATCTGCCACCAAAAACACATGTGAAAACTTAAGTTCTGCCATACGGATTCTAAGACGAATTTCAGGGCAGTCTTCAGACGGTAGCTGTTGGTGTTATGTAGCCATGTCATCTTCACCAAGTCTCTTCGTACAATAGAGGCGGCGGCACCGGTGTCAATTGTAGCCACGTGTTGTTTATTATTTATTGTTGGCAAGGAGTTCTTCTTGCTGGCAATTTGGTCTGCCGCTGGAGATGTCCTGTCTTGTTACAGTTCCAGCATAGAGCAACTCCGTCTCGCTGGTTTCTTTGAAATGCGAATTTGACAAGAGCATTCCTCCACTGCAACTTCTCTTACCCGATGAACGCCTTGAGAAGCATGTTCTGCATCTCCCAGAGTTAGTTCGAACGCTAATGCTTCAGGAAGGGAACGTTTTCCTGTTCGTATCGCTCGCTGAAGATTTATGTCAAATACAGCACGAACAAAGGCTTCAGTCGCGAACTGATTGATAATGTCGTCTCCTGCTGTCGGATATGCCAGATGAGCTTACCTTTCAATACCTGCTTAGAGTTGTTGCAGAGTTTCTCCTCTTTTCTGGACTCTTGTATTGAGTTGGACGCGGAAGACTTCTTGCATATGGCCATCTCCAAAGCGTTTTTCAATGACCTGGACAAGAGCGTTAAAGTTACCATTCTTTTCTGGTGGTAAAGTTTGTAACAACTAAGCAGCAGGACCTCTAAGAGCAAGAGTCAGCGCTATACATTTTTCTTCGTCATCCCAGCCATTTGTTGTGGCAGCTGCTTCAAACTGTTTCTTGTAGATTGACCAAGAACTTTGTCCATCATAGGTTGGTGGATGCATTTCCTTTTTCTTTGGATACTCACCAGAACTTTCTCGGATCTTTATTGTTCTAACCTTGTCAAGTTCTTCGGTAATACTTTGCATTTTAACTTCTATTTTTTAAAATTTGTCATCCACTTTCTCGAATTTTCCATCTACTTGCTCGAGTTTTTCTTCAACTTTCTCAATTTTTTCTTGAGATTGTTTTGCAACGTCTTTTATGGAAGCATCAAGAGCAACAAACTTGTTCTCGATCGTATCAAGCTTACCTTCGATGAGGGTTTTCTGTTCATCTAGAAGGTTCTTTTGCTGTGCTTCCATTTTTTCTATTTTTTCGAGTTGTTTCTCCATTTGTTCGAGAACACCTTGTTGTTCACTCTTTTGCTCGGTACGTTGTTTCTCTTTTCGTTCGAGAAGATTCTTTTGTTCATCCTTTTGTTCTTTACGTTGCTGTTGCAATTGATCTTTCTGTTCTTCAAATTTTGCAAGGAGAACAGCTATCATGGATGACATATCGGAACTAGTTCTTACTCGTTCTTCTACCATTTCAATTTCAAATTGAAATGTATTCACATTTTCGTTTTTTGGGTTAAATGAATGATGAGGTCATTTTTCGATCCAGCAGTTGGTAGACCTCGTTTAGTTAATTCCGTCTTAAGCTCAGTCAAACTTAACTGATTTATATGTGAATTTTTGATCATATGATTGAAATTTAAAGTTTTATGTTTTATTTGGGCTTTAATGATCTTTATTTTTGGATGCAATTAATGAAACACTAATTCATCTTATTGTTACCCTACGTTTCGCCGGTTTCTTTCCAGCTTCCTCAGGGGATTTTTTTATTTAACTAGTATAACCAAAAAAACAATTACAAGTTAGATTGATAAGGAGCATATTTAAATTTTTGTGTAAGAGCTTACTTTTAGTGGTGAAAATTAAATTTTAATACATTTTTTATTGTTATTAATTGTTTAAAAATTGTAAATAAAGAATTTAATAAATTAACATGAAAAACTAAACAAAACACAACAACAAAAACTTAGAGCTATTATCACAATTTATTATCACAGATAGGGTAACCGACGTTTCGCCGGTTTTTTTTTTCCAGGGGGCCTATAAGAAACGAACGGCAAAACAACGATAGCCACGACAAACGATAGTCGCCACAAAGATCGACTACATAAAACGATAATGCATGGTTGAAAATTTTGCCAAATAAAAATGAAAAAACAATTTTTTTTCAAGCGCATCCAACTTCACGACTATTAGTATCTGTCAAAAAATTGATAGAGAAACAACATCTTGAGTGGGAAAATATTTTTTTTTACTTTTCTTGTGCAATTTAATAAAATTTTCTATTCAGAAACATTATAAAATTGGAGTTATGGACATATTTCTTGATTTCAACTATTTATTTTTCAAGTTTAAAGAAGAAAATCATCTCTCCGAGAACTTTATCTCTGCCATTGCCAATTGGCCATGAAGATTGAAATCAATTGTTTGTTTTATTGTATGTTGAGTTGTGGTGCTTTAATAAAATAAATACAAATCGTTTTAATATTTTTTTATGTTTAAAAGAACATACGCTCTTCCAACCCTCGATGTTTTTTTTCCGGAGGTCCACTTTCATTGAGTTGAGAGTGTCTGCCAAATTGTTCCAATGTATTTTGGATTAAGCCTTGGCTTGGGTGTTTGGTAAATAATTCTTAGCTTTAACTTTAAGAAAATTCATAAGTTTTGTCTGTGTTTGCGGTCTATAAAATATTTAATTATTTTCATTCTTCATTTCCAAATACATTGTAGTCATATTTTACATATTTTTTGCCGAACAGGAATATCACTGGCAGACACGAAATTTTTTTTTGACAAAAAAAAAAAACAAAAAACTAAAGTTAAACCACGAATAAAAAATGTATTTATTTACATCTTCTCTTCCCATTATTTTTCTATTTCAATTATTTCAAGAGGAATGTCACTAGTAGACACAAAATATTTTTTACAACAAAACCAAAACGAAAGCCAAACGACAGCAAAATGTCAGTCGTATTGAAAAAACGAGTATCGTTCAGCCTTAAACGATTATCGTTTTACGCAGTCGCGTGTCATCGTTTTTATACGATAATCGTTTTACGTAGTCGCTTTTGAACGATAACTAGCCGAGTTAAACGATAATCGTTTTACGTAATAGGCCCCCAGCTTCCTCAGGGGATTTTTTTATTTAACTAATATAACCAAAAATACAATTACAAGTTAGATTGATTGAGCATATTTAAATTTTTGTGTAAGAACTTACTTTTAGTGGTGAAAATTAAATTTTAGTACATTTTTTATTGTTATTAATTGAATTTAAAAATTTTAAGTAAAGAATTTAATAAATTAACATGAAAAACTAAACAAAATACTACAACAAAAACTTAGAGCTATTATCACAATTTATTATCACAGACTTTAATTTATAGCAACACTGTATGCGCAGCTGATACTATCGATGTCTTCTTGATAGTTCATCGTTCGGTTTATTTTTAGCTGGATGCGCAGACTTTCCAATGTGTGTTGTCAATCATGTGTTGTGAGAGTGCTGTGGATGGTCTCTTTTTCCTAATGTCAGCTTCATGCTCTGACATTCTTATGTCGTTTTCCAAAATTATGGGAGTGAATCACTCCTTTTTTGTGCAATTTTGGAATTTGTTCACGAAGAATTTGACAAGTGATTTGACGTTTGCTTTGCATGTGTTTGTAATATTAAATAATGAATAAAATAATAACACAATCTTTTAAATTCACTTTTAGTGATTTTTTACAATACTTTCTTGAATTTTGTTTGTAAATAAATATAATTTCCTTCACAAAAAAAAAGTTAAAACAACCACTCAACAATTTGACAAGCAGTCCATGAAATCAAATGTAGAAGTATTGGTAATCACTCCGTCACTCCTTCAAAATTTTGGTAGTGAAGAATTCACTCCAAAAATTCACTCCTTTTTGAATTTTGGAATTTGAAACCACTCCTTTTCGGAGTGATTATATAGCTAGGAGTGTCACTCCTTGAAATTTGGAAAACGACGTTACAGCTAATTTTCTTTTTTTTTGTTCCTATGTATACCATGTTACATGTGTTATTGTTGTTGCCTTTGCAGGAAATTTGGTAAACAACATTGTGTTGCTCTGTTTTTTCTATTTTTGGTTTTATGTTAGTGAATATTCTGTTGAGTTTATAGTTAGCTTTGTGTGTGAAAATTGCCTTTTCTCTGTCTATTGGAACTGTAATGTTCAGCGTATGGTTATCGGTGAGGGTGGGAAGAGGTACCTGATCAATGAATGAAATTTTGTTCTTTAAAATTTTTCATAGAATAGGTTAGGGTTAAAAATAAACAAATGAGATCTGGTTTTGGGATATTTTTTGTAAATCAAGGAAAAAAGAATGCATGCACAGTTTTATTTGTTTGCGCATTGATTTGTTTTGTGTTTATTTTTTTTTGTCTTGTTGAACTGGGGTATCAAATCATGAGTATCTAAGTAGGTAGGTGAAACAAGTAGGTTGTAGCAAAGATTATAGAATACAAAGATGTCGCATCCCATACAAATTATCGGAACCCCAAATTTTTCGGGTGGTACGTGATATGGCGTACCACAACATGTTGCTAGTAGGAAAATGTTGCGAGAGCGAGGGAATTCCTTAAAAAAATTGGAATCTCTTAAAAAAAATTAATGTGGCCTTCTCTCTTTTTCTTTTTTGTTCTCGTGTCCTTGTGTGTTGTGTTATGAAGCGCACTATCGTTGCGACAAGGGTGATGGTATTTGTTTTCTTTTTTATTTTCTACTATTGAAGTATCGTGCTGTAAGGATATTCTTTATTTATATATATTTTTTTGATATTTTGTTTCCTTGCGTTGCTGATTATTTTAAGTAGCTAAGAATTTTTTAAGCCGAGGGTGGTTTTCTGTTTTCTGTTTTTATTTTTGTTTTCTTTGTTTGTATGATCGTGCACACACATTATTATATGGATGTTTTTTTGTTTCGTTTGGTAGGGCAGGTAAAGTATTGAAAGAGTTATTTAGTGTGGCTAATAAGGGAAGGTAAGGTATTGAAGGATTTATTTTGCGTGGATGGTGAGGGCAGGTAAATTATAATTATTTATTATAAAAAAAAGGATATAGGAAATATAAATTTTTTTTTTTAATTTTTATTTGCTTTTTGGAAATTTTACAATTTGGTGATTATTTTAAAAATTAATAACTCTGGTTCTATTTGCGCTAGAAACTTTATAGGTGAAAAAAAATTAAATCTTCAATTAAAAAAAATGAAAAGTGATATTATTCGATTTAACAATATGTATGTATAAATCTTTGAATCAATATTTAAAGATTGCCCCACACTTATATCATTTTTTGTATCGCATTGTGCGTCTTTAAAAATTGTTGGCTTTAAAAAGTTGTAACTTATTTTATCGGCGTCATACACTTACATATGATTGAGGCATATAATTAAAGCTCAAATAATAATTTTTTTAGTGTAGGTTGTTATATAAAAAAAATTAACAAGAGGTTGATGTTTTTTTTTAAATAAAAACTTATAGCATTAAAAGATTCCACCTCTTTTTGTTGATATCGTACGGAAGCAGTTAATATTCTTTGCTGAAATAATGGTATAAAATTTGTAGTAGATTGTTATGTGATTTTAATAATCATTTTTATACTTTTTTTTAACGAACAGACTTAAATTTAGTTTAATTCTTGAGAAAAAATAGTACACTTTGGGATGCTACATTTTTTTTGCAAAATTTTCATAAAAAAATATTTGACAAAATTATAAAGAAAAGTTTTCTGGGCGTTTCAACCGTTTTGTATTTTTCAATTTTTAATTTGATATGACAGAAAATTGAAATTTACTGATAAGATATATAATAGCATAATGGATTTTTGATCAAATTGTTAGTTGTTTTCATTGCCAGAATTCAGAGGTTAAGGTAAAAATATGGAGTTTAACACCACCAAGTAATATCTTTTTACCGACTTCCAAAAAGGAGGAGGTATATTCGACTGTATTTTTTTGTTGTTACCTCATAACTTTGGACTGAGTGAACCAATTTTGATAATTCTTTTTGTATTGGAAAGCTGGTGGCTGCCATGTGGTCGTTCAGTTCTGGCCATAGGAAGTATTAGAAAAACCATAAAACCCAGTTTTAGCCATGGAAGTCGGTTTTGTTTTTTGATAAAAATGATTATTGTTCATGCCTTCTAAAAGCATGATTTATATTTATTTCGAAAGATGGAATGATTACACTAGTTTACAAAATAATAAACAAAATTTGACACCAAATACCGTTGTACTTTTTGTATAGATTTTAGCCGAGAAAACTTGAAAATCTAATTTAAAAAAATGTTTATGGATAGTTTATCAAAATATAATTTTTCAAAGTTTTTTGTCGTTATTTTTCCCAGCATACTTAGTATTCGGGCTATATCTTCAGAAATAAACGATCAATTAGAACAGAAGAACCGGCACCTGAAAGCTGTGGAAATAAGCAAAAACAGTTTAACTTTTTTGGGTAACTTCAGATGTTTAAGTGCAATGTATCAAAACATTTTTAAAAAATCGATTTTTTAAAGGTAATTTTTGACAAAAAACCTCTAAGTTTAAGGTCAAGCACAACATTTGTTGAAACAGACGGCCAAACAGTCTAAGAAATAGACTCTCAGTCATAAATACGAACAGATAGACAGAAGGACAGACAGAAAGATACACAGAGGGACCGAAAGGCAGACAGAAAGACAGACAGATGGACAGACACATAGCGAAACGAAAAGACACATAGACACACGGATAGACAGACAGCCAAACGGACAGACAGACAGATGTACAGATGAACGAACATACGGAGGAGTAGATACACAGATATACGGACGGTGATCATACAGACAGTCAGACAGACAGACAGCCAAACGGACAGACAGATGGACAAACCGACACAATGGAGAAACTGACAAACACACAGACGGACATAAAGATAGATTTACAGACAGACGTTTAAAAAATTAAAGGGCCAACTTAGGACTGTGTGCAGTCAGCATCGTTAAGTTTAAGCAGTGGATGGAATTAAAAAATTATAAAACTTCAAAGGAAAAATGGAAGAAGATGATAAATTGGAGTACTGCAGAATATATCTGAGAAATTCCAAAAGAAATAAAATGTTTGGATTGTCTCCTGAAGATGAACGACAGCAAGCACGCATCTGTTTGTGTGAATGGTTTTGGTTTAGACAGAGAGGGTTATATAAATTGTGTTAGACAACAAAGAGAGGAGTAAGGAAGAAGACTACAAATGCTGTGTCTGCAGAATAAATCAGAAGAAAAAAAAAAATTATTTCACTAGTTGTCAATGTTGTCCTCTCACTCGCACTTAAGAGTTAGTTGCTAGTTGATTTTATTTTTGCCGTTTATGTCCCGTTTATGTCCGTTTTTTCTTTCAAAAGTTGGCTTTTATGTGTATTGCTACACACACAAATTTTAATCAAAATCATTAGAGCCGTTTTTGAAAAAAATTAATTTTTCTATTTCCGTTATATGACAGGTACCGTTAGTTTTGGTCATAAAAAAAATTTCAATTTCCCCTCTAGGGAATCACCAAAAAATAATAACTACCAAGTTTGAAGAAAATCACTTCACTCGTTTAGGCTGAAGCTCGAGGTATAGACAGACAGACAGAATTGCCGGACCCATTTTTTTGGCATTATCCATCATCGTTATGTCATGTAAAATTGTTATTTCGAGTTCCATTTTTTTTCCGAATCCTAAACTTGCCCTTCGTACCTATATCGCAAGTAAAAAAATCTGTACGAATCATTTGTCCCTGTCTAATGTTAAATCTTCATCCCGAATTTTATCTGTGTAGAATGTTTTTCAAATGGGTTTCGGTTATATTTTACCTGTTGAAGTCTAAAAACAAGCACCCTTATTTTTAATCGGCAAGAACTTTTCTTAGAGCAATCTTATTTACTTTATTCTTATGTCATTAGATTCAACATCAAAAAATACCTTAAAAACATGAGTCATATGATGACATTCGACAAACAATTTTTTTCAGTATATTTTTGACCTTCACCCCCTCCATTTTGTCCGCTCAAAAACACCCTTCCACCCATCTTTTTACTATAGACTTATTTTTGTCCTTGGTTCTTATCAAAAAAGCAAACCTTTTGCCAAGTTTCATGAGTGTAACAATTTTTTTAATGCCTATTTTACATATTTATCAATAAAATAAAAACAAAAAAATTGAAAAATTTTGTTTTTTAAACAGTTCCAATGATTTAGCAATTTTACCTTTTGAAATAAAATATTTAGTAATAAAATCCTAAATCAAGAAGAATATAGCTTTCACATGTTTTTGTTTTGTCATAATACGATAATTTTTTACTGAAATACAGCCTATCGAAAATCACTAAACAAATCACAAGCATCTGTGCATTAGCACTAAAAGAGCTCAAAAATAAAAACAAAACCTACCCTCGGCTAAAAAATATTCTACAAAATCTTCAACACGAAAAATATACAAATATCTAAAAAAGGAAAAAAAAACGAATGAAGAAAATCCTTACAAAAGAAAAGATTTTTCCAAACGCAATGAAACAAGAACAAAAATTTATATAATTATCCTCCACCACAAAAAAAAACCAATTATTTCAAAGACGATTGCCGTGGCAAACGAAAAAAAGATACCTACACAGACACACCTGAAACCAATGCACCTGTGCGTTGCCATCCTATAAAAAGAGAACAAAAAAATAAAAAACAGAAACCACCCTCGGCTAAAAAATATTCTACAAAATATTAAATTCTTAAAGTCTTCATATTAACAAAAAAAATAATCTGAAAAGAAAAAAAAAACGGGAATGCAAAAAATCCTTTCACAAGAGTGAAGATCTGGGTAGACGAACTGGCTAAAAGTAAGAAAAAAAAACTCCACCACAGTGATCGTCATCGGCACCGTTGCCGTAAGAAGCAAAACAAAATCAAAAAAAAACAGAAGAAAGAAAACGAAAGAGATTCCATTTTTTTAAGGAATTCCCTCGCTCTCGCAACATTTTGCAGCTAGCAACATGTTGATCACATAAGACACTTCAAATTTTTGGTTTCGATAACTTCTATGGGATGCGACATCTTTGTATTCTATAATCTTTGGTTGTAGGTACCTACATATAGTAACATATCTGCTACACTTTGTTTTTAATTTTGATCAAGTTAAGTTAGTAGGTAGGTACATCGTACATACCTATGGCGATCAAATAGTAACTATGTACAAACGTTACTTAACGTAGGTAGAACACAGATATACTTACACAAATAAACTAATTTAAACCGTAGTCAGTCAGATATGTTTGTAATTATATTATGTATGTAGCAAATACTACGTATCTCATTGTTGTAGGTACATTATAATAGGCAGGTTTATGAAATTAAACTAGTTTTATAAACTTTAGATTTTGATCAACTACCTACGATTTTTATTCACAAAACAGAACATAAAAATTTATTTTACAAAAGAAATTATAAATTGTATGTACAAATTGTATAACAACACAGGGATTTTTCAGGTTCCGTAGCCAGAATCATGTAGAGACAAATAATATTTGAAAATAAGTAGGTAGGTAAGTATGTACTTACGAATTTTCAAAAATATAAAAATGTTTAAATTGAAATACCTGAAATACTGAACACATCTCAAAATATCCCACTAGACTGGAAGTATGAAGTGCCCTTCCTGGAAAGGAAGTTTCGAGAGACAGGGACGAGAGCCTTCGAGGACGTTCTCGAGTCTCGAGATTCCGGTATAAAAGGGCAGCGTAGACACCGACCGGATACAGTTTAATCTTGAAAGTGAAAGAGTACAGTACAAAGTGAAATAAAGTGTTGCGAATTGTTAGTAGTAAATAAAGTGATTTAAAAGTGTGTTTGTTTGAGCGAATAATAAAAGTAAATTGAGTTGAAATAAAGTGTGTTCTTATTTGAACGGAAATATAAGTGGAAATTAAATAAGTTTTATTGTGAACCCGGAATAAAACATTACATTGGTGTCGGAAAAGTGGAATAAAACTTATTTATTTGTGCGAATCAGATAATTTCGCGAATAAAATAAAAAGTGCGCGTGTGTTTTAACAATAAACAAAGTGTAAAACATTTTAAAATAAGTAAAAGTGCTCGCGTTTTGAAAAGTTAAAATGGGTAAAACACTAAATCAGTTAAGTTTGACTGAGTTGAAGGCGGAATTAACTAAGCGAGGTCTTCCTACTGCTGGATCAAAAAATGATCTCATTATCCGTCTACAGGATTATTTAACCCAGAAAAACGAAGATTTGGATACATTTCAATTCGAGGTTGAAATGATAGAAGAACGAGTAAGTACTAGTTCCGATATGTCATCCATGATGGCTGTTCTCCTTGCAAAATTTGAAGAACAGAAAGAACAAATTGAGACACAACGCAAGGAACAGAGAGAACAATTAGTGTTCTCGAAAAAATTGAGGCACTACGTACCGAGCAAAAGAGTGAACAACAGAATCTTCTCGAAAAATTAGAAACCCAAAAGAACCTTCTAGATGAACAGAAAAACCTCATCGAAGGTAAGCTTGATGCTATCGGGAACAAGTTCGTTGCTCTTGATGCTTCCATCAAAGGTGTTGAAAAACAATCTCAAGAAAAGTTCGAGAAAGTTGAAGAAAAACTCGAGAAAGTAGAAATAAAATTCGATGACAAATTGAAAGGAATGGAAGTTAAAATGCAAAGTTTTACCGAAGAACTTGACAAGGTTCGAAAAATTAAGGTGCGAGAAAGTTCTGGTGAGTATTTAAAGAAGAAGGAAATGCATCCACCAACCTTTGATGGACAAAGTTCTTGGTCGATCTACAAGAAACAGTTTGAGGCAGCTGCCACAACAAATGGCTGGGATGACGAAGAAAAATGTATAGCTCTGACTCTTGCTCCTAGAGGTCCTGCTGCTGAGTTGTTACAAACTTTACCACCAGAAAAGAATGGTAACTTTAACGCCCCTGTCCAGGTCATTGAAAAACGCTTTGGAGATGGCCATATGCAGGAAGTCTTCCGCGTCCAACTCAATACAAGAGTCCAGAAAAGAGGAGAAACTCTGCAACAACTTCAAGCAGATATTGAAAGGTTGGCTCATCTGGCATATCCGACAGCAGGAGACGACATTATCAATCAGTTTGCGACAGAAGCCTTTGTACGTGCTGTATCTGATATAAATCTTCAGCGAGCAATTCGAACAGCTGGAAAACGTTCCCTTCCTGAAGCATTAGCGTTTGCACTGACTATGGAAGCAGCAGAACAGGCTTCTCAAGGCGTTCATCGGTTAAGAGAAGTTGCAGTGGAGGAATGCTCTTGTCAAAAACTCGCATTCCAAAGAAACCAGCGAGACGGAGCTGGAACTGTAACAAGACAGGACATCTCCAGGGGCAGTGCAGATTGCCACCAAGAAGAACTGCTTGCGAACACTGTGGAAACAGAAATATTGCCCAACAACAGGTAAGCGATACAACTAACACTCATGCTCATCTTGATTCCCATTCGGGAAACGAGTAAGAACCAACTTCGAGGGGCAGAAGCTGGTTTCTGGTATCGATGGCCCCAGAACCACAATTCAAGTCTCACAGACTAAATGAGACAACAAAAGTCTGACAGTGGAGGCGACCATAAACAACAAACAACACGTGGCTACAATTGACACCGGTGCCACCGCCTCCATTGTACCAAGAGACTTGGTGAAGATGACATGGCTACATAACACCAACAGCTACCGTCTGAAGACCGCCACAGGAGAAGCAGCAAGGGTGTACGTTGAAGTTCGTCTTACGATCCGTATGGCAGAACTAGAGTTTTCGTATGTGTTTTTGGTGGCAGATATATGTGACGAGTGCATCATTGGAATCGACTTCATGAAGGAGCATGGAATCATTTTGGATATCGGTAATCAAGTCCTGAAATACAGAAATGTAGAGATTCCAATGGTCTATGGCACTGAAAACTCGACAACAATTAGAACTGTCATCAAAGAAGATATGTGCCTGCCTCCTTCTTCAGAAGTTTTTGTGTGGACCAAGTTAAAGGGGAACTTTGGAAGCCATTGATACCTCATGGTTGAACCAGAAGTTGAGCAAAGTTCCGAAAACATCATCATCGGGAAGACTCTTGTGGCACCAAAGAACAACATGGTACCTGTACGGATACTTAACATCAAACCGTACCCAATCAAGCTTAAGAGAGGAGAAGTTGTTGGGCAATGTGAATCTGTGGCCGCAATAACTAAGATCAACGAGGTGGATACACAGATGACTATGAACTCGGAGAAACTAAAGAAACAAATTCTCAATTCAGACAACTTGAGTCAACATCAGCTTAATGTTGCGGGAAGGCTTCTTCACGAATATGCTGATATCTTCTCTTCCCCCAGCGGGCAGTACGGCAGAACACAACTGGTGCAGCATCGAATCGATACAGGAGATGCTAGGCCGATTCGTCAACCAGCTAGACGTCTTCCCTTGGCCAAACAAGGTGAAGTTGAAGAAATGATATCGACAATGAAGAAAGATGGGCTGATCGAAAATTCCAAAAGCCCTTGGGCATCACCGGTAGTTCTCGTCAAAAAGAAAGATAGAAGCACTCGATTTTGTGTCGACTACCGCAGGCTGAATGATGTGACGAAGAAAGACAGCTACCCACTGCCAAGAATCAGCGATACTCTAGATGCAATGGAAGGAGCACAATGGTTTTCGACTTGAAGAGTGGCTACTGGCAGGTAGAAATCCATCCAGAAGATCGGGAAAAGACGGCTTTCTCCACAGGAAATGGTCTGTGGCAGTTTAATGTCATGCCGTTTGGGCTATGTAATGCCCCAGCTACTTTTGAGCGCTTGATGGAGTGCGTTTTGAATGGATTAACCTGGAAATCTTGCCTAGTCTATTTGGATGATGTCATCGTTTACGGAAAAACATTTGATGACCATTGTGAAAACCTAAAGGCTGTATTCCAGAGGCTACGAGAAGCACATCTTAAGTTGAATCCAAAGAAATGTGCACTTTTCAAGACCGAGGTTAAATATTTGGGGCATATCATCTCATCCCAAGGAGTGAAGACTGATCCTGAAAAAGTTGACACTGTGAAGAACTGGCCAACCCCTCAGGACAAGCATCAACTTCGGAGTTTCCTCGGTCTGTCAACGTACTATCGACGATTTGTGAAGGATTTTGCGAGAATCGCCAAAAGCTTGCACCAACTTACGGAGAAGGGTTAACCCTTTAAATGATCAGGTGAGTGTGAGAAAAGCTTTCAGGAACTAAAGCTGCGGTTATGTGAAGCTCCTGTGCTGGCCTATCCGACTCCAGGCAAACAATTCATCATTGACGCAGATGCAAGTAATGTTGGAGTTGGTGCTGTTTTATCGCAAGTTCATGACGGAGAAGAAAAGGTCGTTGCCTATTTCAGCAAGGTACTCTCGAAACAAGAAAGAAACTATTGCGTGACCAGAAGGGAACTTCTAGCTCTAGTATTGGCAACAAAGCACTTCCATAAGTACATCGATGGACAGAAGTTCCTTCTTCGCACAGATCATGGTGCGCTAAATTGGCTTTTGAACTTCAAAAATCCAGAGGGTCAAGTAGCAAGATGGATCGAGATACTTCAGACGTATCAATGTCAGATTCAACATCGAAGAGGAAAGCTGCATTCAAATGCAGACGCATTATCTCGGCGCCCGTGCAAGCAAGACTGCAAGCATTGCACACGACTAGAAGAAAAGGAAGTTGTCGCTGTTAGAAGAACGAGAGCTGATCCCATTTGCGGCTGGAGTAATGAAGACCTCAGAATGGCCCAACAGGAAGATTCGGACATCGAACCCATCCTTGCATGGAAGGAACATCAAGAGAAACCAGAATGGGCCGACATCTCCGACCGAAGCCCCACTCTAAAAGCATATTGGGCACAATGGGACTCACTTCATGTGCAAGAAGGGCTACTCAGGCGTAAGTGGGAATCCGCAGATGGTAAATCCTATGTAATGCAGCTAGTCGTACCTCAGTCAAAGGTAAATGATGTTCTCCGAGAGATGCACGGTGGAATTTCTGGAGGCCATTTAGGCATCAACAAACGCTGGAAAAGCTACGACAGCAATTCTACTGGTTACGTATGAGAGAAGACGTTGAAAAGTGGTGCCGAAAATGTGATACTTGTGCCGCTAGCTAGAAAAATCCAAAGCAAGATGCAGCAGCACAATGTGGGTGCACCTTTTGAGAGAATTGCAATAGACGTAGCAGGTCCTTTTCCCGAGACCAACAACGGAAATCGATACATCCTTGTAGTGATGGACTACTTCAGCAAATGGCCTGAGGCATTTGGCATTCCAAACCAGGAAACCAAAACAGTTGTGGATAAGATTGTCTTTCATTGGGTGAGCAGGTTCGGAGTACCCATGGAACTTCATTCCGACCAAGGAAGGAACTTCGAATCTAAGATTTTTCAAGAGGTTTGCTCACTCCTTGGCATCAAGAAGACGCGAACAACACCGCTTCATCCACAATCTGATGGGATGCTTGAGCGATTTAACAGGACACTTAAGGAACACCTGTCAAAAGTAGTCAATGATAATCAACGAGACTGGGACCGACATATTCCATTATTCTTGATGGCTTATAGAAGTGCAACACATAGTTCTACTGGACATACACCATCGGAAGTCATATTTGGCTCAACAATACGCCTGCCAAGTGAGATAAAATTTGGAAGTGTTCCAAACGAGCCACATGAAATGGATGAGTACGTAGATAACCTGAAAGGAACACTGGCTGACATTCACCAACGGACAAGGACAATTATAAAAGCGTCTAGTGACAGGATGAAAACAAGATATGACGCACGAGCGACAGCAACAGGGTTTCAAGAAGGAGAACTTGTGTGGTTTTACAATCCCCACCGACAAAAGGGACTATCACCGAAGCTACAACAAAACTGGGAAGGCCCTTACACAGTAATAACCAGAATTAACGACGTGGTTTACCGTATACAAAGAGGGGTAAGAGGCAAACTAAAGGTAGTTCATTGAGACCGTTTAAATCGTTATAATGCTGAAAGAAGCAATGGAGTTGTTCGGGACGAACAATCCTAAGAGGGGGGCAATGTAACGATGAATTACTGAACTACTTTAAGATAAAAGTCTGAACACACTACCTACTACTGCAAAGGTAGAAGTGTGAACGAACCTTTAGTAATTAAGAAAAATATCCCACTGAACACATCTAAAAATATCCCACTGAACACATCTCAAAATATCCCACTAGACTGGAAGTATGAAGTGCCCTTCCTGGAAAGGAAGTTTCGAGAGACAGGGACGAGAGCCTTCGAGGACGTTCTCGAGTCTCGAGATTCCGGTATAAAAGGGCAGCGTAGACACCGACCGGATACAGTTTAATCTTGAAAGTGAAAGAGTACAGTACAAAGTGAAATAAAGTGTTGCGAATTGTTAGTAGTAAATAAAGTGATTTAAAAGTGTGTTTGTTTGAGCGAATAATAAAAGTAAATTGAGTTGAAATAAAGTGTGTTGTTCTTATTTGAACGGAAATATACCTAAGTGGAAATTAAATAAGTTTTATTGTGAACCCGGAATAAAACATTACAATATATTAAAAAAAAAAAACGTGCTAGTTAGATTATCTATAAATCAAGAACAGCGGAAACGGAGAACATTCAAATGTCTGGTTTGTCTTTGATCCATATTGCAGAACCAAAATATTTGAATACCTAACTATACACCCACCGAAATAACTATAAAGGCGATGGGGATTATATTGACCCATTAATAATTCCAACAATAAAACAAAACTGCAAATACTTTCTATGGTTAGTAAGTGAAGGAAGATTAATTAATCTGAGTCTTTGAGAGTAAGGGGGAAGTAAATTATCATGTGACCAAGGAAGAAAACGAAGACAGAAACGCGAAAACCTTCTCTGAATTGATTCAAGTCTTGTTATATGAGTGGCATAGCAAGGTGACCACACTACACAGCTATATTCGAGTATTGGTCTTACAAAAGAAACAAAGAGCAGTTTTAGAACATAAGGGTCGCGGAAATCGCGACCAAATCTCTTTATAAATCCTAGCATTTTATTAGCTTTTTTAATAATGTAGTTTAAATGATCATTAAATGTTAGCTCAGGATCAAGAATAACTCCTAAGTCTGAAAACACGAGGACTTTACTTAAGTGACATGAATCAAACGAATAATTAAAAACAAACGGGACTTTTTTGCGTGTAAAACTCATGGTTTTACACTTGTCGACATTAAAAACAAGACGATTTTTATTGCACCATTCCCTAAATAAAATTAAGTCTTCTTGTAACAATAAACAGTCAGAAATACATTTAATACTTTTGAAAAGCTTAATGTCATCAGCATAAATAAGGACAGACGAATTTTTAATGATCGAAACCAAGTCATTTATAAATAAAATAAATAAAATTGGACCTAAATGGCTGCCCTGAGGGACACCTGAATTGACAATAAACTGGTTCGAACACATATTACGAATTACTACACTATAAAGCCTATTTTTTTAGATACGAGGATATCCAATTTAAAAAACTATTATTAAATCCAAGATTGCTTAATTTTAAGATTAATGTTTTATGACACAGTTTGTCAAAGGCTTTACTACAGTCAGTGAATACACAATCGACTTGCCCACGTTTTTCAAAAACATCTAAACAAAAGGACGTGAAGTTAAATAAATTAGTAACGGTAGACTTTTTTTTGACGAATCCATGTTGTTGATCACAAATAATTGACGTACAGTGAAAGGTAAATACATTACATACAATTGACTCAAACAGTTTTGGTATCACAGATAATTTAGCTATAGGTCGGTAGTTCATTATTTCCTTTTTAGGACCTTTCTTGTGCACAGGAATAATGAATGCACTTTTCCAGATATTAGGAAAAAGAGAACTTTCTTAAGACTTATTAAAGAGAATACATAACGGATATGACAAATAAGAAACACAATTTTTTAAAATAGAGGATGGCACACCATCAGGGCCTGGACTGAAACACTCATCCAGTTTTAATATACCTTGTGCTACGGTATCTTCGCTTATTTCAAAATTAATAGAATTTAAGTGAGGGAAATTCACCTTTGTAGAAGAAAAGTAAGAAGGGTTCTCTGAGTTTGAGTCATCGAAAGCTTCTTTAAAGAAGCTTGCAAACATATTTGAGATTGTCTCGGGTTCATGACTAGTTGACGATGAATTTTTCATAGAGTTTGGGTAGCCACTAGTTTTTTTCTTACAATTAACAAATTTCCAAAAATTATCAGGATTTGATTTAAGATCACGTTCAATTTTAAAGATGTAATTTTCGTATAAAGAATTTGAGTGCTCTGCAAATAGTTGCTTTATAATTAAGAATGTTTCAAGAATTTCATCGGTTCTTGTACTATTATATTTTACCCAGGCTTTGTTTCTTTTATTTTTTAAGTTTTTAAGATGTAAATCAAACCATGGTGGAACATTAGATTTGCCACGTCCTCTTTTAAGTGGAATTGTCTTACAAAAACAATCAAAGAGTGTATTATAAAAAAGGTTACACATATCATTAATATTGCAATTAGAAAATAATTGATTCCAGTTGATGGTACATAATAAATTAAAAAGTTCTATATAATATTTACTAAAATTAAATTCAAGTTCGTTAATAGAGTTTTGGTGAGGAGCAGACAAGTTTAAATTAAGCGCAATATCCAATGCGGGATGATGTCGCACGGTGGTCTTGAAAACGCAGCAGGTTTTATAAAAATGGATCCCAAAAGTAATGATGCAGATTTGTTCGAAATGATCTCAGGATTCCAAATTTGTAAATTTCAAAATCGTACCTGATCCCTTTTTTGAGTTACAGGCATTATACATATATATATATTTGACTTAGAATGGGGAAAAAAATTAAACAAAACACAAAAGCACATTATAATGTCCTATACCTTTTTGGAAAGCTAAAATATACTCCTTGAATTTGATGTTTATTTGAAGTTAATTTAGTAAATAGTTTTTGAGAAATTTAATTTCAAATTCAAAATTTAAAAAAGAAAATAATTTTTTGTATTTCAGTTATTTTTTTTTAATTTGAACCTTGTAGCAAATTTTTTTTTCAAAGTTGACTGTTCTATTTAGTTCTTAGTCAAATCCTTAAAAATAAATGCAAAAAACTATTCTAGTTTTTCAAAAATTGGAAAAAAAGATAGGCACTTTTATATTTGTTTTATTTGTTCCTAAGGAAAAAATTGTATAATGGTTATTTAATCAACAGATTTGTAAGTTCTAATCACACTTAGTGTGACTCAGAATCAACCCCAAGAACGTAGTGGTATTTTGGCTCCTTTTTTGAGGTTTTTTGTTCATTTTTGGTGTTTTTTTAATGTTTTTTTTTGCCATTTTTAGAGTTTTGTATTTTTTTTTTATTTTTATATATTTTTAAATTATTTTAATAACGTTCTGAATATTTCAAGACTATTTTTGAAATGTAAGAGCTATATATTAAGTATATCAGAAAAATATCCCACATAACATAGATTTCAGGACAGCTAAGGTCCTCAGGGACCACAAAACCGTTTCTCGATTTTCATCGTAGGAGCCATTTTCCATGAATTCATAATGACGTTTCGCGTTAATTTAAAAAAAAAGAAGATGTCCTGATCAGCAGCGTGTTACAGTGACCTTTTTTTCCAATATATTTGAGGCTAATTCTTTTTTTATTTGAAAAAAAATTTCAAAATAGCTAAAAGAAAATTTGGAGAAAAGATACATTTTTCCTTAAATCTTAAAAACTAAGATACTTTTTAACATGCGGTTTCTTGTTTTTGACTTAAAATCAATGAGAGCATTGATTTGTGTAAAAAAAATTTACCCTTTATTAAAAACAAATGAATAAAATAAACTAAAAGAAAAAAAAATATTTTTTTTTTAAATAATAACTTTAAAATTAAATTTCTCAAAAACTATTTACTCAATCAACTTCAAATAAACATTAAACTCAAGGAGTGTCGATCTTCGTCAATTAGCTTAACAGTCGAGGCAATGACTGCAGTTTCGGCGCTATGGACGGTATCACAGAAAAATATTAAGTCTAGTGTTCTTCTTAAACTATTTGTCACTCCATTAAACTGGCTTAGTCCACATGACGACATACCATCAATAAATGAAATTTCAGTTGAGCTCGAGGCATTTACGGGAACGTAGAAGTTATCGTCATCAATTTTAACCCAATCAAGGTTTGGTAGGTTAAAGTCACCTACAATCAAAATTTCATCTTCAGGTTCCAAAAGCACATAGATACTTTCTATGCAGTCATTCAATTTTTCATAAATTTCTGTATTAGAATTCGGAGGAATGTAAGCTGCTATAATGAATAAATTTCCAGAGTCAAGTTGAATTTTCATGCCCAAAGCTTCAATATTGGCTGTTCTAAAGTCGTTGATCACGCATCCAATAAGTGAGTTTTTGATTGCAAAAAGTATTCCACCTCCTACAGTGTTGGAATCGTCCAAATGGTGACGATCACGTCTAAAGACTTGATAGGAGGTATCCAAAAGCTCAGAAACGAGAATAGAATTTCGCATCGGTGAAAAGCATAGATTCTGGGATGAAAAATGGTTCGACGTCGAAGTTCGACGATTATGAAAAATGAACTATTTATTGCCCACACTTTGCATTGATTTGTTTTTTCTATTTACAATAGGTAGGTACATTTTTTTGTAAGGCAAAATATTGTTTTTGTCAATAAAGATGGTGCAATAGTATTTTTTTAATGCAAAACATTATCAAGTTGCTGTAAATAGTTGTTTTAAAAAAGATTTTTTACAACCCTGATTTATTTTTTTGTATTTTTTGCTTCCATCAAAAAAATAAAGTTCACCTGTTTGAATGCAATTCAAATGTAAACAAAAACATGAATAGAATTCGCCAATTCATTCACTCTACTCTATCTAAGAACCTGCTTACCTACCTATCCATCTACCTAAATTTTCACAGATTTAAGCGACCCATACACATACACACCAGACAACACACTTGTGTGGTCACCGGAGCGAACACACCAGTGTCTTGTCTATGGGCCGCCTTATGCACGCAGACGTCATGTCGCCCAAAGACATCGACTTAATATATACCTACGCAACGCAGATACACACTGTGCTCATGTTCATATTTCACCAACACTCCGCACCTCATATGTATGTCTAGATGTCTACACACAATCGAACAATCTGATCGGTGGTGCCCAGTGTCCATGTAATCTCAAAATCAGCCGACACTCTCTTATAAAATATTTTCAATTACATATGTCCTTAAGAAATCCTATGTACGATATATACCTTTTTGAAATATTTCACAGCAGCTGATTGCTAAGAAAGTCAAAGACGAATTGAAGCACCCAGTGCAACAACCAGATAACTCCACTTTCTGAAATGTTGAGCAAATTAAAAAAAACTAGGTATCTCAAAAATAAGAAATCGAACTTATTGCAAAATATTAGTTTATTTTGAAATGAAATCATCAAAATGAATTTATTTAATTCAAGATATATCAAAAAATTGTACATTTAAGTAAAAAAATAAATAAATTTGTTTTTGGACTTGTCCTGTTTTTGCACCGATTTTAGTATGAATTAAAAGGGAACCTCGTTGTCATCTTCGTAGTCTGAGTTTTCAGCTTCTTGAACTGACTGCTGCGACATCAAGTTATTGTAAAAAGGCATATCCGCTGCAGGAACATACTTTTGCGCCAAGTTTATGACATCCTCATATTTCTTGGGGTTGAGGGAAAGACTATTTGTATATAATAGTTTTGGCTTAAAGGGGTCACCATGCAAGTTTGCTTTTATTTCTATGTCGTATGTCGTAAATGGCCCATGGTGACTAATGGAAGCTGAAACGCTTGCCATATTTTCTTCTTTTGTGTAGCAAAATCTTCGATATTTCGAGATGGTCCACTTAATACGATCTTTGTTGGTCACAGTTTTCTTGTAAAACGGAGCCAGGCTCGTTTTAAAATCAAATATGTCCTTATTGCTCACTGATATCACATTAAACTTTTTGGAACACTTTTCCACTAAATTCTGCCAGTCCTTTGGTAGATAAAGACGTTCTACTCTTCGTTTTTGTTTTTCTATAACGCCAAAAGAGCGATCGCAGGGCAAAAAACTGTGTCCCGGTTCTGGTAAGTGTTGTTCAATAAGGCTTATATTTTTGTGTTTTACAAGAGCATATACCTAAATATTGGACGAGAGTGTTGTTTTTATTTTGAGCGCCACAGTTATCAGAAAATAAATATAATTTCGTCACAGTTTCACTTAAAATGTGTTCAATGAAATGATGCAAAAAGCTTATGACTTCATTTGGACCCTTTTTCCCGATGGTCTCATCATACATGTACATGATCCATTTTCATATTCGGAGCCCGATATGGAAAAATCTGATTCACTTTCACTCATTTTTTTTTAATTACGTACCCTCGCACCAAGAATTAACTGAACCAAATGATACATTTCAAAACAATACAGTAAATTCAAGCAAAAACTTTTTTATACACTCATACCTGTAAACCTCGTTTACTGTTATGAAAAGCAAAAGCTTACTTTGTTAAAAAGCGGTGCAAAAACAAGACAACTCCAGGAGATGTCTTATTCTTGCTCCGTTTTGAATAGAGTGATAACTCCAAACCCGAGTTTCCTTATCCAAGAGTCAATGGATTTGTCATTTTTTTACACCGAACGATGCAGGATTTTTTTTTTCGTATTTCTGCATTAAAAAACATATTTCGCAAAATAGTGGAGTTATCTGGTTGTTGCACTGGGTGCTTCAATTGAAATCACTTCTATCTACCCACATGCACTCCTTTTTTTATTTTCGCGGCAGAGTGAGTAAGATCATGGTCGTAAGAGATCCTTTCTTATTGTTCTCTTTTTAAATTAAAAAAAAAGCTTTTTTGTCGGCTGAAAAATTCTCTTCTCCTCTTTGATTCCAATTTAAAAAGCTCTTGTCGGCTGAAACGTGTCGGCTGGAAAAAATTTTGATGACATTTTTTTTCTATGGGATGCGATATCTGTATATAATTCTCTGTGATAATACCCTCTATCCCATGAAATGGCCCCACACCATGCCAAGAAAAACATCCCCAAACAAGAATACTAGCCCCACCATCCTTAACAGTCTATATTTTATACTGCGGGTCACATTTCAACTGCCCCACGCGGGGAATTTCCGTATGGGGCAAATGCCTCTTATGCCCCATAGGGGGGCATTTCCAAATGACCCGCAGTATAAAATATAGACTGTTAAGGATGGTGGGGCTAGTATTCTTGTTTGGGGATGATTTTCTTGGCATGGTGTGGGGCCATTTCATCGGATAGAGGGTATTATGGACCACCTTAAATACAAGGAAATCCTAAGGGACACTATTCTACCTCTTACTGAGAAGGAAATGCCTTTAAAGTGGACATTTCTACAGGATAACGATCCAAAACATAACACCACCATCGATGAACCTCAACAACGAGGTTGAGCGCCTCTTTGGGGATAATCTTTTCACAGTGATGCAGAAAGCCCGAAGTGCCGTTCCCACAAATTATCGGCAATTGAGTGAGGGAGATAAGTCCGCGGCCTTAGCCACCTTCATCTTTACATTATGCAATTAAAGAAGCTCCGCATACTGACGTACAATGTCAATTCATTGTACAGCCTGGAAAAGAGGACATCATTTCACTTGTTCATGAAGAACCACAATCCAGACATTGCCCTAATTAGCGAAACCAACGTGACAAGGAAGAACAATATCGATATCCGTGGATTTAACACCTATCGTCGGGATAAAACGGAGAACCGCAGAGGAACCGCAATATTTGTCAAGAAGAAACTGAGCACCAGCGAAACCATCATCACCGGACTCCTCACCAGTGAAGCCACTGCCATCATCTTAAACGTAGGGAGAGATGAAACTTTGACGATTATCAGCGTATACTTCAAGTGCAGCTCCACCGTCAGAAACATCCAAAAAGATCTGCAAACCCTCAACGGCATCCTGTCAAGAAGCACTTATGGACTCATCGGCGGTGATTTTAATGCGAGACATCACCTTTGGATGGATACAACTATTAGCATCGGAGGCAAGGCGATAGCTGACTGGCTGGATGTCAACAGTTCTCTACACTCCCTAGTAACAGTCTCCCAACCAAAACCAACCTACCCGAGAACGCCATCAACGCTGGACTTCTTTCTCGCAACATCAAACCTCATCCACATCGAACCAGCCTACAGCAACTTCAACTGTTCAACAGTACCCAGCGACTCGGACCATGAAGCTGTTCAGCTTATTATCCAGCTTCACCAACCCATCTCCCTAGCAGCACAACCATCGGCGTGCTTCATCAACTACAGAAGTTTTGACGTAGACCGGCTGCAGAGAGACGTCGAACAAACCGTCACGCTCCCTCCACACAATAAGAACCTTGAGAATACTGAAATTGATGCTGCTATTGACTCCCTAGAAATGGCAATTACAAGCGCAGTGGACAACCAAAAACAGCCGAAGACATCAAAGGACCGCTACCAACATCTCCCAGAACAGGTGCAAAACCTATACGCCCACAGACAACGGTTAAGGAAACGCCTCCAAAGGATTCACCAACGGGACCTGAATACATCAAACCCCAACTACCGGACAGTGTGGAGTGAGCTACAGTGCACTAACATCATGCTCCGTAACTCCATTCAGCACTATAACAACACACAGTTCCAGAAGAGACTGCAGTCAATAAAGCCAGGGCCTGATGCCTTCAAGAACATCAACCGAATTGTTGGACAGAAATCACCAATGCCGGAAGTCGTTAACACCAACAATGGAGAAGCAACAACATATCTGGAAAAAGCAGAAGCATTTGCAGCCCACTTTGAAAGTAACTTCACACCGAACCCTTCCGCAGACTCAGACTTTATAGAGGAAGTCGAGGCATCCATCCAAAGGACTCTGCTACCTAACCCGGATAAAGTGACATTCAGCGACACAAATCCTGCAAGTGATCCTACTGACAGCCCAAACCTGACTACCCCAGAAGAGATTGCCGAAATAATTAACCTATCCAAACCGAAAAAATCAGCTGGACCGGATGGCATCTCCAACTTCATCATAAAGAGGCTCCCGCAAACAGTGATAATCTTCTTGGCTATCATCCTCAACAACTGCATAAACAACTGCTACTTCCCACAGAAATGGAAAACTGCAAGAATTGTGGCGATTCCTAAGAAAGGTGCTAGGAACATCATCTCCAATTACAGACCAATCTCTCTTCTCAACAATCTTAGTAAGCTCTTGGAAGAGCTGACACTCAGGAAGCTGAAGAAGTTTTGCAGCGATAACAACATCATCCCAGACATGCAGTTCGGTTTTCGGGAGAAGCACTCCACACTGCATCCGCTCATGAAGTTCCACCAAGACATCACCTCAGCTTTAAACAACAATCAAGTTACCGTCGCATGCTTTCTGGATGTCGAGAAAGCATTTGACAGCGTATGGATCGATGCCCTTATCCATAAACTTCATTTACTAAGCTTTCCTTTGGCACTAATTAAAATTATTTTTTCTTTTCTCTCTTCCAGAAACTTTTTTGTGCAAGTGGAGGATCGGAAATCACCAATGAAAGTCATTCGAGCTGGAGTTGCTCAAGGATCCAAACTTGGCCCCTTTCTATACAGCATCCTGACATCAGACCAACCGCCTGCAAGTGAGTGCGAGAACCTGCTTTACGCGGACGATTCACTCACATACTGCAAGTCCATCTCGCCAAACATAGCTGCCAGGAAAGTCGAAGCTCACATTCGGAAACTGTATGAGTTCTACAGTAAATGGGGTATCCGGATCAACTCATCCAAGTCTAACTATTGTGCCTTAGGCGATCAGGAGGTAGAGGCAGTCGATCGGCTGGAAGCTGCAGAAGCATCACATTGACACTTCCAGATGGAACTAGATTGCCAGCCAAACGCAGCGCCAAGTACTTAGGAATCAACTTTAACGAGCTCCTCAGATTCAACAATCACTCCCGTTTGGTCCTCAAAAAAGCCAACTTTGCCTTCCATCGCCTTCACCCTCTGATGAAAAAAAGAACAGGATTAAGTCAACCAACGAAACTCTTGATCTACAAGCAGCTTCTGCGACCTGTCATTGCCTACAGCTTTCCGGTATGGTATACCATCTCCAAGACAGCCATGAAGGAACTACAAATGTTCGAGAGAAAAATACTGAGGATGTGCACCGGACTTTACTTCGATCGACAGCGACAAAAATACTACAGCAACAAGCGACTCTACGAGGAAGCAAAAATCATACCACTGGACAAGTATCTACTGCGATCGGCGAAGATACTTGTAGGAAATATCGCCAACCACCCCAATCAGCTGATGAGAAGAATGATAGCCCAACAACGACATCCGGAACCTAGGTACCTTTGCGCTTTGGATATACTGGACGAGAACATAATTTCAATGGACAACGAAGAAACAGTTAACTTTTACGCCGACACCCAGTCGGCATACTATCGTGGCTAAACGCCAATCAAACCAACCCAACTCAACCAACCCCACAACTGGACATCCGGGTCTGAACACCCCGAGGACAACCTAGTCAGCAGACTTTTTAAATTAAGTTTATCCATGTATAATATTTATCTATATTTTATAACTTAGTCATTGTTTAAGGTTAGGCCCCTTCTGTGCCAACAAAATTTTATATCAACCAATGTATCTTAGAAATAAGTTAATTTTAAGTCAATTGTAAATAACAAGTTCAATAAACTAAATTGAATTGAAACGATCCAAAACATAAAACTAAGTCTGTGAAATAATTGCTATCCGTCCAAAAAATCGGTGTTATGGAATTGCCAAGCCAGTCCCCAGATCTGAATCCTATTGAGGACTTGTAGAGTGACGTGGGAAAAGCGATTAACAGGTCTGATACCTAAAATTTGGAAAAACTTTGGCAGGAATTTCGACGAGCTTGGTACTCAGTACGTTTTGAACGACTTCGGAGTCTTTTTACGTCTATTAACAGCTGGTTTTATGCTGTGATAAATAATAAGGGTTACCCAACCAAATACTAGTTATTTTCTTTTAACTGTGTTAAAATTTTTGTTAATTTGTTTTTGTTTTTAGGAAGTGTGCTATTTATTTTGTCCTAAAAAACTTGAGCTGTATAAATGATTTTGTTGTTATTTTTTGTTAAAGAATTAAATGTACTTAATTTCTTTTTTAATAAATCAAATATATCTGTGTTCTTACTTCCTCATTAATAAAACAGCTCTTTTAAGTTAAAAAAGTGCGAAAAACTTTCATTTTAGAAATTTTAGGGTACATGTGCTATTTATTTTGTCGCCACTGTATATCTTTTGATTAATATAGCAGCATCAACGAATTTTACCTTTCTGCACCCATGGGCATACGCAAATAATTGAGAACTCTTTTAAGTTTACTAAATGATTGCTTACAAGAACTTGACTTCAGAGGAGCGGTAAACATGTAGTAAACTAACTTGAAGGCTAACGGAATTACATTTCTCAGTTTAAATACCTCTTTGGTAATGTTGTAGAAATTTGAGCATTCGTTGCAAGAAAAAGTAGCATGCTACATCTTCTTTAAACAAAAAATAAGATCCAATTCCACAATAGATTCAACTAATTCTATTGTGGCATTGGCTCATAGAAGCGGGTACATTAAATTATTATCTTTTACGCGTGACGTAAAAGTTTTGAACTCTTTCCTATAAAATGTTTCCAAATTGAAAATAGAAATGGTTTCAGGATTTTCATCAATTCTCTTTGGAAACCGACGAGTTCTATAATGTTTCAAAAAATCATTTTCAGGATTAATATTTAATTTTTCAGCAAACGAAGATGAACTTTTAATTAATGCATTTATTTGAGTTTCATCATGGTTTTTTTGTAGAAATGATTCTATTGCACTTTGAATCAACAATGAATCATCAAAAACGTACAAATTCTCCACTTCTAGGTTTTCTATATAATTTTTTACTTTGAACATGACATTTTTGCAAAAATATAAAGAACGGATAAAATCAAAATCCAAGATAGTTTTCAGGGTTCGTATGGTAAATTGTTTTTCGGAATTCTTTACTTAATTAACTTATTTGTAGGTTCTATTCTATCAAAATTCCAAAGGAAAAGGACAAAATTCCAATGTGAAGAATTTGGAACCATGATTACAAGACACGACACGAGCTAACTAGATGTTAAATACACCTACGTACGTTAAGAAAAATGATTTGGCAAATCGTACCTCGTACGGGACACGAGCTTCCCAAATTTTAAATACACACACTTATGTACCTACGTACAAAAAATGATTTGGCGATAAATTTTTTGCCGACTGATTTGCCGACTCGGAAAATCGTGGCGGGTGAGACACCCCCCTCTCGATACGCCCCTGCAGCTAATGCAATTTGGAACACCTTTAGCATACTCGAGTCTTTGCTGGACAGGCAATGCAGAAATATATTGACATGTCGTTATGTAATGGTCGTTTGATTTGCAGAAAAAAAAAAACATTTTAATTTATTTTGCGAGTTTACACAAGCAAATGAAGATCTTTGATATTTAAAACGACTTGAATCCTGTTTTGGTTTGGATTGCTCATCAGAGGATTTGAATTTTGCATTTGAAGCCTCTTCAGCAGAAAGATGCTGATATCTTTTATTAAGTGCTTCTTCGCAATCTTTCCATAAAGGAATAGTATTAAAATCTAATTGTTCTTCCTTGACCTTGTGATCCACCTTTGACATAACTAAATGTATTGTAACCATGAATTACTGAACATCTTTAAGATAAACATCTAAACACACTGCCTACTACCGTGAAGATAAACATCTGAACGCACCTTTAGTAATAAGTGTTAACATGCCTTTAAATTTTCTGAATGCACCCCTGGACATCCTAAATACACTACTGGAAGTATGAAGTGCCACCTCCTGGAAAGGAAGTTTCGAGAAGCAAAGACGAGAACCATCGAAGACATTCTCGAATTTTGAAATTCAGGGGTGGAATCGGCTAACGTGATTTTTGATCGGTGACAGTCACAAAAGACAAATTTGATCTGCGTAAGGTGATAGCACATATAATTATATACAGATGTCTCATCTTCATAGAAAAAAGTGACATATGAAACTGAAAATCACCACTTTGAAGAGCTTTTAAAAAAGCTCTTTTCAATGAAAAATTTGAAAAAATTTAAAATGCTTTTTTTTCTCTTTGGAATTTTGATTCTTTATTCTCTGATTCTCTTTTACGTGGTCTTTGAGATTGAGTATCATGTTTCATCTTTCATGTGTTTTCAAGGCTCTCGCTCAGACAGAGCTAGAAGATCTTTTTGTATGATAGAAAAGAAAAAAAAAATCATGGGCATAACGGTATTGAGTTGGAATCGTTATTTTTCTGTATCTTTGAATTTTTTTTCTTGTATTCTTGTTGAGTTTTTGCATTACAAAATCGCGCTTTAACAGTTTCTTTTTTAAGGTGGGATTTTCGGAAGAAAAATAGAGTTTTGTGTGTGCAGATGGATTGTGGACGTATTTAAAAAAACAACCTGAACAGTAAATGCATTTTGTCTCTAATATTTTTTTCATAAGGTAGGTTGGGATGAGGAATAAAAATATGAGCATGAGGTGATCTGTGGAGTTGCAATATTGTTTGTCAATTAAAAAAATGGAAAGGCTAACAGGAAATCGTCGTTTTGAAGTAAAAGAGCACCAAAGAAAAAAGAACTCAGATACGATTACAACTCAAGACCGTTGTGCACATATTTTTTTTTTCTTTCTGTCCATAGAAATAGACCTTGTGGTGTGTGTCCATTTCATCGGATAGAGGGTATTATGGACCACCTTAAATACAAGGAAATCCTAAGGGACACTATTCTACCTTTTACTGCGAAGGAAATGCCTTTAAAGTGGACATTTCTACAGGATAACGATCCAAAACATAAAACTAAGTCTGTGAAACAATTGCTATCCGTCCATAAAATCGGTGTTATGGAATTGCCAAGCCAGTCCCCAAATCTGAATCCTATTGAGGACTTGTAGAGTGACGTGGGAAAAGCGATTAACAGGTCTGATACCTCAAATTTGGAAAAACTTTGGCAGGAATTTCGACGAGCTTGGTACTCAGTACCTTTTGAACTATTTCGGAGTCTTTATTAACAGCTGGTTTTATGCTGTGATAAATAATAAGGGTTACCCAACCAAATACTAGTTATTTTCTTTTAACTGTGTTAAAATTTTTGTTAATTTGTTTTTGTCTTTAGGAAGTGTGCTATTTATTTTGTCCTAAAAAACTTGAGCTGTATTAATGATTTTGTTGTTATTTTTTGTTAAAGAATTAAATGTACTTAATTTCTTTTTTAATAAATCAAATATATCTGTGTTCTTACTTCCTCATTAATAAAACAGCTCTTTTAAGTTAAAAAAGTGCGAAAAACTTTCATTTTAGAAATTTTAGGGTACATGTGCTATTTATTTTGTCGCCACTGTATATCTTTTGATTAATATAGCAGCATCAACGAATTTTACCTTTCTGCACCCATGGGCATACACAAATAATTGAGAACTCTTTAAAGTTTACTAAATGACCGCTTACAAGAACTTGACTTCAGAGGAGCGGTAAACATGTAGTAAACTAACTTGAAGGCTAACGGAATTACATTTCTCAGTTTAAATACCTCTTTGGTAATGTTGTAGAAATTTGAGCATTCGTTGCAAGAAAAAGTAGCATGCTACATCTTCTTTAAACAAAAAATAAGATCCGATTCCACAATAGATTCAACTAATTCTATTGTGGCATTGGCTCATAGAAGCGGGTACATTAAATTTTTTTTTTTAAGTTTCAAAAATGGTTAAATTATTATCTTTTACGCGTGACGTAAAAGTTTTGAACTCTTTCCTATAAAATGTTTCCAAATTGAAAATAGAAATGGTTTCAGGATTTTCATCAATTCTCTTTGGAAACCGACGAGTTCTATAATGTTTCAAAAAATCATTTTCAGGATTAATATTTAATTTTTCAGCAAACGAAGATGAACTTTTAATTAATGCATTTATTTGAGTTTCATCATGGTTTTTTTGTAGAAATGATTCTATTGCACTTTGAATCAACAATGAATCATCAAAAACGTACAAATTCTCCACTTCTAGATTTTCTATATAATTTTTTACTTTGAACATGACATTTTTGCAAAAATATAAAGAACGGATAAAATCAAAATCCAAGATAGTTTTCAGGGTTCGTATGGTAAATTGTTTTTCGGAATTCTTTACTTAATTAACTTATTTGTAGGTTCTATTCTATCAAAATTCCAAAGGAAAAGGACAAAATTCCAATGTGAAGAATTTGGAACCATGATTACAAGACACGACACGAGCTAACTAGATGTTAAATACACCTACGTACGTTAAGAAAAATGATTTGGCAAATCGTACCTCGTACGGGACACGAGCTTCCCAAATTTTAAATACACACACTTATGTACCTACGTACAAAAAATGATTTGGCGATAAATTTTTTGCCGACTGATTTGCCGACTAGAAAAAAGTGACATATGAAACTGAAAATCACCACTTTGAAGAGCTTTTAAAAAAGCTCTTTCAATGAAAAATTTGAAAAAATTTAAAATGCTTTTTTTTCTCTTTGGAATTTTGATTCTTTATTCTCTGATTCTCTTTTACGTGGTCTTTGAGATTGAGTATCATGTTTCATGTGTTTTCAAGGCTCTCGCTCAGACAGAGCTAGAAGATCTTTTTGTATGATAGAAAAGAAAAAAAAAATCATGGGCATAACGGTATTGAGTTGGAATCGTTATTTTTCTGTATCTTTGAATTTTTTTTCTTGTATTCTTGTTGAGTTTTTGCATTACAAAATCGCGCTTTAACAGTTTCTTTTTTAAGGTGGGATTTTCGGAAGAAAAATAGAGTTTTGTGTGTGCAGATGGATTGTGGACGTATTTAAAAAAACAACCTGAACAGTAAATGCATTTTGTCTCTAATATTTTTTTCATAAGGTAGGTTGGGATGAGGAATAAAAATATGAGCATGAGGTGATCTGTGGAGTTGCAATATTGTTTGTCAATTAAAAAAATGGAAAGGCTAACAGGAAATCGTCGTTTTGAAGTAAAAGAGCACCAAAGAAAAAAGAACTCAGATACGATTACAACTCAAGACCGTTGTGCACATATTTTTTTTTTCTTTCTGTCCATAGAAATAGACCTTGTGGTGTGTGTCCATTTCATCGGATAGAGGGTATTATGGACCACCTTAAATACAAGGAAATCCTAAGGGACACTATTCTACCTTTTACTGCGAAGGAAATGCCTTTAAAGTGGACATTTCTACAGGATAACGATCCAAAACATAAAACTAAGTCTGTGAAACAATTGCTATCCGTCCATAAAATCGGTGTTATGGAATTGCCAAGCCAGTCCCCAAATCTGAATCCTATTAAGGACTTGTAGAGTGACGTGGGAAAAGCGATTAACAGGTCTGATACCTCAAATTTGGAAAAACTTTGGCAGGAATTTCGACGAGCTGGTTTTATGCTGTGATAAATAATAAGGGTTACCCAACCAAATACTAGTTATTTTCTTTTAACTGTGTTAAAATTTTTGTTAATTTGTTTTTGTCTTTAGGAAGTGTGCTATTTATTTTGTCCTAAAAAACTTGAGCTGTATTAATGATTTTGTTGTTATTTTTTGTTAAAGAATTAAATGTACTTAATTTCTTTTTTAATAAATCAAATATATCTGTGTTCTTACTTCCTCATTAATAAAACAGCTCTTTTAAGTTAAAAAAGTGCGAAAAACCTTCATTTTAGAAATTTTAGGGTACATGTGCTATTTATTTTGTCGCCACTGTATATCTTTTGATTAATATAGCAGCATCAACGAATTTTACCTTTCTGCACCCATGGGCATACGCAAATAATTGAGAACTCTTTTAAGTTTACTAAATGACCGCTTACAAGAACTTGACTTCAGAGGAGCGGTAAACATGTAGTAAACTAACTTGAAGGCTAACGGAATTACATTTCTCAGTTTAAATACCTCTTTGGTAATGTTGTAGAAATTTGAGCATTCGTTGCAAGAAAAAGTAGCATGCTACATCTTCTTTAAACAAAAAATAAGATCCGATTCCACAATAGATTCAACTAATTCTATTGTGGCATTGGCTCATAGAAGCGGGTACATTAAATTTTTTTTTTTAAGTTTCAAAAATGGTTAAATTATTATCTTTTACGCGTGACGTAAAAGTTTTGAACTCTTTCCTATAAAATGTTTCCAAATTGAAAATAGAAATGGTTTCAGGATTTTCATCAATTCTCTTTGGAAACCGACGAGTTCTATAATGTTTCAAAAAATCATTTTCAGGATTAATATTTAATTTTTCAGCAAACGAAGATGAACTTTTAATTAATGCATTTATTTGAGTTTCATCATGGTTTTTTTGTAGAAATGATTCTATTGCACTTTGAATCAACAATGAATCATCAAAAACGTACAAATTCTCCACTTCTAGATTTTCTATATAATTTTTTACTTTGAACATGACATTTTTGCAAAAATATAAAGAACGGATAAAATCAAAATCCAAGATAGTTTTCAGGGTTCGTATGGTAAATTGTTTTTCGGAATTCTTTACTTAATTAACTTATTTGTAGGTTCTATTCTATCAAAATTCCAAAGGAAAAGGACAAAATTCCAATGTGAAGAATTTGGAACCATGATTACAAGACACGACACGAGCTAACTAGATGTTAAATACACCTACGTACGTTAAGAAAAATGATTTGGCAAATCGTACCTCGTACGGGACACGAGCTTCCCAAATTTTAAATACACACACTTATGTACCTACGTACAAAAAATGATTTGGCGATAAGTTTTTTGCCGACTAATTTGCCGACTCGGAAAATCGTGGCGGGTGAGACACCCCCCTCTCGATACGCCCCTGCAGCTAATGCAATTTGGAACACCTTTAGCATACTCGAGTCTTTGCTGGACAGGCAATGCAGAAAAATATTGACATGTCGTTATGTAATGGTCGTTTGATTTGCAGAAAAAAAAAACATTTTAATTTATTTTGCGAGTTTACACAAGCAAATGAAGATCTTTGATATTTAAAACGACTTGAATCCTGTTTTGGTTTGGATTGCTCATCAGAGGATTTGAATTTTGCATTTGAAGCCTCTTCAGCAGAAAGATGCTGATATCTTTTATTAAGTGCTTCTTCGCAATCTTTCCATAAAGGAATAGTATTAAAATCTAATTGTTCTTCCTTGACCTTGTGATCCACCTTTGACATAACTAAATGTATTGTAACCATGAATTACTGAACATCTTTAAGATAAACATCTAAACACACTGCCTACTACCGTGAAGATAAACATCTGAACGCACCTTTAGTAATAAGTGTTAACATGCCTTTAAATTTTCTGAATGCACCCCTGGACATCCTAAATACACCACTGGAAGTATGAAGTGCCACCTCCTGGAAAGGAAGTTTCGAGAAGCAAAGACGAGAACCATCGAAGACATTCTCGAATTTTGAAATTCAGGGGTGGAATCGGCTAACGTGATTTTTGATCGGTGACAGTCACAAAAGACAAATTTGATCTGCGTAAGGTGATAGCACATATAATTATATACAGATGTCTCATCTTCATAGAAAAAAGTGACATATGAAACTGAAAATCACCACTTTGAAGAGCTTTTAAAAAAGCTCTTTTCAATGAAAAATTTGAAAAAATTTAAAATGCTTTTTTTTCTCTTTGGAATTTTGATTCTTTATTCTCTGATTCTCTTTTACGTGGTCTTTGAGATTGAGTATCATGTTTCATCTTTCATGTGTTTTCAAGGCTCTCGCTCAGACAGAGCTAGAAGATCTTTTTGTATGGATAGAAAAGAAAAAGAAAATCATGGGCATAACAGTCTTGAGTTGGAATCGTTATTTTTCTGTATCTTTGATTTTTTTCTTGTATTCTTGTTTTGTTTTTGCATTGCAAAATCCCGTTTTAACTGTTTCTTTTTTAAAGCGGGATTTTCGGAAGAAAAATAGAGCTGTGTGTGTGCAGATGGATTGTGGACGTATTAAAAAAAACAACCTGAACAATAAATGCATTTTTTTCTCTAATTTTTTTTTCATAAGGTAGGTTGGGATGAGGAATAAAAATATGAGGTGATCTGTGGTGTTGCAATATTGTTTGCCAATTAAAAAAAATGGAAAGGCTAACAGAAAATCGTCGTTTTGAAGTAAAAGAGCACCAAAGAAAATAGAACTCAGATACGATTACCACTCAAGACCGTTGTGCACATATTTTTACTTGCGATATAGGTACTATAGGGCAAGTTTAGGATTCGTAAAAAAAATCGAACTCGAGATAACAATTTTACATGACATTACGATGATGGGAATGCCAAAAAAGTTGGTTCGGCAATTCTGTCTGTCTGACTGTGTGTCTGTCTCTATCTGGAGCTGCAGCCTAAACGAGTGAAGTGATTTTTTTCAAACTTGGTAGTTAGCAGTTTTTGGTGATTCCCTAGAGGGGAAATTGAAATTTTTTTTTATGACCAAAACTAACGGTTCCTGCCATATAACGGAAATAGAAAAGTTAATTTTTTTCAAAAACGGCTCTAACGATTTTGATTAAAACTTTTGTGTGTAGTACTACACATAAGAGCCAACTTTTTAAATAAAAAAAATATTTTTTGTACCGTTATTAACGGTACCTGTCATAGAACGGTTTTTTTCGTTTCTGAATATCTCGTACAACATTAACCCGATTTAAATGAAAATTTTTATACAAACGTGTGTAAGTAAAGATAATATTAAAAATTTAGAAAATTTTCAAAAAACGCATTTTTGGATTTTTAAAAAATATTTCAAAATTTTTTTTTGAAAAATCAATTTTTTGAAAACGGATCAATTAAAAATTTTGAAATTTAGTTTTTATGTGTAAATTAATTATTTCTTCAAAATGGCATACCAACTTTTTTTTTGAAAAATGTTAAAAAAATTTTATATATAAAAAATTATTTTTTTAAAAAACGGCTCCTACAATTTTCAAAATTTTTTTTCTTAAAATACCTTCCCGAGTCGAACTTTATGTACGAATTTAGTACTCAAAGTTCTTTGAAGAATCTATTTAAGAACTTTTCATTTTAAAATGAACCTAAATATGAACTTTGTATACTTACTAAACTCAGTGTCTCCTGATAAACCTTCACGACTGATAATTAACGACTTTTAAAACTGAAAACACTAGTTTAATCCTAAATATTCTATTTGTGTCCTGAATTTTTAGACCTAACTATGTACTTGTACATCTTTTTAAGCTTGGTTAATACTATGAAGACTATTTAAGCTAGGTTGAGACCATTAAAACACACAAACACTTTTTAAATGTTCATTGTGTTTAATCTGGGCTGAGACTTTCAAAACTCCAAATACTAGTTAGGTCCTAAAAATACAAGTTCAGACAAGCATGACCATTGCCTTTTCCACTTGCCATTCTAAATGCCATTCGAAGTAAGTCATTCGGCGAACGCGGGTCAATGACTGTGTTTTCGCGTAATTTTAATTTTTTTAAAGTTGAAATATTTGAAAATAAAAAAAAATAATAATTGTGTGAAAAAACAGCGTACGCTGAATAGTGTGAAAAAATCAATTTGTGAAAGAAAATATAAATAAATAAAAGTGAAAGAATAAAAATTTAATATTGTAGTGAAAAATTTTTTTATTTGCTCTACAGATCAAGTATAGGTTTCGTGTCAAAAAACTTAAAAAAAACTAACATTACGATTATGGAGAAATCCAAAATCAAGACGTCCGTCGCTTCGGTCTGTTTGTCGCCATCGTCGGTCCGTGAGTCGGTGCATGTCGGTTCGTGTCTGTGAGTCGTCATCGTCACATGGAGTTGCAGCCTAAACGGGTAATTTTTTCTTGAAATTTGGTACAGATGATTTTTTCGTAATTTCAATGTTGTTTTTTTTAAGAAGTGTAATAAAATTTGTGAGTTTTTGCAGTTTTTTCGAACACGGCTTTAAAGATTTCAATTAAATTTGTTGTACATAATTATCTTTGTAAGCTATTTAAATCAAACTGTGTTTTTAATTTTTCTCACAAAAATCGGATAGTGGAAATATTTTTCGGAAATTGACATTTTGGTTATTTAGGTACGCATATTTTGTTAAAATATATTTTATTATTTAAAAGAATTGTAAGTATGTATTCAAATAACAAAAAAAAATTGAAAAAAAATTTAAAAATAAATTTTGTTCATGATTTTTTTTGAATTTTTTTCTTATTTCTTCTAAATCGTGTTTTACTAGTAACTCAGTACTTTGCTTAGTAAAATTTTACACAGTAAACAACAACTAAGGATAAAAAAGCATGGGTTTGTTGTGGTTTACACTTTTACAGAGAAAATTTGGTATCTAAACCTACAAATACATTTTTGACTCCTCAACAACAAATGAGGTAAGTACCTATGTACTGAATAACCACAAAAAAAACCGCTACTCATTTTATTTAACTTGAACACTAATTCTATCATAGTTAGAAATTGTAGGACCTAGTAAGAATATTTAGAATGAGAATAAATAAGAATATAGCATTTTTGTAAATAAGTAGAATAAATAGGACTCAATGAGTTTTTGTAGAATATTTAGGTTTTAAAAAGGATTTAATCATATTTTTTTTGGTCCTAAATAACTACCCAAAATTGGATTTTTTCCGATAACCGACTATTTGCGGTCTTAAGTAGAGGTTATTTCCTTTTGAAATTTAGTGATATTTATGACCTATTGAATCTAAGCAAAGAATATTTGGGTTTTAAATAGGATTTAAATAGTGCCAAATGTTCGACTCGGGTTTTTATACAAGAAATAAAATGGCATATTTGTTTTTTTTTTTTAAGATAATTTAAAATGGAGTTTAATTAATTATAAAAACAGATTAAATTTTTTTATACTACTTATGAAATTTCTTCAAAATATCAAATTTTAAATTTCTTGAATAAAAAGCTTTAACATTATAGTTACTTTAAGCATAAGAGCAAGTACGTGCGACCCCAGTCGTGCAATTTATTTTTTCTTTCTGTCCATAGAAATAGACCTTGTGCTCGAGTATCGAGTCTTCCTGGCGCACGTTTTTTGTTTCTTTCTATCAAAAGAAAATACGGTTGACGCTGGTCAGTCTGGCTCAACGAGAACGGTTCATGAAAAGAAACAACAAAAAAAACTTACTCAGTCGTTCAGTACCTAACCTACTCACAAAAGATCTATTAGAAGTAGTGATGTGCCTCGGGTATATACCAATCGGGTGGGTATTTATAAATGGGTATTTACCGGGTTTATACCGGGTAAATACCCAAATGGCGGGTATATACCCAAAATGAGGGTATTTACGATTTACAGGCGAAAATGAAACATGGCATGCCCTTTAGAACGTTTTCAATCAATATTTGTATTTTTAATAAGCTCTTATTAGCTTCACTTGTAACAAACAAACTAACTAGCAATGTAATAAAATCGAAGAAGTTAATTTTGACCGACTTCCGATTATCATATCAGATATCAAGCTGAAACTTTGTACACATATAAATGTAGTTCAGACGTCAACACAATATTTTGGTGGTCAGGGGAGGGCGTGGGTGAGTCGAAACACCCCAAATCAATTTTAGCCTGCAACTTATTGTAACAAACGGAAGCTTAGAAACATTGAAACATTCCAAATCAATTAAATGGAAAAAATCTTGGAGGCTTATACATATACAACCGAAGTCGAATTTTGCTTACTTTCAATAATGATAAAAATAAAAAGTAAAATTATATAGTTTTAAAAACAACGCTTTTATCACTCTTTAAAAACTATAAAATTATTTTGTTAATTTATTTCAAATAGTTAGTTTAAAAAAAAACAGAAAGCGCTTTGTTCAAACTTATTAATAAAACTACACACAACCAAAATATGCTTTTTGATCTAATCATTTTAGATAAGTTAGCTCCTGATTATCCCAATAGTAACAAAAAGTACGTTTTTTCTTGATTTAAAAAAAAAAAATATTTTTTTTCAAAAACCCACTAGATTTTTGTTTGAAATTTATTGAAGATTTCAAAACACTCCTTAATTTTCTTGTGCAATCAGCGGATGCTGATTTATTCATGGGTAAAGACAAAAAGATCCTTGCCCGTTCAAAATTCGATATCTCATCCATACTGTGGTTTGGAAAGATTTTTTCCAAGTTTTTAGACAAAAGAAAAAAATTTAACACAACAAAATAACCTCAATCAAGAAGACCGAACAAGTGTGCCCCTGTCATGTTTATTATAATATCTCGGGCCTATTTCAGAGCTTACTACGTTGTTTACATCAATGACTTTAAACATTAATTGCGGCGCGTCGGGGCGAAGAAATAAAATTAATATTTCTTATAAATACGCGGTGAGTTTCGTAAAATTTAATTAAACTTAAAATGATTGATACCCGCGAAAAGCATAACTTAAGAGTGGGTGTCCCCGAATGACGAACTCAGACTTCATGTAAATGAGTTTGTGTGTATTAGTGACCTTTCTTCGCCATACATCTCTCACGTTCAACGTCATCTCAACTCAGTTCTCTCTCGGTATCTTTATTTGCATTCTCTTTCCCTTTCTAGAGAACCAAAGTCATAAAATTAAAGTCTATTTAGGTAGAAAAAACAAATCAGCATCAGTGAAATAGCAAAAAAAAGGGTTGCAAGCCTTGCAAGTGTTAATTGCGGTTTTGCTTTGCGCAACCGAATTCACTTGTGTTTTCGTTTTCCGTTGGTTCTACTCTATGTGCAAGAGTCATGGTAGGTATATTTATGAAGAAAAAAATGGTATGATATTCAGTGTTGAATTTTTCTAGCTTTCTGCGCATCTATGTACCTACATCACTTGGTATTCTATATAACTTTTGCAAGTATTCGTAGGCGCAGGAATCTGATCGACTTTTTTTTTCTTTGTTATATGTAGTATTCAGTGATGATATTTATTTTAGTAGTTTAAAAACAAATTTTTTCAACATTTTTTTTTTGGCAAATAAAGCGTTTATTTTTTAAAACTATTAGGTACATATTTGTTTATTTATTTGAATGTTTTTAACTTTTTCTTTCGAATTTGTACATAGATTTATATATTATATTATTAATTGATATTATTGTTATTCATATACAATATTTTTCTCTTCAATTAAGTTAGATAAAATAAATAAATAAATATTTTTTGTTTTTACATACGAAATTATAAGAATAATTTTTTGGATTTTAATTAGTTTTGGTATAAAAACAATACATTTTATTTCATTATTAACCCCTTGTAGCCCCATGTGACATATCTGTTACAAACCACACAAAAGTTGCAAAAACTATATTTTTCTTCTTTTGAAGCTTATAACATATTTTTTAGATATTGCTTTATCGAAATAGTACATCATATTTTCAATAAATGACACCAATAGTTTTTAACTGGCAGTTAAAGATGAAAGTTCGGCTTTTTTTGAAAACAAGCAAATTTGTGTAAAAACAACGAAATTCAGAAAAAATATTTTTTCTGCATAAAGTAACGGGGTTTTAGGAATCCGCCTAAAAATAAATATTATAAAGTTTTTTGCTTCAATTTTTACATTTATCTACAAAAATAAATTATATATGTAAACTTATTTTTTTACTCCTTAAATTTCGAAATAACTAAGTAAATAATAAAGATATTGAATTTTTAAAAAATACGTGTTTTATTATAGCTAAAGGCTAGTCGATTGACATTATTAATTTTAAAATTTCCGATGTTGGGTTACAAGAGGTTAAAAGTAGGTACAAGATACTCAATAGTTTATTTAGAAAGGTGATAAACATAACAAATTCCTTATAACTAAAAAAACAAAAAACAATTTAAATGTTAGACTGCTTTAGATATAATATTACTGAATATTGAAAATTAATTTGAAGGTATGGAACGAAAAAAGAAAATAGTGTTACAGATTTAGAAAAATACACATAGTTTTGAAAAGTAATAATATTCTAATAGAAAGTAGATCGTTTGCTGTTATATTACGTATTCCATACCCTCATACTTCTTGGAATCCGTGGATCACATAATTCCAATAAAAAATGATTATTATAAAAATTTAGTAGTTTGTTTTTTTATTTTGTCCTCCCAAAATGAGTCGTCTTTTTGTATTTTTATATAAACAAAATCGCATGATGTCCATACACCAAAAAAACAATGGGATCGTTTTGTAATGTGCAGTTGTCCTTGCACTTGATAAAAATAATCGTCGTTTTTTTTTAGTACAAAAGTATCTCCGCTTTTCTGAAGATATTTTGGTTTTTTCTTTTCAACTGCATCGCTTATAGTCAAGTTTTTGACTGATGATGGGCATTTGACTTCACAGATGCCATCTTCGCCTACTAAGCGAAGTTTTTGACTGGTCATATTTCTCATAAGTTTGTTTTGAAAAATTATACAAATGAGGTAATTGAGAAGCAGAATAGTTGTGCGCGATTTCACAGAAAAAGACAATTTCATCTATAAAGTCAAATTCGAAAATTTAGATTTTTGTATTATAATGCGAATAACATTACAGACTGCCTGTCTTTCCAAATTTTGTTTTCATAGAAAAAAAATATATCCATACAGTTGCTCAGAAGAATACCTAACATGCAACATCATAAATTTATGAAAGAGATAAATAAACCAGTTTAAAAAAAAAAAAAAAACAAGAATACAAAAAAAAACTCGTTTATCCTATTCCATATACCTACCACGCAACACCAGATACCATACATTGCAAACGTGCGAGAGATCCATTTCCTGTATTCTCTCATTTTCGCGAAAAAAATACAACAACACTTTGCATGCACTTAGCCTGGCGCCAATCCTTTTTTATGGAAAAACCTATGTACAAACAATATGTAGAACATTGTATATATATTTCTATAGTACTATCATGAAGTCGAATTTAGTATTAGTTGATGTCGCCACTTTTTTGAGGTGGCGCTCAGTGTGTTTTTTTCATACAAATTCTGCTTTTTCACCACTAGAGTTCCTAAGATCGTTTTACTTCATGATAGTACCATTGTATATATATTTCTATAGTACTATCAATCCATGAAAATACTTTAGCGACATCTTTTGGTAGATCTGCACTTCAATTTTCTGCATAAGGTTCAAACATAAAATAAACTAGCGATCCCAGCGGTGGCGACGCAAAATAGAAAATTCTACTTCATGAGAGTACTATAAGAATATATATACAATGATAGTACTATGGAAATATATATACAATGATGTAGAATGCAGATACCTAAGTTCATCTTATTCTTTATACCACCAAACAACCACTCGACAGTGGCGTAGATAGCTTTTTGCTAAGGGGGGGGATAGATCTAGTTCGCAAATTTTTTTTAAAGTTTTAATAATGCTTCTTTGTATTATTTTTATTCTCTTTAAATTGGAGAAAGTTCTTTCGGTAGTTGACGTAGAAACCAGCAGTGTAGCTAATATCTTTAATAAAATATAAATACCAGGACAACTTTTTTCGGTGCAGCTTTCGAGCGCTTTCAATGAGTTCATATAGGAAGTACCTATTTGTCCTTCTGATCAAATATCTTTTCTGAGTTTTTAATTCTTCACACAGAGAAAAATATGACCAGGACCACCTAAATACCAACAGATTTCCTTATTGAACTGTTTTATGAAGAAACCTTATTAATATCAACAATTAATAAGGTTTTTCCATAGAGATTTCTTATTATTTTCATGTACAAAATCTTTCAAAATTTTTTGTAAAATTTTCATATTTTTTCCAACTTGGCACTAGAACAAAAATTGTGACCAATATTTCTATAGTAAGTTGGAATAGGTGATCCCGTACATGATCGTATTTTTTTTATTAAAAAAACAAAACCGACTTCCATGGATCAAAACTGGGTTTTATGGTTTTTCTAATATTACTGAACAGGCACCAGCTTTTCAATACCTACAAAAAGAATTATCAAAATTGGTTCACTCGGTCCAAAAATATGAGGTGACAAACACAAAAAAAAAAGTACAGACGAATTGAATAACTCCTCCTTTTTGGAAGTCGGTAAAACAATTAGGAAATCCCGATTGTTTAAATAATATTTCCTTCTTGGATGAAAACTATAAGGAAATCTTATTGTTTTTGTTCTATTTTATGTGGTCTAGTTTTTGGTAAAACTCAACAGTTTCATTAAATTTTTTAGCTGCTTTGTCTATTTCAGACGAAGAATCCTTAGAAAGAACCGGAAACCCTTCTAGTGTGTTTTCATGGTTTGTACATTTTTCTCCAAGGCCCATTACATAGAAATCGAGAAAAAGATTGAAAACAGTAACACGAAAATATTCTTTACTGTACTTTGAACCGAAGGGTTCGAACGATTCTTTTGTCGCTTCACTATTCTCTTATGTTTAACGCCTATATGAAGGATTTCAGCAAATTTTTCCCATATACAAAAAACTTTCGAAAATGAGTCGTCTTCTGCCCGTTTAATTTTTAGTTGATCCCTTAAATCTTTAGCGAGCTCCTTTGCTTGGACCAATTCTAAATTCACTCTTTGAAACACCGACTTAATGGCAACGAAAGTTGTTAAACCATATTTATAACCTTTAAACTAATCAAGAACTCGAAATCCATAGCGTTTTTTTCAAAGTGCGCTTCTTCAACTTATTTATTCATGACTGTTTATACTGCACAATTATCGATCCCAATGGGGGGGGGATATATCCCCCTGATCTCCCCCCTATCTACGCCACTGCCACTCGACAGAGCGAGTGCGAGAGATCATGTAGAAACAAAATAGAAGATAATAAAGAGAGAGATACAACTAGCGCCAGCGGAATTTGTTTGAACTACAAATTCCAATACATACGCATTCCATGAATTTCTGAGGAAAAAAATGGAAAGTAGACTCTTTTTCAAAAATTAATTGTAAGAAAACTATTATAGCAATTCTTATTTTCTAACTTGATATTGATAGAAAAAATAATGAAAAAAAATAAAAAAAATAAAACAAAAAATCTAAAAATTCTGGTTTCATAGTACAGTTTATTGTTTTTGGGACTACTTAAAAAGCGATTGGAGGGTTACAAAATAATATTTTCCAACAAAATATAGTTTTACTCCATAGTCCATAAACTAAGCTTTTAAATAAAATAAAAATCAAAATCATACTTTGAAAAACAAAGAAATTAAACCACTTTTTTTTAAAAAAGTTAAGAAAATATGATTTTTTAGTATTTTTTTGTTGTTTAAGACCTTAAAACTTAATATAAATTTCTTAAACTAATCAATGTGTTAGTATTTGAGTTGAGGTACTTATTTCTTTTTATTTCGATGAATTTTATCAATAATTACAGAAGTTATACATGTTCAAACATTGTAACATAAGGAAAAATAGCTTCAGTTTCGATTAATTTTTTTCTATGAAAAATACATTTTTAGTTTTTCAAAATATTTTTACTCCGTAGTTTGATTCAACCTCAATCCAAAATATAAATAAAAAAAATAAAAATTTTAGTCTAACTAAGAAACAAACCAATGTCTTTCAGGTCGTTCTAAAAAAACGAAAATTTTATCATGTTTTGTTCTCTCTTAATTACAAGTGCACAAATTTGGAAATTGTGGGGATGAAGATATTTAGCCTTGTTTATTATCTAAATAATAAAATTTATTTCATTCAATTATCTTTAAAAATGTAAAAGTTATTCACCGATTTGTAAACGATAACCCGATTTTTACGTGGTCCACTCAGCCTTAAAATCGTATATAGATTTGTTTTTGTTATTTAGATATATACCTACTTACACAAGGGTTATAGCCAACCGACATTCGGGAATTATAGACTGCCGAATGATGTCCTGCTTTTTTATTCGTCTCAACAGCAAACTATTGAGGAGAGTGAACTCCTGTATTCCCATACGGGTTGCTTTCCTGAACTGGTAGTGGTCATCACTTTTAATTATCAAAAAAAGTTTGTTGAAAAATCCATGAAGCTCCCTCTCATTCTCAGTATATATGAATCGTGTCCAGGGCCTTGATGGTTTCACCCTGGACACACGACACACATTAAAAAATTGTAAATATTTTTCGTATACACCTACTAATATTAATATTTGATTGGCGCTCGTTGTTTCGTTTGTATCCATAGTTTACTTTTTAACATAAAAAAAAAAAAATAAATAAAATAGAGGTTGTCACTTTTTGTTGACAGAAATTGGCATCAAAAATATCAAAAGTATGCACATGTATTTTGGGTGCAGCGATGCGTGCAGATGTGCCGCACATCTGTTTTAGGCTTAAGACTGGGTTCCCTTTTTCAGCAAAGTCAAATCTCATGTAAAAGCATTTGTCTGTATTAGTGAATGTGTTTCGCTCTCTCGCCATCGAATTCTCTGGTTTTTTACTCTCAGGATGTTGGTTATGGTTATGGTTTTCATTCATTGTCTCTTTGTGAGATCGCCATCGCACTCACGCGTGCGGGGTGACATGCAAATGGATGTAGGTATACTACATAGATCTTTATATGGATATGGTGTTTGTGGACGAAAACTGGTTTGAAATTCAATATTTTCATGAAAGATTTCTGGAGTGTATACCTATTTATTTTTGAAATGAAAAAGAAACTTGTTTCCATGTTGCTGTTGTGGATGGCATTTGAGTTTTTTGTGTATCAGAGAAATTTTTTGCATTATAATAATAATTACAGTTGTTCAGCGGAGAAGCAGGTAGAGGATGTGTTATATGGGTGCATTGATATAATATACTTGACAGCAGTGCCGGTTTAAGCACTACCGGCGCCCCTGGGCAAGATTGCAAGTGGCGCCTCTCAAAAAAAAATTCATTTTAAAACAATTTTTAAAATCACGAAAAAAGCAATAGCAGATTATGTCTTACCTCTCATATACTTGTTAATGCATTTATTGACAATGTGCAGTTTGTTAAAGTACATAAGGTTAACTTTAAAAAAAATTAAATATTCATGTCATTTAGGCTCAATTGACAAGTTTACCTTTATTTCTGACTTTTTTGTTTAAACACATTTAAAGAGTAGGTACAGTTGGTCTTATTTGAACAATATTTTTTCAAAAACTTTTTCAACTAGGTACATTAATGTCGTTTTCGATTGGAATCACTCAATGATTTACTCATTCTGAAATCCAATAAAAAAGTTTGAATCACTTCCACCCAATTCTGAATCTTAATATCTGTATTGGTGAAAAATCAAATAATTTTTTTGTTTTTTTTTCAGTAGGAGAATAAAAAACTTGTAGCAGGCTTCTGAATGATTCCGGACGCTTCCGGACGGCCAATCGAAAACGACATACCTTTATAAGTATTAGGTTTGTTCGTTGTGAGCTCTAGGGCACTCTGGGTCGCTCCGAATTCGTTGTCAAGCGTTTTTTGTAGCTCCTTTTTCAACCAGAGTTATTTCCTCTGTGTTCGATGTTCGCTGATGAAACTAAAGGCGTTCGATGTAAAGTGAAAACCCGAGAAACTCTGATTTTTTTGACAGTTAATTGACATGACTTGAGTGCCCTGGAGGAGGGAACAACGAACAGATCTATTCTTTTATTCTCACACACAAACGTAGTTTTTTATGAGAAATGGAGAAGCCGTCAATTTTTGGACTTTCTGGATTTTGGGTTTTCGGGATTTTGGGGTTTCGGGTTTTTGGGTTTTCGGAATTTAGGGTATTCTGGATTTTGGGCTTCCTGGACTTTTAATTTCGGGATTCTGTCTGTCTCCCTTCTGTTTCTTTATTCATTATTACAGCCTGGATATTACCAGCTATGATTTAGTGTTTTATATATAGGGGAGCCTTTGCAAAAATTAAATTGGTTGGAGGAATATTAAGATTGCTTTAGTCTTTCAAAGTAAATTGGGGCGCCTTGTTCTTCAAAGATGAACGAAGATTTTGGACACCATTGTCCTTCCGGAAGCCAAACAAATTAACTCAAAACTGGGGGGTGCCTTCATTCTTCAAAAAGTTTAAAACAAACAATACGAGCGCCGTTGAAAAAGTAAAATAGAAAAAAATTGGGGCAAGTAAAAAGTAAAAATAAATAAAACATCGATTGGATAGAAAGTAAAAATAAATAAAACATGGATTAGATAGACTTCGTTATTTATAAAACTTTTGTAAAAGTTCGGGGCGCCTGCGGCGCCCCTCAGTGCTTGCGCCTCTGGGCGACGGCCCAGGCTGCCCCCCCCCCCTAAAACCGGCCCTGCTTGACAGTATCCTGTGTGTAGTTTGTATAAAAATATGAGTAGATGCGCAGAAGGATTGATTTTCAGGTTCTTGCTCACTTTTGAGTTGTTCTTCGTTGAGAAATTTTTTGTCTCGCACACGCGCGTGCCGGCTGACATGGAAATGTATTTACTTACAATATATAGAATGTTTAGGTTCTTATGTGTATGTTGTTTGAGGATGGACTCGATATCAATCCAATTTACTTTCAACACCTTTTTAATAAAGATTTTTTTAGAGTCACCAATGCGATGAACTCAGTTCGTAACTGAATCGATTTTGTTTTTTATTTACCTATACCAACATTATTATTAAACAAAAATAAGGCAGCATTAATAACTTATAAGTTACTTTTTTTTAAACCTTGAAATTAATTTTTCAATTATGTAATCAAAGTTTAGGAAAGTTTTCAAAAATAATTTTCAAGCTCAACACTTTGAAAAAAAATGATCTATTTTTTCAAACTAATATTTTATTTATAAATTCAGATAGGCATTAGCTACTTTTTTGCTTGTTTCCTCAGTAGGTGTAATTTTAAAAACTTTTTTTTTGCTAAGGAAACATACTGAGCATCTTCACCTATTCAAAACTATTTCTATAAATACCATCAAGTGCATTCTAACCACAACTACACTTATATAACCCTTTACCCATTCCCCCGCGAAAATATAACTATTATACCTACAAAAAAAAAACCGAATCCGCAACATATAAACAAAGACAATGAAAAACAAAACGACATATTTATATTATATAACCCCGCACGCACGCGCGAGTGTAGTATAATAAACAATACAACCCAGAAATCAACCTAAATATAGAAATCAATCATTGTGCACAAGCACATGTCAAATGTCAATACACATTTTTACACACAAACAAATGCATGAAACATATCTAATCCTTTACCTATATCCCCGCACGAGCGATGTGAATATTACACAATGCAAAGAATTTCGCTGACACCAAAAAAAAAAACCCAAAAGTGTCAACTCGCAACCGCGGGTGCGATATTATAAACACGAAATGAATTGTTAGAAAAAACCCAAGAGTCAACAAGAACAAAACAACCCTTTTTGAAAACAAAAGATAATGATCTTGCAAAAAATATCTACTATCTACCTACTCTCTGCAGCATCTTCATAATTTCATGAATGATTTCTGCCTGCCTGAGTGAGGAAATAGGAAACAAAAAAAAAAAGGATTATGTAAACACAAAAAACAAAAACAAAATATAACGAGAAAATGAGAGCGCAAGAGCAAGTTTTTTTTTCAATAAATAGAAAAGAACAGAAAAAAAGAGTTCATCAGCGCCAGCTTATGCGTGGCATTCTTTTGAACTAAATTTGCATGTGTGCGTGATCAATGGAATTTTCAAAGTAAAAAAAGCTAAAATAGACACATTTTGTCAACAATTTATATTAAAAATACTGTGAACAAAAGTATATATTTTTTTTTTTGAAACTGATTTGAAATATAATGAAAAAATATAATAAAAATAAATTGTGGATGCTTTGACTGCCTTTTCCTCAAAAACAGAATGCAAATATTGGTTTATTAAAATCAAATTTTTAGTGTGTAAATAAAAAAAATATTTTTTTTTGGCAAACGGGTTGCATGAACAACTATATTAACTTCTCATTAAAAAATACAAAAACATTTTAAAAAATAATCACGCTTTGCCCCACGACTAAAATGCTAAAAAAGTGCATTTTGACACCTTTCCTTCAAATTAACCGTTCAAACTAACTTCAAATTAAATTTTAGAAATTTGATTGCATTCTCCTAATTTCCCTTTATTGTTTTCTTTTTGTTTCATCTAAAAACACTAATAAACGGTAAAGTTATTCTAAGAAGAGTGAGTAAAAAAACATGAAATTACAACAAATTAACGAAGCTTTTTTTCTAATAAAAAAAAAAAAAAAAAAAATCTGTTTCGCGTACTGCATGAAAACACATTTGATCATTATAAAACAAAAAAAAAATAAATAAAAAGTTTATAAACAACGGTGCCCCAACCAAAATTCTGATTCAATCTAAATTTGCAGGAAAAAAACCATTTTCGACCCTTATAAAAATCGCACAAGAAATGTTTCTAAAATTTAAATGATGCAAAAATATTCGTACGTTTATTACCTTTTCAAAAAAGTAAGTTTCATAAGATTATCTTATAAACTGCAAAAGTAATACAACAATTAGTCAACCATCTTCCATTAAAATGCTATGGAAACCTCCCCTTAAGAAAGGATCTCTTACGACCATGACCTAACTCACTCTCCCGCGAAAATAAAAAAAGGAGTGCAAGTGGGTAGATAGAAGTGATTTCAATTCGTCTTTGACTTTCTAAGCAATCAGCTGCTGTGAAATATTTCAAATATGTATTTATTGTCGGTTTTAAGCAACATTGTTTTAAGTACATAGGATTTCTTAAGGACTTAGAACAATTTCGGTTTACGCCGACGATATGTACCTACATAAACTGTATGTAATTGAAAATATTTTATAAGAGAGTGTTGGCTGATTTTGAGATTGCATGGGCACTGGGCACCGATCAGATTTTTCAATTGTGTGTAGACATCTAGACATACATATGAAATATGAACATGAGCAATTGAGCATAGTGTGCGTATCTGCGTTTACAATAAGCCGATGTCGTTGGGCGACATGATGTCTGCGTGCATAAGGCGGCCCATTGACAAGACACTTGTGTTTGTGTGTTCCCTCCGGTGTGCACACAAGTGTGGTGTCTGGTGTGTATGTGTATGGGTCGCTTAAACCTATGAAAATTTAGGAAGATGGATTGGTACATGGTATAAAAAGACAAGGTATGATCATTAGAGCCGCCATCTTACAAAATGGGGTAATAAGGTTTTGAAGTTTGGCATTTGGCAAAGTCAAAAGCAACAACAATTTCCAAGACAAATTTGCTTAGTCAGCTATTACATGAAGCCTCAAGAGGCGCGCCTCTTTTCAAAACCAATGAGTGCAAAAGAGAAAGAAGATAAAACAAAAAATTATCCGACCGGAGAGTCGTGGGCCAAAATTCCGAGACTCTTTTTTGACGTTTCTTTCTTTCTTTTTTCAACATTCCCTTTCATTTCTTTTTGCTTCTTGGTGGAATACAACAACAACAATACTTAAATCA